>NC_052359.1:19781409-19808923 GCF_009727055.1 Benincasa hispida | reverse complement strand
CCATGCATATTGAATGTGTTTTATTTTATTATATAAAAAAATTATATATTTTTTTCATCAACGCAAGTTGCTATGACTTGCGGTAATAAATTTTCTTCTCATTACTCAATCATTCACCAATTAAAGAATAACGCATTAAATACAGGAAAGTTGAAGGAATTAAAGAAAACACAGAAATAAATGCAAGAGAGTAAACGAAGAATAAATTCATAAAATCATGAAACAAATTAAAGGAAGCAGTAAAGACAAAGTTCAAAAATTCATAAAAACAAGAATTAAAGAAAGTATTTAAACATAGATGTGAGATATGGACCGGAAGATGATTTTCTTTGAATGAGTGCAATCTACCCTCTGCAGGCGGTCCAGCTTGCCTGCCTAATGTCCTAGGGATATTGCTCCTTTCCATTAGATCCTGGGGCTTCAGAGTTGTTGCACAACGTTCCTGGTGTTCTGTTTCTAAGCTCAGAAGCCAGCTGGCCCACTTGAATCTCTAAGTTTCGAATTGAAGACGCCTGCGCCTGCATGACTGCATCATTTTTGTCCATATACTATTTTAGCAGGGCCTCCAATGAGCTTCCAAAGGTGTTTGAAGATGAGGGTTGCTGATTATGCGATTACCTTGGTTACCCCTGATTCGAGTTATGGTAAAAGGGAGGAGGGTTCCCTCGACTGCCACTTTGATGGTTGCTAGGCCCCCCTTGGTTAGGATTCCCTCCCCAACCAAAGTTAGGATGAATCCTCCAACCCGGATTGTAGGTGTTTGTGAAGAGGTTGTTTTGGATGGCGCATACTTGCTGGATGGGCACATTTCCGCTACATGAGCCCCTCCACAATTAACCCAACTTATTGCGGCCACTTGAGCCAGTGCAGCGGGTTGTGCTGATTGTTGGGGGATGGCTCTTTGATTGATTGCCATTGATTGGAGGATTGAGGTCACTGTGGCCATCTAAGCGGCCAAAGTCATCATTGTCTCTGCAGGGACAATGGCAGTGTCATTCTTTCTTCTTTCAGAGCCTTCGCCTTCATAACCATCATCAATCCAATCATCCATATTCCACGAGATGCAGTCAAGGATGACCTTGGCCTCGGTATACGTCTTGTCTATAAAACCTCCCGCTGCAAAGGCGTCAGCAACAACCCGCGTCGATCTGTTCAGGCTATTGTAAAATGTCTCCATCAGGACGTAATCGGGTATCCCGATATGTGGGCAAATTTTCACCAATCTCCTAAATCGCACCCAGGCGGTGCTTAGGGTCTCATTGTCCATTTTCTCAAAGTTCAGCAAATCCTTTCGTCGCCTTGCATTGACAGCCGGTGGGAAGAACTTCTTCATGAATCGCTCAACCAGCTGATCCCATGATGTAATCTTATTTGGCTCCAGTGAGTGAGCCCACCTCTTGGCTTCATCCCGCAAGGTATAAGGGAATAAATACAGTCTAATACCCTCAGGGGTAATGCCAGGTAATGAGAAGTTGCTGCACATTTCAATAAAACTGGTCAGGTGGGCATGCGGATCTTCATCTTGCAGACCCCCAAATTGCCCTGCGTTCTGGATCATTTGGAGCATGACCGGTTTTATTTTGAACCTTGCATTCTCCTCTACTGTAGGCCTCGAAATCCCAGGCGAAAAACCGTATAGGTTGGGTGCCGCGTAGTTCCTCATGGAATGTTACGGTCAGCAGCAAGGAAGAATGGGTCTAACGTTGGCCGTACCGCCCCTTGATTTCCTGCGGGAGCCACGTTGTCGTTATTATCTGCCATATCAGCTGCTCTCTTTCGCCTTGCTCGATTTTGGTGTGCCCGTGTGCGAAAGGTACGCTCGATCTCAGGGTCAGCTACAAATTCTGGTTCGATACCAGAGCTCATAAGTCGTCAGACTGCTCTCCACGTTGAACAGCCAGTACAAAGAGATCTGACTTGCAAAATACCACAAACACACTCAAACAATAACTGTTAACCAATCCTCGGCAATGGCGCCATAAACTTGAAACGCAAAAATTATTTCTAAGCTACAAGTCCATGCCATAAACTTGATGACATAGATTTTTAAGCCTTTTTATCATCATACAAGCTCGTCATAAACTTGTAACGCATGTATGAATATGAATGAATAAAATTAATCTTCTTATGTCATACAATGCATGGATGATTGCGATGATATGTGATACTACTTCTAGATATGCATTGTTAATGAATGTTCTTGTGGTATTTTGTGCGTTGTCACAAGTTTCCTTGCATTGAAACCAAGTATAATTTCACCGCAAGTTTCTCGGTGTGATCCGAGGTCGAACACAGGGACTGTTTGAGGTTATTGTGTTACATTTATGATATATGTGACTAGGGGTTTTCAATTGATAAAAAGGTTATGTGTACAGATATTTGAAAATGCGATAAAGTAAAGGTAAGCGATAAAAATGCGATAATAAAGTAAATTGCGATAAAATAAACCTAAGCTATGATGATACAAGATACAGGTTTCATGATACAAGATACTGAAGATGAGACTAACTGTGAAGATTATACAAAGATCGTGTTATGCGGTGGCAAGTCTTATGTGTGGAACTGAAAGAGAAAAGATAATTAATACAAACATCGCAAGTTCCTTAATTGCGTTAAAGGCATAAGTACGGTTCCGCTTTTCCCTTGGCGTACACTTCTCGGTGATCGGCCGCATTCCCACATCTCTGTGGTGAAACAGGGACAAACGTAATGAATGCAAGGTTGCTTCCATCTCTGGAAGTATTTCTTGCTTTAGTTAACGCATTCTTCTAACCTTCTCTCGACAGATCAGAATGGCATCTTCACTTCTGCTCTCACAAGTGAAGATGTCGTCTAGCATGCTTTAGCTAAACATCTTTATTTCTTTAGCACAGATTAAGTTACTTGTTTAATTCATATTAATCACCAAGGGATTAAGAAAACATCATGGAGAAAATGATTTATGGAGGAACGGAAATAGACAGAGAAGTGGAAATGGAAATGATCAAGACATTCAATAATACTATTTAGCATCTGATACATGATTGTGAATGAAGAGATAAGAAGATGAAATACAATTGATCAATGAGAGTTAGAAACAAATACAAATAAGCGCCAACGTCTTGGCACAGATCTGGAATGGAGAATCGTTTGTCGGTGTTAATGGAGTGAATGGAAGGATGAGCTTCCCTCTCAGGCTTGCTCAACTGGTAGAAGAGATCTAAGTACAAAGCTTGTCGGTGGGGATTTGGCATAATTGCACTAAGACTCACCTCTCGGCCTTATCTCTTCTCTTCTCGGATTTCCTCAGATCAACTCTCTCTCAATAGCCTTGTATCAATTATCCCCGTATCAAGTATGTTTTTCAATGAATTCTTTGAGGATATTTATAGATGAATGCTTTGACTCTCTGACTTGTGGTGCCCAATTTATTGTTATGGAAAGTCCGAAAATGGTGGAATAAATATTCCTTCTGTTATGCAATCAGTCCGTCAAATATGCTCAATGGTTAGTTATACATGTGCCACAATCCTCTACGTTTGCGTTGATCATTTGCATCTTTCGATCGTGTGTCTGCATGCAGTGTTGTTTTTATTACCGCATGCGGTTGAAGTTTGGAATTGGATCGACTATCACATTGTGCCATCATTGCGTTGATCGTCTCTTCAGTATTGATTTGACAGGCGCAATGCGATGGAGATTTGTTGTTCAGTTTCTCTCTAAGCCTTGATCGTAAGCGGTGACTTGGTTTCTTGGAAAACAGACTTGAAATATCCTTTTCTACCATCTTAATGGTCTTAGTGGGTGTATTTGTGATAATTTATAATTATTGTATTCCTTAGCTAATTTTCATACAATCAGCGCATATTTTCTCTCTTTTGGCCGCAATATCTGTATAAAGTAGCATAAATAACTTGTATTTCAACAAGTTATCAGTGAGGAGAGTTAAAAAGAACTCTCTCTCACCAAAACACTCTAAAAAACATCACAACGAAAAAAAGTTCACTTTCAAATTTCAACAGCTCACACATAATTCCATTTCTCTTTAGCTCAATTATTCAAGCATGAGCTGGGATTCATGCAAGGTTGTTAGTTGCATGAATGTCATGCAATATAAAGCTGGAATTTTGAGTGGAATAGAGACATAGCAATCGTTGCTGAAGTTGAGAATGTGTGTTTGAAGAAGTGTTTTTCACACTGTGAAAAAAAAATAGTAACCTTCTCTCCAGTTCCCTTCGATTCAAGCTTATTTTGTGTTCCACATCTCAATCTAAGGCACCAAGAGAATAGTAAGAAAGACCTTATGGTGGTTTACATTAAAAGAAGAAGGAAATTTCAGCTGAAGATCGTGAATCAAATGTACTTCAAAGGTTAGTATTGAACTCTAGTTTTAGTTTAATGAGCATGCTTAGTTTGAAGCCAAAATTAATGAACTAGAATGCTCAATGATCCTAATTTGTTTTCGCTGCTTGCTTCTTGAATCCAACACTTTGTTAGAGACATGTTTTCTATACAATAGACCACTTCAACATGGCCGAGATGAATATATCGGTTATTGACGAAGCCAACCAGGTCAGATTTATTCTGGAGACTCTTCCAAAGAGTTTCCTCCAATTCCATAGTAATGTTCTTATGAACAAGCTAGATTGCAACCTAACCACCCTTCTTAATGAGTTGTAAACCTATGAGTCCTTGATGAAAGTTAAAGGAAAACATGGGGAAGCAAATGTTGCAACCTCATTTAGGAATTTCCATGGAGGTTCGACCTTTAGACTAAACCTGGATCTTCCTCTTTTAGTTCAAAGAAGTGGAAGAAAAACAAAGGTGGAAAGGGGAATCAAGTTGCCCTTCCCGCTGCTGTCGGAAAGGGCAAGAAGAGCAAGCGTGCAAAGGGAATATATTTTCATTGCAAACAAGTACAGGCACTAGAAAAGAAACTGCCCGAAGTACTTGACTAAGAAGAGGAACACCAAAGAAGGTAAATATGATTTGCTTGTCTTAGAAACTCGTTTGGTGGAGAATTAGAATTCCGTCTGGATAATTTATTCAAGAGCCAATAATCATGTTTTTTTTTCTTTATAGGGAATTAGTTCCTAAAGGTAGCTAGATACTGGCGAGATGATCATGAAGATTGGAAAAGGAGAGGTCATCTCAGGCATTTCTATAGGGAACACTAAGTTATTTTCCAAAAATTCATTTATATTGTTGGACAATGTATTTATAGATCCTAATATACAAAAGGAACTTAATTTCTATTACTTACCTTTTATAACACTTGTATTCAATCACCTTTTCTGTAAATAAATCGTTTATTTTCAAAAATGGTGTTGAAATTTATTTTGCAACTTTAGAAATTAACTTATATGTGCTAAGTTCGTCAATAAGAAAAATGCTCCTAAATACTTAATTATTCAAAACAGCAACGACCAAAAATAAAAGACAGAATTTCTCCTAAAGAAAGTTTCCATCTTTGGCACCTAAGATTAGGTCACGTAAATCTTAATAGGATTGAGAAACTGGTAAGAAATGAACTTTTAAGTGAGTTGGAAGAAAATTCATTACCAGTATGTGAGTCATGCCTTGAAGGCAAGATGACTAAACAATCTTTTAATAGAAAAGGTTATAAAGCCAAAGAACCCTTAGAACTTATACATACAGATCTCTATGTTTGATGAATAATAAGGCAATAGAAGGGTTTGAATATTTCATCTCTTTTATAGATGATTACTCAAGATTTGGGTACTTTTACCTAATGTAATATAAGTCTGAAACTTTTGAAAAGTTCAAAGGGTATAAGACTAAAGTTGAAAACTTATTAAGTAAAACAATTAAGACATTTTGATCTGATAAAGGTGGAAAGTATATGGACTTAAGGTTCTAAGACTATATGATAGAACATGGAATCACATCCCAACTCTTAACACCTAGTACACCTCAGTAGAAGGTATATCAGAAAGGAGAAATAGAATCTAGTTGGACATGATTCAGTCTATGATGAGCTATGCTCAATAACCTGAATCTTTTGGGGTTATGTAGTAGAGACTGCAATATACATCTTGGACACTATACCATCCAAAAGTGTTTTTAAAACATCTTTTGAGTTATGAAAAGGTCCTGAAAGTAGTTTACGAAATTTTTGAATTTGGGAATGTCCAACACATGTAATGATAATAAACCCAAAGAAACTGAAACCTCGTTCAAAGGTATGTCTATTTGTAGGTTATCCCAAAGAGACCAAGGTGGTATTTTCTATGATCCTAATGATAACAAGGTATTTGTATCGACAAATGCCAGTTTCTTAGAGGAATATCATATGAGAGATCATAAATCGTGCAGTAAATTTATCTTAAGTGAAATTTCCAATGAAAATGACGGTACGTCAACAATAATTGTTGACGATACTGGTACATCAACAAGAGTTGTTGATGGTGCTAGCATAGCTAGTTAAAATGCTTCTCAAGTTTTAAAAGAGTCTCGTCGTATTGAAAGGGTTATATCCCATCCTACTCGATATATGAGTTTAACAAAAGCCCATGTCATCATATCTGTTGATGGAATTGAGTATCCATTATCTTTTAAATAGAAAATGAAAGATGTTGACAAAGATGAATGAGTCGAAGTCATGAATCATGAAATGGAGTCTATGTACTCCAATTCAGTCTGGGATTTTGTAGATCGACCTGATGGGTAAAACCTATAGGTTACAAATGAATCTACAAGAGAAAAAAGAGGTGTAGATGGAAAGGTTCAAACCTTCAAGACTAGGCTTGTGACAAAGGGTTATACCTAAGTAGAAGGGGTTGATTATGAAGAAATATTTTCTCATGTTGCCATGCTAAAAGCTATCTATAATATATTATCCATTTCCGCACATTATGACTATGAAATATGGAAAGCAGATGTCTGATTTTTTGAATTGATATTGATGAGAGCATTTACATGAATAAACCAGAAGGATTCATAAAACAAGGTCAACAACAAAAAGTTTGCTAGCTGAAATTGTCAATTTATGGATTGCAACAGACATCCAGATCTTGGAACATAAGGTTTGACGATGCGGTCAAATATTATGGCTTTGAAAAAAATGTTGATGAGCCTTATGTTTATAAGAAAACCATCAAAAGTACTGTTGCTTTTTTAGTGTTGTACATAGATGATATTCTACTCATTGGGAATGATGTAGGATTTCTTACTGACATTAAAAACTTATTTTTGCTCAATTCAAAATAAAAGATTTGGGAGAAGCACAATTTGTTATTGGAATTCAAATTATTAAAAATTTTAAGAACAAAACATTAGCCTTGTCAAAAGTATCTTATATCGATAAAATGCTTGTCAGATATTCGATGCAAAATTCCAAAAAAGGTAATCTACCTTTTAAACATGGAATTGCCTTGTCTAAGGAACAGTGTCCTAAAACAACTCAAGAGTTTGAGGAGATGAAATATATACCCTATAAATCTACTATGGGCAGCTTTATGTATGCCATATTGTGTACGAGACTTGACATATGTTATGTAGTTGGGATTGTTAGTAGGTATCAATCTAATCCAGGATTTGTTCATTAGACGACAGTAAAGATAATTCTCAAGTACCTTAGGAGAACGAGGAACTATATACTTGTGTATGGTGTTAAGGTTTTGATCCTTACAGGATACACTGACTCTGATTTTCAAACTGATAAGGATTTTAGGAAATCCACATCAGGATCAGTGTTTACTCTTAATAGAGGAGTTGTAGTCTGGCACAACATAAAACAAGATTGTGTTGCTGACTCTACTATGGAGGAAGAATATGTAGCTACTTGTGAGGCTAATGAGGAGGTTGTGTGGCTAAGAAAATTCTTCACTGATTTGGAAGTTGTTTCGAATATGTTTTTACCCTTTACTGTGACAATTGTAATGTTGTAGCAAATTCAAAGGAACCTTGAAACCATAAGCGAGAAAAGCACATAGAAAGGAAATGTCATCTATTACGGGAGATTGTGTAATGAGGGGACGTGATTGTCATGCAAATAGTATCCAAACATAACATCGCAGATCTACTTACAAAGACTCTCATGGCTAAAGTGTTTGATGGTCATTTAAAGGGTTTAGGACTACATAATATGCTTTGACTAGGGCAAGTGGAAGATATGATTGGGTATATTATATGCCCTAGTTTATTGTATTTTCTTGTACAAGTATTGTACATCCCACTAGCTTTAGGATAAGTGGGAGATTGGTAGAATTTATGTCCTAAATCTAGTAGTCTGTAAATTTTTGTGAACAAAATATTAATAAATAAAGTATTATTTATTTTTCAAATAAGTGTTATATATTATTGCATAACTAAAAATCCAATAAACTAAGATCTAAGGTTATTTAATGTAATTTGAACAGTATGTGGTTGACATACAAGTGAATTATGTTCAAGTAATAACCTAAAAGGTCTATAGTATATGGATAAGGTTGGGTGTCTTATCCTAGTAATACTATGGATACGACCCACTTTGTAAATGTTATAAATATTGTAAGTGTTACAAACGATTTGATCTAAATCATTCATGTTAAGACATGTAAGTAGGGGTGTCCTATACAATGAGTTTTTATAAGACCGGACACAAAATATACGACCTCTCTTTGTAACACCGTTAACTAAAAAGATTAATATTTCAAATGATAATCATGTAACTCGATCTTAATCCTAAACAAGTTATTAAACTCCTACTCATGAGGGTTGTTCTCTGATTTATGTGGGTGAGAGTGGCGTTAGTTGCCGACTCAATATGCCTACCATTTTAGGGACGATACCGAGTGAGGATTTAGGAACATAATATCATAAGATGGAATTCACTCTTTCTCATCTTTGGAGAAAGTAGATAGGTTGTTCCCTTAAATGCTGACTTTGGGAGTTGAATAATGAGGCTTCACCTTCTCATTGGCTTGAAAGAGACTTTTGTTTATGATCGAACCATAAACAGATTGTTCATTATAGGATCGGTGGTAGTTAAGAAGCAAGAGCTGACTATAGGGGTGAACCAATAATTTAACCCAACTATAGTTACGAACAACCTGTGAAGAATTGACTTACATAAAATGGTAAAATCAATAGACACATAAATATACTACAGCTCATAAGAGTGCAATTGTGTGTCTTTAATGGAGTGCCTCATAGTTAATGAATGTTGATTAATTTAATTAAAGAGTTTAATTACTTAATCTCGTGTCATTGGAACTTATAATTGCAGGTCTATTAGATCCCTCTACTAGCTCACAAACGGATTAAACAAAGTTTTAAAGTTGCAAATTTTGAAGTGTTCAAATTGATTATTAAGGGAATCTATATTAATTGTATATGATGCAATTAATATTATATATATTGTAATATAAATTTAATTTTGAATAATATTCAAATTAAACTATATAAGATGAGAGTATTAAATTTTGAATAACATTCGAATATTAATTTAATATGAATTGAATTCATATTGAAATTATAAATTAAAATTAATGTGAATTGAGTTTCATATTAAAAACTATAGTTTATGAGAGTTTATTTACATTAGAATATGATTCATATGTACATTAAGCTAAATATATGATAGTTATTAATATTTAATTGAATTGAATTAAATAAATTATATTTATTTAATTAATTAAAAGTAAATAACTCCCTTGTAGTTCCAGGGAAGTGGATAGTGAGGTGAGGGGAGTTACAAAAGAACTCTCTCTCACCAAAAGTCTCTAAAAAACATCGGTGGAAAAAAAGTTCTTTGCCTTTTTCCTTCTCTTCTAAAAGGTTCCTACAAACTTTCTTGTCCAAAGAGATGAGCAGAAAAGGCTTGTGGTCATGTCTTGCTCGTGGTATCAAGTTTGTGATCCTACTATTTATTCAAGATCAGGAGAAGATCTTTGAAGAGATTCTACAAAGGTAATTTAGTCTTCATCTCTCATTGATAAACAACGTGCTTAATCTGTTTTTATTAATTCTATAATTTTTTTTCTCTCAAATAAAAAATAAAAGCGATAAAATGCTTGTGCATTGGGATTCAATCCCTTCATCTTTACTATTGTTTAAGATGGTTTTTTTATCTCTCCCTTCTGGGTCGTTAGTGTTTTCAATTGCTAAATTACTTCTTGCTCTACTAGGAATTCAGGCATTCATATTCCAATTTAGTTCAAGTGTAACCACCTCAAATTACTCTTTTTCTTCTTGATTGGGAACCTCGGTTTAGTTGGACAATGTTTCGACGGGTCATTCTTTAGCTCGTTAGCTAGTTGTCCCATATGGGTTTCCATGTTCCACAGAAGAAGCTATTTGACTCTGAATTATTGCATCATTACTCTCCTTGTATTCTTTCATCAAATATTCGATTGTTGCTACCTTGAGTTGGCATTTAAAGTACCATACATTTTAGCAAAATACTTTCATTTAAGTGTTCGATTAATTTCCTGTTTCAATCTAGCTCCATTAGAAAAGATTTGCCACACATGTCCAAAGCTACATTCTACTTATTTGTTATTTAAAAGAAATAAATTTTCCAAGGAAAATCACTGGGGTGTTTAATTTCACGACTGTTTTTTCTATATATGTAAATTATTATATTTCTAAACTTTTATGATTATGCGAGTTTTTTTCATTTCATCACCGGAGAATTTTCCAATTTTAAGGTAAGATTCTAATTAGTCCACAATTCGCTTTTTTTTTTGCTAGAAACAAAGTTTATAGGAATCATTTGGGCCACCAATTTGGTAGTGCACTCAACGAGTTTGTTAAGAAAATGGGGATAATAGTTACTTTAACCCATGTTTTGCTATGGTAGCAATTGTACAATTTAGTGGTTAACATAACCAACTCTCTCTTCTTCCAATATTTTTAAAAACTTCACCTACTGACAACCAACTTTAGTAACAACCACCGTCGAGGGTTACTGCTGCTTCACTTCAATGACATGCTCTAGCATCCAACTCTAATAGCCAAGTTTAGTGGATATCACCTCCTACATTTAATTCTGGCGATGGCCACCTTTGCAACTACTCCAATGACCACCTCTGAAAACCAACTTCACTGATCATCTTTGATGACTAACTTTTACAACCAACTAGGTCAATTACATATTAAATAAGACTCGATCGATGAAATTATTTTAAATACAAAATGGAAATGATTAGTTCATAGTGTTTAGTAGCCTTCTTTTTATAGTAATTTGACATTAAAAAAAATATTTTGTGTCAAGATGTTTGTTATTGGAGTATGATTGGCTTATTTATTACAGACAAAACTTGAACAACATGTTTATGTAACATGTACCATGTCGTGTTAATTCTTCCTTGAGATTGGTTCCTTAGATGTTGATATGTGTAATGCATATTTGTTGGTGTGTTTTTTTTTTTTTGTCCTGTGCGATATATCATACAACATTTGGTGACATTGTCTATGACATTGTTAGGTGTCAGATAAAAAAATCTGCAGAATATTTTTTCTTATCTATCAGTAGAATTTTTTAGATTTCATAGTTTGCTATATTTTTCCTTGCAGATTTAATTTATTCTTTCCTTGAATATATTCTCAACCTTACCAGAATATATATGATGATTTTGTTCAATTTTAGAGTTGGCCGTTTTGAAAAATAGTCAAGTCATTGTCTTGTGTTTGTGTCGAAAAACACAAGTATGCCCGTCTATAAGATTGTGAAACTTTTGCTATTATTGATCTCGAGTGTCTCTAGATCTTATTGATTCGTTCAAAACAAGTTTCATTTTGTGGTGGTTGAACTTTGATTCAGAATCATTGTTGATTTTGAAGTTGTGTTGTTGTTCGTGGTTGAAGTGTGCTTCGTGAGAAGATTGGTTGGACTTAGGGAAGCCTAAGACATCATCTCTTGAGAAGAGGTTCTCTAACTTAGGGGGAGTCTAAGTTCACAACGTGAAGAGATATTCACAAGAATGTGGAAAGATACTAGTGGAGAAGGAGCCTCACACTTAGGAGGAGCCTGAGTGATCATTTACTAATATTCTTATACTTAGGGGGAACTTAAGTACGTTGAAATTGAGAGGATCTCACACTTGGTAGTTTAAATTTCATTGAGAAAGAGTCTCACACTTAGGGGGATCTTAAGTGATCGTTCTCTAAGTTGGGTTATTCGATTGTCACTGTAATTGGCGTTTATTTACAAATAAGTACATCGTTGTAATTGTTTAACTTTACATTAGAGAATATATTCTTCCACAGGCTCACTGCCCCCCAAATGTAGGTGGTATTGCTCCAAACTAGGTTACCATTCTCTATTTCTATTCTGATTTTATTTTTCTGCATTTATTTATGATTTTTCTAGAAATGTTGTAACATTTTATGTGACAAGTTTGGTTGTGTGTTAGATAACCTAAATTTTCATTTTCAAATATTTCTACTAATTTCAAACCAAACAATCTTGTGCATAAGAACACTTTCCAGAAAATGTTGCTAAACACATGACTATTTTCTTATGATTATTTCAAAGACAATTTTTAATGTAAAAAGTATTTAAATGAAAATGACTATTTGAAAGAAGTTTTTTCTCTAAGCAATCCAAATATGCCCTAATTCAAGTTTTTTTTTTTTTTAATTTTCTTTTTTTATGTTAAAAGAAGATCAAATGACAAACAAATCTTTTTATTTTTATTTGTAAAATATGATATTTAACATACCTCTCCCCCCAAAAAAAAAACAACATAAACACATACTTCAGAACTTCATGTTAAACAAATCAACACCTCAAACATAGATTTTGTAAACTCATAATAAAATAATTTGTACTCTAAACACATACTATTCAACTTCACAAACTACTATAACTCCACATACTATAATAACCTCAAAATATTATAACTAAGTCAGCAATCCAAATAGTTCCATAATTTGTTCTAGATTTTTCTTCAATGGAGTACTACCATTCTCGATTTCATCACTAGTACTAGAGTGTTGTTTATTTCTGGTTAGTCTCGAACTCAGTTTTCCCTCTGTATGTTGCCGTGGGAGCAAAACTTTTAGAATCGTCCTCGTTGGAATCTATCCCCTTCCTCTCTAGCATCAGTGCAACTTTCGTCCTTTGTAAGACCGTCGATGGGACCGAAAAAGTTGGCTACAATCTTGCCTTGTGTCTAGTGTCAACAAAGAGATCTTATGTCTAAATTTTTTCTCTATATTGATGTTACAACATTATTTATCATCCAATCCTTTCAATACTGAGCTCAACCTATCTAAATGGTCAGTTTAGACAAACAATTAACATAATTGTAAAGCTATCAAAAAAGGTGTAGTACTGAAATTACACATTTGTCCCCCCCAGTCGACACAGATTTTATTACAGCAATGCCATTTGGACTTCTTTTGCTATGTATTCACTGTTTCCAATTATCTCTTGCTTTTTCATTTTTCCTTAGAATTTCGAACACAGCATTTATGTTTTATACCAATCTTATTCCTCTGTTGTCGAAAAGAGAGCAGAGTAGAGATTAGAAAAAAGGCTTTCAGGAAAGGCACGAAGAAAGACAGATCTGCGAAGCTCTGAAACTGCTCGACAATGGCGTCAAAGCTTCTACTTTTCACCGTCTTTGTCTTTGATGTCATTGCTTTTGGCTTGGCTATTGCAGCTGAGCAAAGGAGAAGCATTGTAAGCTCATGCCCTTTTCCCCTTTTTCTCTCTTTCTTTACTATTCTCTTCATTGTTGCATATCTTAGTGAAAAATTTCTGCCTTCACTCAAATCTCTTAGTGATTTATAGGCTTTCTCTTCTGGGTTCGCTTAGTTCAATTGCTTCTGAATATGGGTTCTTTCAGCTGTAGATAGAGAATAAAAAGCTAGAATCTTTGCCTTCAAAATTGGTTTTTTTTAGGTTTAAGCGATTTAGGACTTTCCCGCCAGTTTTCTCACTGGCCAAACAAAGGAAAGCGTTTTGTTTCAACTGGAAAAAGCACTCGGATCTACTTTCATTGGCTTTCTTAAACCCTAATTTGTGCTTTTCTTAGAAAAATTTCTTGTGAAAGATGAAATATAATTCAATTTGTATTATATCTTTGCAATTGCTTAGCTTAGGGCTTCTTAATGAGCTAAAGATGATGTCTTCGTTATGGAGAAATTTCTTGTGAACAATCATTTTGTCCCATATCTTTGGGATTTCTGACTTCCTGATGAACAAAATATGATTTCTTGACTAGAAGTGTCCTGTTGTTGGGATTACATGTGTAATATGATGGGAGGTGGTGATACACCGTAACAAATGTCGAAAGACTACTCGTTTCGTGTAAGGATGCTTAACCATCGCACCGATATTATTTGAGGCAGAGCAGGAGATTCTACAAACATTCGTCAAAGAGAGATCTGCAACTCTTGAAAGATTGCACTTTCTTCTAAGGACGTATAACGACCGCATCGATTTAATTCGGAGCTGAGGTTGAGATTGCTCAAACTTCCTTTAAGGAGAGATCTATGGATCTTAAAGACCAATCTTAAGATAAATTCTTCTTCAAAGGCATATCTGATACTCTTAGGTCCCACATTGTTTGGTTTTGACCTACAAGTCATTATTTTCCCTTTACTTTCTTCACCTGCTCCCAACAAGAGCAGCCAAACTCATAATTCAGTGGGGACTGTTTAAAATCCAATAATAGTCTTCTTTTTGTAAAGAGTTAGTTTAACTTTTAAGTACTTATGCATTCTTATCTGTTATATTTATACAAAAGAGAAGATTTTTATCCCTAAAAACTTTGAATATTCTAAAGGCTTCATATTATTCTTTCATAATATATTGCCAAAAGCTCATTGAATTGAGATGAGTAATTTAGTTCCTTACAGATGAGTAACTTTTAAGTTTTCTCCGAGTTCAAATTAGCATAAGCATTTTTCATTTTTTTTGTAAATGATACTAGCATTTTCATCATTGGTGTTAAGAAGAATGATTTGAAATCGTTTCACAGGCAAAGATAGTTGAAGACACAGATGCCAAAAGAAACTATTGTGTATATGACTCTGACATTTCAACTGGGTTAGGAGTTGGAGCATTTCTCTTCTTGATGGCTAGTCAGATCCTCATAATGGTGGCTAGCCGCTGCTTTTGCTGTGGCAAGCCTCTGAGTCCCGGCGGTTCGAGGGCTTGGGCAGTCGTTCTTTTCATAACTTGCTGGTAAGTAGAGCAAACTAATATGTTTCGGCATCAAATTCTTGTACCAAAAAGATGTGGTTTTTTATACTGGTATCATGGTATGATATTGTGTACCGTTGTGAAATAATCTGTTTCAGGGTGTTTTTCTTCATTGCCGAGATTTGCCTGTTAGCGGGTTCGGCTAGGAATGCATACCACACCAAGTACAGAACATTGCTTACTGATACTCCTCCCTCTTGTCAAATGTTGAGAAGAGGAGTGTTTGCTGCAGGAGCAGCTTTCATTTTCTTCACTTCCATTGTTTCTCAGTTCTACTACGTTTGCTACTCGAGGGCCCGGGAGAGCTTTCAATCATACAACAAAGACACCGGCATTGGCATGAGTACCTACAAATGAGATTCAAAAACATCGTTTTCAATCATGTTCCACTTCAAGATAGTTCTCTTTTCACCTTTTGTAGTTTTCAATCCAGTTTATAGAAGCCTATATAGGTTGTCTTTCTCTACCATTCTATGTTTCAACCAAACTCCGTGGTCGATGGTTTTTGTGTCGGTATCAAAAAAACCATTGCTTGTTTGATCATTTAGGCAATGTGATGTTGAGCTGTAGGATATTCTGCTGCTATTAGTAGATGAACATTTATGTTGCAGGACATTGTTTCTTATTCTTTCATCATTCTTGTATAACCAATGGAATTTAATCCTTCTATGCCTCTTCTGAAATCATTGTATGATGTTCTCAAAGTTTATAATGGAAATGCTTCTCTCCTCTGTTAATTTGGGCATAACAATAAACAGTATTGATTGGCTTGTAAAGGAAGCTCTTAAATCTCATTCCAAAATTGCTTATTTTCATGTCTGTGTCACAGAGTTGGATATAAAAGAGCTGATTTAGCTTCTCTTCCTCAAATAGTAGGAGAATGTTTATCCTCAGAGCTATAAACATGAGTGGACATCCAGTTATGTTTGTGTTGCCTTTTTAAGTGCTTGAAAGCCCTTTTTTTTTACCTTTGAAAATATTGCACTCAGGATGTCATTCTAAATAGTATCAAACATTTTATTGGAAGGCTTAGATTTGTATAGCCAATGTGTATGATTGTGATCAAATTGTGATCATGAAAGATAGAAATTAGAGATTTGTGTCGTGTTTAGTTGCTTTAGAGTTTATTTTTTTACATGAAATTAATTGATTGAGACATATTTAAGAGAGAAAGAAAATTATAATTTAACCATTGAAGTTGACAAGGTGAGTTAATATTTAATCTCAAAAGTTTTTTAAAAAGTGAGTTAATATTTATTCTAAACTCTCAAGTTCATTAAAGTGGACATGGTTAGACTTGATAAATTGTCATTTTCACTTAATTTTATGCTAGAATTGTTTAAAAGAAAAATTCTCGTGTGTTCAATAGATATAAACATAGAAGTTCAGTACGAAGGGGTTAAAAGTGTTACGAAATCAACAAATAAAAAAAAAAAAATGTAAAATATAGAAGCTTCACACAGATTTATGTGGTTAATTAGCAGTACGCTATATCCATGGAGGAGAAGAATTTTATTAGAGAGAATGTTATAGAATACATAATGAATGACGTCTTTAAGGTTATAGAATTTATGTGGTGCACTTCTTTAAACCGTAGTCATAATTGTAAATAAATTATAAATAATCAAATATGTTAAATACAAGTTCAACTTAGGTTTCAAGGTCATTACCTTTGAAATCTCACCGGGACGTGTCGTCCTTAGACCCCAATATTTGGTCATTCGAAGAACATATAACAAATCCAAGACATTCAAGAAAAAAATTATACTAGAACTAAAAGTTCGTTCAAGCGGATGAGTTTTGGAAGATTTAGTATATCATCAATCTTGCATAATGATTTGTCTGTGCTTAATTTTGTGCAATGATTTGCTAGAGCTTATTCTTCGTTTAAATTAATGAGTTGTTTCAGAACTTTTTACCACTTTTGTTGACTTAAGTAGGTGAACTTAGTGAAAGTTTCAAAATTACAGCACTTAAGTTTAAAGTTTAACATAATTTAAAGTTTAGTGTATAAAAATTGATTAACTTCCTCAAGTTTTGTGGGTAAAATTGTTTACAACAAGAAAAAAAAAAATTATAAGAGATGAAAATGATGAAATAAAGAAACAAGATATTGTGTTGACTACTGTCGTCCAAACGACCAAAACAAGATCTTATACGAATCTTAATTTTAATTTTATTTTCATTGAATCTTTATTATCATTATACGCGGTAGATATCACGTGCTATGCTACCGTCTAAAAACAAGTTGGAAAAATATAGCATTTTAAATAATAATAATAATAATAATAATAATAATTATAATAATAATAATAAAATATAGCATATTTATCTCTTTTTGTAAAGCTTGATCATAGGTTTCACATGCAAATCAACTTTATAGGTCCATTTCTTTATTTATTATGAGAACAAGCATCCAATGTATTTTGTATCATTCTTTTCTATAAAGCATTGAGGTGGGACGATTTTCACTCTTTTATGTTATAATATGTATTTATATTATTATTATTATTATGTATGATTGTCCTTTATTATAATTTTACATTCCCTTAGATTAGGTTTCTTACTTATCTATATATATATATATATATATGTATTTTTAGTCTGAATAAATAATAAGAGCATATTTTTCAAAAGTATAAAGTATAGAGTATTAGAATTCCTCTAGGGTTTTAGTTTTTTGTTTATAGCTACGCTAAGGTTTGCGCTACTCACAGAAAGTTAGGGTTTGCATTTAGGTCATCGAGTTCTAGTGATTCTTTGTTGAAACCGTCTAACTTAAGAGGAGCATCGCTGTTGTTGTCTGTCACGTTCTGTTCTTCATGTCTCGAGGCTCACACGTCGGCGTGTGGGAGTGTATGTGAGGTCCGTTTCAGCTGTCGTCGATTGGGTTCGTCTCATATCTTAATTTTCGGTCTGTTTGTGCCTTTGGTTCCATCAAAATCTACTTGGGTGTGAGGCTATTTGGAAAAATACCCTTTTGTTTTTAGGGTTTATGACTGTTTTGTCCTAATTTAATGCTATTTTGTCCTTTGGTTTACCTTGCTTTCGATTCTATTTTGCTTTCATTTCCCAAGTCTTGGTTTATCCTAATTTAAGGTTATTGGCTCACATGATATTAGTTTTTTTTTTAGGGGAGGGACCACTCACAGTAGCTTGCTGCTGGGAGCCCTCAAGCGTTGCCCAAGTCTTGCACTATTGCTCGGGCCTGGGGCATCCCTCCAATCTCTTAATTTTAAAAATTTTGAAACCTCAATGGGTTATTAACTACCTTTTCCTATAAAAGCTTTCACATTCCCATATTTCTTTATGAAAAACCTTCATTAGTTGTAAAGAAATTAGCTAAAAATATTACTTCATGATAGAAGCTCTAGTAGCTGAAGTTCCATCTCCTTGTTCACCTCACACAAGAAATAAACATGTTTGTTAGAGAAGTTAGTTGTAACAAATAAACTAATTTCTCAGATTTATTATTTCAACAAAAACAAACTTCTCTATTTATATGCATCACAGTGAGAGGAGTGAGTGTAAGTGTGAATTTGTAACTCAATCAGGGACAAGCTGAAAGAAAGCTTGAAATAAAAGAAAGATTCAAACCTTGAGAGTGGATGTAGATCTTCAAAGATCAAACCAGTATAATCAATGTGTCCATCTTCTTCTCCTCCATATATGTTCTGAATTACATGCTTGAATTTTCTTCATCTTCTTCATCGATTATCTCAGAAAATCAAATAACAGGCTGAGAGAAAGTAGAGGGAACTTTGAACGTGAGAGAGAGATCAAATATGTGTAAATGGCTCAACAAGGTTCATAAATGGCACCTACCACCTAATTAAGTTTTGGCCAGGTAATAGTTTATTTTCATGTTGGGCCTCTCTTTATATGAAGCAAAAAGTAGCTTAAAGACCTAATTTTATAACAACTGGTATCAGAGCCTCAAATTTGACATCCAAGACAGCTTCAAGGAAGCTCCAAGAAACCTATCAAGATCAATCAGAAGTTAGCACGTTATAAGGTAGAGAAATTCATAGAGAGTGGAGATTTCTAACTGTGGATGAAAAGAATTCAAGCCTTTCTGACACAAAAGGCTCTAAGAGTAATTAAAGATCCTAAAACCTTGCCCACTGCCATCACTGATGCTGAAAAGCAGAATATGGAAGAGACAACTTATGAAGCACTGATCTTGAACATCTCAGGAATGACATCTGTTCAGATTCTCTTAGCAGTTGTTACAGCCAAACAGTGGCCTTTCTTTCAAATGGATATCAAGAATGCTTTCCTTAATGGGACCTTATCAAAGGAAGTATGCATGCAATCGCCACCAAGTGTCTCTTCTCCATCCTAGAAAGTGTGTCTCCTTCATCGTGCACTATATAGTTTGAAGCAAGCCCCACACGCTTGGTTTGCAAAGTTCAGTTCCACCATCATTAAACTTGGATATACGTCTAGTCTTTATGACACAACGCTCTTTTCTCGACAAATGGCTCATGGTATTGTTCTTCTTCTTCTCTATGTTGATGATATGATTATTACTGGGATGATCCTCAAGCTATTTTTGATCCGCAACGCTACCTTGACATGCATTTTGAGATGAAAGATTTAGGTTCACTTAGTTACTTTCTTGGTCTCGATGTATCGATGAGCTCTGTTGGTTATTCGTTATCTCAAGCGAAATATGCCTATGATCTATTGGTTCTTTGAGGCATCACTTGACTCTACTACAGTCCCAACACCACTAGATCTTAATGTCTTCTTGACTCCATTTGATGGAGTTTCACTTGAGGATGCCAGTTTCTATCATCAATTTACTAGTAGCCTTATTTATCTGATAGTCACTCGTCCAGACATTGCATATGCTGTTCACATTGTTAGTCAGTTCATGGTTGCCCCACGGACCATCCATTTTATGGATGTTCT
Organism: Benincasa hispida; assembly: GCF_009727055.1. NCBI lineage: Eukaryota > Viridiplantae > Streptophyta > Magnoliopsida > Cucurbitales > Cucurbitaceae > Benincasa > Benincasa hispida. Next base: position 19,788,867 of record NC_052359.1, on the reverse strand, counting down.
CTGTAATCTTCGCTATGTCAAGGGTACTTTAGGACATGGACTTCAGTTCTCTTCACATTGATCCCTGGTATTATCTGGCTACTCTGATGCTAATTAGGCTGATGGTCCTACTGACAGGCGCTCTACCTTCGATTATTGTTTATATCTCGATGACTCTCATTACTTGGTGTAGTAAGAAATAGAGTGTGTCTCTCATTTTAGAACGGAGTCAGAATATCGTACCTTAGTTGATGCTACATTATAGTTATTATGGCTCCACTAGCTTTTTGCTGATATGGGAGTTCCTCAGCCATCTACGACTATTCTTTACTGCAATAATCGTAGTGCCATTCAGATTACTCACAATGATGTTTTTCATGAGCACACCAAGCATATTGAAAATGATTGTCACTTTGTTCGTCATCATTTCCTGAGTAATACTCTTCTTTTATGATCTATTTCTACTATTGAGCAACCAACCGATATTTTCAACAAAGCTTTGGCCCCTGGCGCTTCCTTCAACTACTTAACAAACTCAAGTTGATTCCTACTTTACCACCTTGAGTTTGAGGGAGGGTGTGAATGTATACTTAGTCTCTTTGGTTAGAAAAATTTTAGGTTCGTTAGAGTTATTCTAGATTCGACTTTTGGTCTGTTTATATTGTATTTATACCTCCTTTACGCTAAGGTACAAAACACCTTTGAGAAATACACTGTAAGAAGAAGAATTGAATTGCCAATGAATTTATTTAGAAAATAAGAAACTAAAAAAATGTGCAAAACTTACATTATTCATATGAGAATGATACATTCTCGTTGTTTTGAAGTTCTGGATCGAATATTTGACAACAATTTTATCAAGTTGAGATATTTAAAATAAAGTTAACATTATGTGCTTAAAATCTCCATTTGGACGTAAAAAACATATTGAATTCTTCCAAATCAATCATTTGGAATTAATTAGGTAGTCAATGCTTTATATTCATTGAAACCTTACATCATTGATGAGTATTGTATCACTAACATAAAACATAAGAAAAAAATCATTAAGCAATTAATGATTTATCTATGATCTATATTGTTGGGATTGGTGTCCTAATTCTCCCGGAGTCTCATAGTTTGTAAACACTGTACACATTGTTATGAATAAAATAAGAGTTATTTTATTTTGCATTTACTTATATCCAATAAACAAAGCCCCATGGTTATTGTAAGCATGTATATGAGATATACAAGTGGATCATGTCTTAAGTGACAACCTAAAAAGGTCTGTAGTATAAGGATTAAGGAGGGATACCTGATCTTGATGACACTATGGATACAACCCGTTTTGTAGAGGTTTGCAAGTTTGTGAACTACTACAGATGGTTGATCCTGACCATTCATGTGGAGACATGCGAGCGAGGGTGTCCTATACAAAGAGTTTGTATAAGACCGGACCACGAGATGATTCGTCTCTTTATATAGCGCAGTTGATACTTGAGATTTACATCTCACCTAAAACATATGTGACATGATCTTAATCCTAAGTGTTTTGGGAATTCCTACCTTTGAGGGTGGTCTTTTGATTAGTATGGGTGAGAGTGGCCAGATTGCCAACTCAACAAGCCTACCTTTTTGGGGATTTGTCTGATTTGGGAGTTAGGAACTCAGTTACACAAGATGGAATTCATTCCTTCCCCGAAGTAGGGGTAAGTAGATTACTCCCTTAAGTGTTGATTCCAAGTCTTGAACATAGTGGCCACAACCTCTCTTTGGAAGAGAGGACTCAGACATAGTAGGACTATGACTTATGTTCATTACTGGGATCAGTGGTACTTAAAAATTTTGATGTAACTATAGGGGAAAAATGGTAAATTGGTCCAACTGTACTTATGAGGGATCTGTGAAGGGTTATCACACTATTGATTGATTGATATAGATACAAAATATATTTATAGTGAGGAGAGTGCAGCTGTCGGTCTTTAGTGATGTACCTGGTAGTTAACGGATGCTGGATCTCGTGACTAAAGAGTTTAGTCAGTTATTCACGTACCGTTGGAGCTTCAAGCTACAAGTTCATAAGGTCCCCTTGGTAGCTCAATGGATTCAAGTTGAGAATTAGTTCTTGGGGTTGATTTGAAATATTCAAATTGACAAGAGGAATTTCAATTATATATGATATAATTAGTGTAATATATGAGATACATCAAGTGGAGGATTAATATAAATATGATTTACATTAAGTACAATAAAATAGAAAAAGAACTATGATTTATATGTTTCATAAGATGAAATATTAAAACTATAGGTTATAAATATAATATGGTAAGTTGGTTATCATATATATTGTAAGAATATATCAGCATGTAGCAGAAGCAACAATGATCAATAAACACTCTAATTCATTAATTTTGGCAGAAACTAAAGCATGTTCATCTAACATAAGAGGGTTTGAAGTCATACCTTTGTAAAACTCTTCAAGATCTTGATTCTCAATTGTTGTCTTCTTTGAATCTTACTGTGTACCACTAAAAATCTTCCCCATTATACTCTTAGAGCTTTAGAATGAGTATTGGGACTCAAGAATAGCTTGAACAACAGGGTTGTTCGTAATCACAGCTGGGTCAAGATCACCGTTTTACCCTTGTGAATACATCTCATTCCTTAAGTTCCTACTGACCCTCTAATAAATAATTTTGATTCATAAGACCTATGATGAAGTCCTATCTCTATCAAGAGAAGGTGGGACCCCGATTGTTCAAGACTTGGAATCAATACTTAAGAGAACAACCTATCTGCTAACCCTAAATCGGGTAGGAGTGAATTCCATCTTCTAGGGCTATGTCCCCAGCTATTCATCCAATCTTATCTCCAAAATGGAATGATTATTGAGCAGTGTTGTTGGACTACTCTCACCCATGCAGATCAAAGGATAATCCTGAACAAACAAGAATTTATAGCTAGCCCAAGATTAAGATCGAGTTAACCTAGGTTACTTAAAATAAAATAGTCAGTTTTAATAGTAAACGGTCGTTATAAAGAAAAGTGACGATTTTCGTGGTCTAGTCTATATGAAAACTCATTGCATAGGATTCCTCCACTCACATGTCTCTACATGAATGATCTGTAGATTAGATCATTTTTATTACCTACAAAATGGGCCGCATCTAATAGTGTTACTAGGATGAGATACCTAATTTCATCCATATACTTATTAGGCCATTTAGGCTATATACTATTAACTTGATCCTGTTTATGTCACCACAAAAAGTTAAAGTATTCACACTATAGTCATGGATATGTTTATTGGATTTTCATAATAGAATGCAAAATCAACAACTTTATTGAATAAATAACTCAATAATATTTTATTGATAAATAGAATGTTTAACACGAACTGTGAGTTCTAGGACATTGCCAACATATATTTACAATAATATTAATTATTTGATAATTATCTCTTTTTCTCTAATAACCAATTGAGTGGGAGGTTATTGATGGTTTTATGGTAACCGTGAGATAAAAGAAAAAATATTTTCCTAAAAAAAATGGGAAGATACTTGACTCGAAAAGAAACTCACGACAAGGCTATCAAGTGAAAGGTTTCACTAAACGATAGCTAGTAGAGAGACTAAATGATCGTGGAGTGTCACTATACGATAGTTCATTCAACTGGTTGTAGTAAACGATCGCGTGGAATTGTCTATACGATAGGCTGCCATCTTCTACACGATTGAGCACATCATCTATACGATAAACTGTGTCATCTCCCACTTGCTCAATCGTCTACATGATTGTTGTTCCTCCAGTCTCTTCCTCTAACCAAGATCATACAGAGCCCACAACTCCTGAATTCTAACACCAAGAATACCAAGGTAACCATTTTGGTGGTGTCCTCACTCAACTCGATTGAGTTTGAGGTTTTGGAGGTCGTTCATTGGGTTCGTGATCATTGTGTTTGTTGTACTCGTGTTGTTCGAGCATTCGTGTACTGCTGTCTTGGAGACTGATCAAGCGTTCGTGATCGAGGTTATTTGAAGAATGAGTCCTCAAAGGTATGATACTCTATCCCTTGATTATCTTAAAGCATGCTATAATTTCTAGTTGTTGCATGACTTGTTAGTTTTCGTTTTGTGACTGTAATTGTTTATGTTCAATTTCGAATGGAATTTGGAATGATCATTCCACTGCTCATCTAAATCCTTATGTCTAATTTCCTTCAATTGGTATAAGAGCTAGGTTATTTTGATATTCCAAATTTCACTTCTATTTTGAAATTCTTTTATAGTCATGGTGGGTTTTCTGCATTGCGTTTAAAGGTTAAATGTGTTGGTGGATGGTGTTGATGAATGTTTATGAGTTTATTGCCTTTGTTCAAAGCTTTCTTTGAATTTACAAAGTGTTCATTTGTAAGGGCCCTTGCGTTTTTTGGCATAATTAACAAGTAATCGAGTTTGTAATTCAAAGTGTTTGAGTTTGTTGAGTCATTTGTGATGAAGTTTTGAAGCATGGAGATACAGATCTCATCAAGGAAGAAGACCAGAAGTTGGTCATATCGTGTAGCCTAAGGTAAACGATCGTTGGGATTTGGCTAAACGATCGTGCAAAATTTTTTTGCGTGATCGTGTAGTATTTACTAAATGATCATTTAGCTAATGCTAAATGATGGGGTAAAGTGTTTGCTCTATAGTGTGGTTGCTCGATCACCTGAACACTAGAGGTAAACGATTGAGTGGGAGCATTTGATGCTCATTGTTTAATAAAAGGCGCCGACACTAAACGATCGTGTAGTTAGCATGCTTCATCGCATAGTCACTAACTACACGATCACCCAGTATGCGATACCTCGCACTGGCTCAGCTATCATTTAGACGATTGTGCTTCACCACATCATTGTCGTTTAGATGATCGTTTAAGGCTTGCATTGTGCGTTGCGTGCTGCACGATTGCGTGCCTCATGCTTTATCGCATAGTAAAGGTACACGATCGTTGCTAAACGACCGTTTAGCTCAGGAAGCGTAGGTAAACAATTGAGTAAAGCATTTACTCTTTCGTATAGGCAATCACTCGAGTTTGGTACACGATCAAGGAGACGCGAACTTCGACCGGACGGTTCAAGACTTGATTCGTCTGTTTGAACCGGAGACTCTTTGCTATTTGTAATAGTTAGCTTTAGTTTTTGAGGATTTTGAGGCTAATTATCCCGATTCATCAACTTTTGTTTGATATACATGAGATGTATGTTGGTTTATATGACATAGTGTATGACATATAGATTTAAAACCCACCTTAGGTTGTGCAATTATTCATGCATCATGTATTATAAGTATTATAATATGGCATGATGAAATTATAAGAAAGTATGTGCATGCATCATGAAATATAAGAGTTATATTTATGCATGTAGTAAGCATATTCATGCATCATCTTTATATTATAAGAGTTATAGTATAAGGGTAGATGGAAACATGTTTTCTTGGTTCATTGCTTGGTTGTATAAGTGTTATATAAAAGTAACAATGCATGAACAATGCATGGAGCATGACACTTAGGCTCATTTGTAAGCGTTATGAATGCCTTATATGTGTTTGCTTCACGTTGTGGATGGTTTTGGTTGTTTCTATTATAAGCGTTATAATGGAAATTAGAACTAAAATTGATAAGAAAGAGTTGCATGCGAACTTAGGCGAACTCATGTTTTAAAAAGTTTTTAAAATTAGATTGAGATAGACCTAAGTTCAAGAATCTAATGGGATTAGTAACATAAGTTTAATCTTTTAAATCGGTTTAATAGGATTAAATTGATTGGCATAAAATATTAAAATTGTATTAAATCTATCTATAAGGGACCTTTTGTCTAAGGTGGGTTCTGTCTAGACTGAGGTACTTAAGCTGGCGGAAACGAAATTATTGGGATTGGTGTCCTAATTCTCCCGGAGTCTCGTTGTTTTGTAAAGATACACATTGTTCAATGAATAAAATAAGTGTTATTTAATTCTTGCATTTACTCATATCCAATAAACAAAGCTCCTTGGTTATCTTATGTGAACTTAAGCATGTATATGTGATATACAAGTGGATCATGCCTTAAGTGATAACATAAATTGGGTCTGTAGTATAAGGATTAAGGTGGCAGATACCTGATCCTGGGACACTACAGATACGACCTACTTTTGTAGAGGTTTGCAAGTGTTATAAACTTACTACACGATGGTAGATCACTGACCATTCGTGTGGAGATGTGAGCGGGGTATCCTATACAAGAGTTTGTATAAGACCTGGACCACGAGATGACTAGACTCTATATATAACATCGTTGATACTAGAGACTTGCATTCACCTAAACGGACCATAGGTGACAGGCCTCAATCCTGAGTGTTTTGTGAACTCCTTACCTTTGAGGGTGGTTCTTTGATTAGTATGGGTGATAGTGGCCAGATTTCCAACTCAAACATGCCTACCTTTTTTGGGGACTTGTCTGATCTAAGAGCTGGAAACTCAATTCACAAGATGGAATTCACTCTTTTCCCGAAGTAGGGATAAGTAGAGAGATTGCTCCCTTAAGGGTTGATTCCGAGGCTTGAACATTAGTGGCCCACAGCTTCTCATTGGAAGAGAAACTCAGTCAATAGTAAGAACTATGACTTATGTTCATTAGAGGGATCAGTGTACTTAAGGAGAGAGATGTAAACTACAGGGCATAACGGTTATTGGCTCAGCTGTATTACGAGCTATCTGTGAAGGGTTGTCGTACGCTGATTGTTAGATGGACATATAATATATCTGTAGTGAGAGAAGTTCAGTTGTCAGTTTTTAGTGGAATGCTGGCAGTTAACGGATGGTGGATCCCGTACTAAAGAGTTTAGTCAGTTATTCACGTATCATTAGAGCTTTGGATCTACAGGTCCATGAGTCCTTGGTAGCTTGGATTCTGTTGAGGATTAGTTCTTGGTGTTGATTTGAATGTTCAAATTGAAAAGAGGTATTTTTGATTATATGTGATATAATTGGTAGATGTTATAAGATACATCTAGTGGAGGATTGATGTAAATGAGATTTACATTAAGTACCATGGAATAAAAAAGAACTATGGTTTATTATATTTCATGAGTTGAAATATTTAAAACTATAGGTTATAAATATAGTATGATAGAGTTGGTTTCATTTTATTTATAATAATATTAAATTTATTAGATAGTTTATACTTTTTCTTTTAATAACTAAAGTAGTGGGTGGTTATTGGATCATGTAACCGTGAGTTTAAAGGAATGTGGTTTCTATTTTGAAAAAGAAGTTTTACAAAGTTTAAAAAGGAATTTGAGTTTCTCTCTAGCAAAAGAAACTCATGGAAATCGTCAAGTAAATACATATTTATAAACAACGCTGGGCGAGCTAAACGTTCGTGCAGGTGCGAGCTAAACATTGTGCAGTGTTCTTAAACAATCCTATGCTTTGCTAGACGTTGATGGCCCAAGGTATACGATCGTGTAAGAACAA
>NC_052359.1:19371474-19407072 GCF_009727055.1 Benincasa hispida | reverse complement strand
TCTGCCTCATACCAAGTTCGAACAGATCCCACCCTCTGGATTCTCACACTGAGACTACCAAGGTCGCTTTGTTGGTGGTGTCGGACTCAACTCGACATCGTCGAGGTTTTGTGAAGGTCGTTCATGGTGCTGTGGAGGCCGTTCATGTTGCAGAAGAGTTCGTGACTGAGGAAATTGTTGAGGATGAATGCGAAGTGTTCGTGTGGTGTTGCGGTCGTGTAGATCGAGTGTTTGTGGTCGCTGTTGTTCGAGCGGTCATGCAACGGAGCGTGGAGACGCTTTTGCCTTTGTGCGTAGAGCTTTACTCTCTGTTCGTGTGTATTATTAATGTTATAATTTCTGTATGAATCGCATAACCGTTTGTATTGAAGTCAACTGTAAATATATGTTCATTCATGATTGTAATTTGGAATAGTCTTGTTCCGCTGCTCATGGAAATTTCAGTTCCGATTTCCTTCAATTGGTATCAGAGCCAGGTTCTCTGATATTCCAAATTACAAATATGAGTTGAACGCATTTTTCAGTCGCGGTGGGTTTCTGCATTTGTAGTTAACCGTTTCTGCATTTATGGATGATTTTGATGAACATTTCGGGTTTGATTGCCTTTTTGTTAAAGCTTTCGATATTACAAAGTGTTAATTGTAAGGGCCCCTGTGTTTCGAAATTAACTTTGCAATCTAGTCTATAATTTGAAAAATTCGAGTTCATCGAGTTGTTCGTGATGAAGCTTCAGCGCATGGCGATGCAGTTCTCAACGAAGAAGAAGATCAAGCGATGGTCGGATCATGTAGCCACGGGAAAACGATCGTTGGGATTTAACTAAGCGATCGTTTAGTAGATTTTTCTAGACGATCATGTAGTATTTTCTAATCGATCATTTAGCTAATGCTAAGCGATGAGGTAAATCGTTTACCATATCGTGTAGCGTTGGTTGTGCGATCGCGTAGGCGCTGGAGGTAGATGATCATAGTGGGAGCATGCGATGCTCGTTGTTTAGTAGAAGGCACTTGCTAGACGATCGTGTAGTTAGCAAGCTTCATCGCTTAGTTACTACCTATGTGATCACGCGTATGTGATATAGAGACACTAGCTAAGAAATCGATTAGGTGATGGTGCTTCGCGGCATCATAGTCACTTAGATGATCACGAAAGGCGGGCATCGTGCGGAGCGCACTAAGCGATCTTGTACTTCAGGTTTCATCGCTTAGTAAAGGTACACGATCGTGTATTAATAGCTAAATGATCATTTGTATTTTTCTGGATGATCGTATAGTAAATGCTAAACGATCGTTTAACTCTGGGAGCGCTAGTAAGCGATAGAACGAAGAGTTTGTTTTATCGTGTAGACGATCGCAGATGCTTAGTACACGATGGTTGGAGAAGCGATGCTTTGCCAGGCGGTTCAAGACCCAGTTCGCCTGTTTGAACCGGTGACTCCTTGTCTTTGTAACAATTAGCTTTCCTTTTTATGTTTTAAGGCAATTTTACCCAGTTCATCAACTTTTATTACTTATACATGTGATGTATGGTGCTTATATGCCAATGTGTTTGTCATATAGTTAAAAATCTACCTTAGGTTGTGCAATTATTCATGCATCTGGTATTATAATTATTATAATATTGCATGAAGAAATTACTTGAAAGCATGCACATGCATCATGAAATATAAGAGTTATATTTTGCATGCATTGAGCATTATCATGCATCGTCCTTTTATTATAAGTGTTATAGTCTAAGGGTGAATGGAAGCATGTTTTGCTTGTTTCATTGTTGTTTTATATAAGTGTTATATAAAAGAAATAGCAATGAATGGACAATGCATTGAGCATGATACTTAGGCTGTTTATAATCTTGCATGTGTTAGCTTAGCATTGTGGTTGTTTCCGTTTATAAGTGTTATAAAGGAAATTAGACCAAAAATCAATAATTTAGAGTTGCATGCGAACTTAGGGTGAACTCAAATTTTTTAAAAGGGTTTTAAAATTGGATTGAGATAGACCTAAGTTCAAGTGGTTCTAAAGAGTTTAGTAACCTAGATTAATCTTTTAAAATCAGTTTAATAGGATTAAATTGGTTGAATAAAAGATTAAATTTGTTGTAAACCTTTCTATAAGGGACTTTTTGTCTAAGGCGGGTTCTGGCTAGGTTGGGGTTCTTAAGTTGATGGAAACGTAACATCCCTACCTGGGAACCTACCTGGAAAGGTGAATTAGATAGATTTTCAACAAGCATGCGACGTTTTGGTCAAAGACTCCGTTAAAGAGTTTAATAGATGACGATCAAAAGTTGTTTAACTATCCAAAGTAAATGTTACTCTTGGAAAAACCTAAAAGTCACTTAGTTAAAATCCTTAGCCGTGTTTTTTCTAAGTAAGCTAAACCCTAGGTTATAAAATACTCAGTGGGAGGAAGAGACGTATCAGATATGTCTATGATTCCACTCACGTTTCTCCCTGTATGTTCACACCGTGAGATTCATGCTTGGCCTCGAAATGCCCCAGGTTGCATCCCCCTTCGGATGGTGTTTGCATGAGTCAATATCAAGGTGGATGGAGAGAGTATTTATAGTAAGTGGGTGAAGGGTGTGTGTCAACACGTCCTATGGTCTCTGTCATTGGTTCACACCGTCAGATCATTCTATACGCCCTCGTGTCGCCTTGGAAGTGGCCCCCTTAGGATGGTTTTTGTGTAGTTGGTCAATATCAAGGTGAACTCCAGAAATGGATAGGGTCACTTTAGGTTTTTTTCCCAATCGGATTTTTTCCCTTAGGATTGGCCTTTTGGACGGGCTGATGCGTTATTTTATGAAGTAAAAATATGAAATGAGATGCGGTGATGGAAATGCGTTGAGCAAAAGTTTTCTCAGTGGAATCCAAGTATAAACCCTACTGAGTTTCTTGATAAGTCTAGGGTCGAGCTTAGGGACATGGGAAAACGGTATGTGGTGGTAATTTTTAGGAGAACTTTGCAGTAACCGGTAACTCAAATAGTTGTTTGGTGTTGTTGGTTGTGGTAATAAAATAAATAAATGCGGTGGAGTTGAGAAAAGTTAGATTATGCGTAGATACACTGAGTATGCGGAGGAACGGGTTGAGAAGGTCTTTAGCTAGCATTTCCTGGGAATGTGTCAGACTATGCGATCATGCTACACTCATGGAACAACAATTTATTTTCCAATGCAAATGCGGTGCTCCTAAGTTTAGGACGCATGTGTAGGTGACTGCACATAATCATATCCTATCTCTAGGATGCATGCGATGTGTTAATAGCAAACAGTGCTTATTCCTAAGCTCCTATCTCTTGATTATGCGTTCTAATCTGACTCTCCCGAGCCTCGATTCTAACCTGACTTTTCCAAGCCTAGATCTTGTTCTTAGACTACCCTCCCGAGTATCTCTAATGGACGAATGAAGCATACATAATACAAGATAATTGCATAGAGTGAATATCCCCAATTAAGCTAGCTAAGTACTTCTCAACCCATTCGACAAATTTAGCTACTCATGCGTGATAAACAGAGAGTGAACAGATATAAGAAGTAAATTCCATTTCTATAGATAAGTTTGAGTACAAAATGACAATGGAAGTTAAGGATAGAGAGTCTGGTAGCAATCCCTTGCTTCCTAAGGCCTTTACACTGTCAACTCTATTTTGTTCAAAAGATATTCCTGCTTCCGCAGGAGCTGGCCCTCTCTCTGATCTTGAAGCTTCTGACATTCTCCCAAGTTCATCGGAACGATCTATCGACACAATCTCGTTTCTGCCTTAAAATAAAAGAAAATCTAAGAACAAGGCTAAACTATCTAAAGGAAAATTCTCTAACTCTCCGAACTTGCTGAACGGGTTGAACAGCTATACTAGCTGAACTAGCTCAACATCTTTTCTGAAGGTTGCCTTCGATATTTATAGAGCTTCGGGGTGAAAGGTGACTTCTCTCTTATGATTGTACAGATGGGATGGCTTTAATTCTTTGACTGATGTGCCAAATATTTGTCACTGAAAAGCTGAATGTACTTGTTATCGTTAGCGGCTTGTCAACTTAATTTGGATTTGACCGTCATCAGCTTTCTGTCCCATCGTGATTAATTATGCTTTTCACCCAAATGCGCCCATCAAGTTACGTCGGCTCTATTCAGCAATCCTTCTTGAGCAGATGTTTACGAGCACAAATCACCGCAAAGCCTTGCGGTAATGCTGCCCTCGACCATTGATTTCTTATGGTCGCGCTTTCCGCCTTGCGTCAATGCATATTCCGCATAAAAATACAAAAATTATTTGTTTCTATGCGATGAACGCATGCGACCGCAATGTTATGAACTTAATGCTTTTTGGACGCAATCTAACATATTTTATCAACGCAAACCTTCATTATTTAATAACTTAGCACTATAATAACGTGCATTTCTGCCCGTTATCAGTAATCCTTTAGTCAATGGATCTGCCACCATAGAGTTCGTTCATATATGTTCTATCAAAATTTGACCATTCTGAACTCTTTCTTTAACAACCAGAAACTTCACGTCTACATGCTTTGACTTCGTATTGCTTCTGTTGTTTTTGGAATACATCACTGCCGACTTATTGTCACAAAATAATTTTAGTTGTCTTTCTATGCCAACCATTATCCACAGCCCAGTGACAAAATTTTGCAACCATATTCCATGATTAGATGCCTCATAACATGCTATAAACTCTGAAACCATGATAGAAGAAGCCATAAGTGTTTGTTTAACACTTCTCCAAGATACAACTCCTCCAGCCAACATGAAGATATAGCCTGAAGTGGATCGCAAAGTGTCTTGACATCCAGCATAATCAGAATAAGAATACCCAATGATCTCTAAAACTTCTGATCTCCGATAAGTGAGCATATAATCTTTTGTTCTCTNCTCTATGCGACAATCCTTTTTGAGCAGATGTTTGCGAGCACAAATCACCGCAAAGCCTTGCGATAATGCTGCGCTCGTCCGTTGATTTCTTGTGATCGTGCTTTCCGCCTTGTGTCAATGCATATTCTGCATAAAAATACAAAATTTAACTGTTTCTATGTGATGGACGCATGCGACCGCAATGTTATAGACTTAATGCTTTTTGGACACAATCTAGCATATTTTATCAATGCAAACCTTCATTGTTTAATAACTTGGCACTGTAATAACGTGCATTTCTGCCCGTTATCATGGATCTCTAGGGCTTAAAATGGCGGGTCACACTTACGGGAGATTGTTAAGTAAGTTAATGATCTCTTGGCCAAATCAATGATGGCTGGTCGTTATAGGAGCAAGAGTTGTTCTGGTATTAATGACTGGTTGAGATATTCTCAATTCAGAGGAGAGATAACTGACCTCCCTTAGGCGGCTTTTGTCCTAAACCTTTGAAGCGTCATTGTGAAACTAGATGTCACACGGGGTTCATGTTAGTTTTGCTAAAATCTTATTGGATGTTGTTTTGTTTTACAATGGGTATTTGCTTAAAACCTAACGTAGGTCAATGCATTTTTCTTTTCAGCAACTCGTTAGTAATTCCGTTTAAAGCTTTTAAAAATGACCGATTACTTACAGTGGAAAGAATCGTGTGAAACGAATTTCGTGGCAAACGACCTCCATCCCACAACTCTCCAAAAGAGGAGACGAGACAGTAAATATGATTTATTGGTCTTGAAGATATGTCTAGTAGAGAATGATGATTCTGCCTGATCCTTGATTCAGGTACTACCAATCATGTCAGTTCCTCTTACCAAGGATTCAGTTCCTGGCAAACGTTGCCAAAGGGAGAGATGACTCTTTGAGTCGGTACTGATGAGGTTGTTTCAACTATTGCTGTAGGTAGGCTGAAATTATTTATTGACAAGAAATGTTATCTGTTATTGGATAATGTTTTTGTAGTTCCTCATATTAAGAGGAACTTAATCTCGGTTTCTTGTCTCGTTGAACAAGGTTACACCGTCTTCTTTTCTGAGAATAAAGTGTTTATTTTCAAGAATGGAATGAAGATTGGTTATGGTTCGATGGAAAATAACTTATATGTACTAAGGCCGTTAGTCATAAAAGCCTTGTTTAACACTGAAATGTCCAGTACGGCAACAACAGCTAAAAGACCAAAGGTTTCTCCTAAAGAAAACGCTCATCCTTTGCATCTAAGGTTAGGTCACATCAACCTTAATAGGATTGAGCAGTTGGTGAAAAGTGGACTTCTAAAGAGTTTAGAAGAAAACTCCTTGCCGATGTGTGACTCATGCCTCGAAGGCAAGAGGTTTATAATATTTACTAAACGATTGCTGGCCTAAGATAAACGATCGTGTAGAGTCTGTAGGCGATAGACCGAGCTAAACGATAGAGCTAAACGATCGCATAGCTTTTGCTAGATGATCGCATAGCTTTATCTAAGCGATTGGGCATCGACCTATACGATAGGTCTCCGCCATCTCCCACTTGCCCAGTCTTGTACGCGATCGTTGTTACCATTCGTCTGCCTCATACCAAGTCCGAACAGAGCCCACCTTATGGATTCTCACACCGAGAATACCAAGGTCGCTTGTTGGTAGTGTCAAACTCAACTCGACACCGTCGAGGTTTTGTGGAGGCCGTATGTGGTGCTATGGAGGCCGTTCGTGTTGTGGAAGAGTTCGTGACCGAGGAGATTGTTGAGGACGAGAGCGAAGTGTTCATGCTGTGTTCAAGTGGTGTTGTGGCCGTGTAGATTGAGTGTTCATGGTCGTTGTTGTTCGAGCGATCGCGCAACGGAGCATGGAGACGCTTTTGCCTTTGTGCGTAAAGTTTTACTCTCTGTTCATGTGTATTATTAATGCTGTAATTTCTGTATGAATCACATAAACATTTGTATTAAAGTTGACTATAAATATATGTTCATTCATGATTGTAATTTGGAATAGTCTTGTTCCGCTGCTCATGGAAATCTCAGTTCTTATTTTCTTCAATACTTACACTTGATAGCTTTATCGTGAGTTCTTTCCAAATCAAGTAACCCCATAATTTAGGAAAACATTTTTCCTTTTATCTCACAGTTACCATAAAATCACCAATAACCTCCCACTCAATCGACTATTAGAGAAAAAGATTTAATTATCAAATAATTAATATTATTATAAATATGATAACCAACTTACCATATAATATTTATAACCTATAGTTTTTTTTCATCTCATAAAACATACAAACTTTGGTTCTTTTTCTATCATATTTACATTAATATTTCATCTCATGAACATAAGTCATAGTCCTACTATGATCGAGTCCTCTCATTATGTTCAAGACCCGGAATCAGCCCTTAAGGGAGTAATCTATCTACTTACCCCTGCTTTGAGGAAGGAGTGAATTCCTTCTTTTGTAACTGAGTTCCCAGCTCCCCAATAAGACAAATCCACAAAAGGTAGGCTTGTTGAGTTGGCAATCTGGCCACTCTCACATTTACTAATCAAAGGACCTCCTTCAAAGGTAGGAGTTTCCAAAGCACTCAGGATTAAGGTCATGTCACCTATGGTCGTTTAAGTGAGATGTAAGTCTCAAGTATCAACGACGTTATATAAAGAGACGAATCATCTCGTGGTCTGGTCTTATACAAACTCTTTGTATAGGACATCCTCGCTCGCATGTCTCCACATGAATGGTCAGGATCAGACCATTTGTAGTAGTTCACAACACTTGTAAACCTCTACAAAGCAGGCTGTATCCATGGTTCCACCAAGATAAGGTATCACTCCTTAATCCTTATACTACAGTTCTTTTAGTTTATTACTTAAGACATGGTCCACTTGTTTATCTCATATATATGCTTAAGTTTACATACAATAACCACGAATCTTTGTTTATTGGATATCAGTAAATAAAAAATAAAATAACTCTTATTTTATTCATAACAATGTGTACAAAGTTTACAAACTATGAGACTCTGGGAGAATTAGGACACCAATCCTAATAGATCTAACTCTTGTTAGACATGGTTCTTATGTGAGTGACTGTGTAGCCTGCAAGGGTGTTGTCAGCTTCATCAATAAAGATTTGACTTTGGATAGACACAACCCCTATATGGGTGACTATGTAGCCTGCAGGGGTGGTCACTAGCTTCGGCAACAATGATCTGATTCTTGCTACCACAACCCCTATGTGGGTGACTGTGTAGTCTGCAGGGGTGGTTGCCAGCTCCGCCAACAACGATCTGACTTCTGCTAAATACAACCTCTATGTGGGTGACTGTATAGCCTGCATTGGTAGCCGTCAACTTCGCCAACAATGATCTGATTCCTGCTAGACACAATCTGTATGTGGGTGACTATGTAACCTGCAGGGGTGGTTACCAGCTCCGCCAACAATGATCTAACTTTTGCTAGACACAGTCCCTATGTGGGTGATTGTGTAGCTTGTAAGGGTGGTCACCATTTCCACTCCATTTATTATATATTTATTCATTTAAGCAATTTATTACTTTTCTTCTTTTCATTTCTTAACGTGACAAGTGACCTTTTTTTTTTTTTGCAGAAAAGTTCTTTTTTGCCATGGTGTATTTCACAGAACATCCTGATGCTTAATCATTGTAAAAGATGAAGGTCAATCTTCTGAGAATGGAATTATCATTCTTGTGGGAGAGGTGGTGTATGGAAACTTTATGGAATCTCAACCTCCTATAGAAAATTCTACTTCCCAACTCGATGGTCTAAAGAGTGACCTATGGGGCTAATTCATTGTTGAAGGCCTGGTTTCTAGAGTCTTTAATACATAACAAAGCTCCAAATGAAAATCTATAGTCAACGTTCGGTTGTCGCATTATAAACAACAAGAAAGTTTGATGGGGTACCTCGTTGAAGATTCATGGAGATTTCTTTTACATCTCCCATTATTAGGAATGGTTAAAGGTCGTAGTTGCTTGTAACACAACAATATTTAAGACGGCTCGTTTCTTCAATGTTGTTTTGACTTCCTTATACACCTATGATTGCAATAGCGACATTGTTTGGACTTTTTGTGAAGCATGATGTCCAATCCTCAACAAATACCCTCCATAATTCATCCAGAGAGATGTCTATTTCTTTATGGGACTTGTGGAGATTGGGGGGTCCTTCCATCAAAGGTAGATTTTACGAAGAAAACATTCCTAGTTGTAAGGATCTATTAGGGCCATCTGAAGAAGAAGACTGTCCGAGAAATTGTCTGATTGGATTTTGGCCTAATTTGGTATTTGAGCCACGTTAAGCCTATTTTTGGGCTCAATTGGACTTTAGTCCAAATTATAATATTAAATTGGACCAAATTATTTTTATTCGATCCAACGAGCATGATGAAAGGGATTTGTCAATTTATGTCTTCAATTTCACTTTGGGACACATGCCAATCTTCAATTGGTCCCAAAGTTGATGATTTGTAACTTAGTCATTAATTTGAAAAATGACGTGACAATTTGTGATTGGTCCAAAATTTTTCATTCAACGCTTGCTTTTTGCAAAGATTTGCCATACAAGAATAAGTGTCCTTTTCTCAAAAGATTCAAATTTGAAGAACATTGGACTTTACATGACTCTTGCTTTACGATTATTAAAGAAGCTTCTTTTTGGAACTCTAATTCATCTAATCCTGAAGATTTTCAATCTAATCTCTCTTCAACAGCCAACAAACTTTCTATTTGGAGCCGATCATTATCTAATTCCTTCAAATGAAAAATTGAGGTTTGTAAATCCCATATTTCTTCAACTTATTCTCCACTTGGAGAAGGAGCTTGACCATCTCCTTTGAGAAGAAATCTATTGGAAGCAAAGATATAAAAAATCTCGATTAAAATAAAGGGTATCTAACACCAAATGGTTCCATAAAAAAACAACACCAACAAGGAAAAAGAACGAAATTAAGAGTGTTTGTGATAATTCTAACTCCTTATTTCAAGATCCAATCTTAATTGATCAAATTTTTACTTCTTATTTCGAGGAAATTTATACATCATTCAACCCTTGTTCTGATAATATCAATAAAATTACTGATAAGGTTCCATCAGTTATCGCAGATGATATGAATAGAGCTCCCATCGCTCCCATCGCTCCCTTCTCTAAATCTGAAGTGGAATTAGCCATAAATCCAAAGCCGCATGACCAAATGTTTTTCTTGCAATCTTTTATTAAAAAAATTTACTTCTCAATTTTATGTAATGTCTATTATAAAATTGTTGCTAAAGTTTTCAATAATAGATAGTGGTATTCATGGGTTGGGTTGGGTTGAAATACTTTTTAGACCCAATTCAATTTTTCGGGTTGTAAATTTTTTCAACCCAAATAACCTTTATTAAAAAATGAACCCAACCATAAAATATTTGGGTTGGGTTGGTTCGGGTTAATCGGATCATTTATTTAAAATTTTATTATAAAAAGAAGCAAAATGTAAATATATAAAAATCTAATTTAATTATTTTCATATATTTAATTAAGATTAACAACTCAATTTCAATTTATATAGTGAAAATTTTCTTTCTAAAGTGCAAAGAAACTACTTTTAAGAGTTGTTGAAAAATAAATTATTCAAAAAATATTGAAATTAAATAAAATTAAAATGAATATATATATAAATAATTGTGTTATAAGTAATAAAAAATATAATTTTTTAAGCTAATAATAAATTCGGGTTGGTTCGAGTTGATTTGGGTTATATTAAGTGAACCCATGAACCAACTCGACTCATAAAATTTTCATTTATTTGAACCAATCCAACCCAAATGAGTTAATAACCCAACCCAAATCGCATAAATTGGATTGGATTGATCGATTTTTTGGAGTCATCGAGTTTGTTGAACATCGTATTAATAGATTAAAGTCTATTCTAGCAAAAGTGATCTCTACACCTTGATCAGCTTTTTTTATGATTTAGCAGAAAGAAAGGAAAAAAGGTGTGCTAAAATGATAAGTTTTTCTTTAAAGAATGAAGTGATAATTTGATTTCATTTCCCAAAACAACGGTTAACGGCAAGCCACGCAAAACCCTTGATGGAAAGAATGTTCGCTTTGATTTTGAACCAAACCTTCAGGCGAGCGATTTTCCTCTTCACAACTCATAAATATCTCCAATTCTCACCTTCTCGTCTTCAACCCACATTTCTGCTTCAATCGAATCCACAGCAACCTCGCCCACTCCATGGCGATGGATCTTTGCTCCAATATGCTACGATTTTCTCGGCCTTTTTCCCCTTCTGCTTTTGGAGTTTCAGCTCATCGGCGACCCATTTTCGCACAAAGCTCCAGCAGTACTCAACAACCCATTTCCATTGGCTCCGTATCTCTTAACAACAACGATGCCTTCCCAGGTCCTTTCTTCACTCTCTTTTTCTCCCTTTTATTGCCGTTTTTCTTTGATTAGATGGGTTTTCATGAATGGTCTTCCAAGTGAATATGTAACTATTGAGAAGCAATTGGAGCTAGTTTCGTGGAATAGAACTTTCCCTTTCATCGGTATTCATGGAGTCTGCTATTCTGTTTTCCATATGATTATGCCTTATTATGTCTTGACGTTTTTTTTAAAAAAAAAATCTTTCCTCTGCTCTATATGATCATTGGTTTGCTCTTTTCAATTCCAGATTATTTTTCTTTCCTAAAGAGTTATTCATAGCTTTCCTTGAGAATTTAGTTGCTTAGTACATGTGTATTTGTAGTTCATTCAACTTTGTCATTGTTTAATTTCAGTACAAAGTACTGTCAAAGGTGCAAAAAGCACCCTTGTAACTTGGTACCCTTTTCTTTTCTCTATTTATTTGAATTTTTAATAATCGAGTATCAGGGAGCCTCATCACTTCCATTATGCTTTGTGCCTGAACCATACTAACTTCCGAGGAGGCTTTGCCCACTTAAGGCCATCTTTAGGAGACGATGATGGATTTAATTATTATAGTTTCGTTTTATAATCATTTGGTTTTTTGTTTTTGAAAGTTAAGCTTATAAACACTGGCTTTACCTATAGTTCTTAAAATTTTGTTTTTGTTTTTGAAATCTAGCAAATAATTCAACTGTTTTTTTTGAGAAGTGTAAATGAACAATAAGGAATCAAACACAATTTAAAAAAACATATCGTTATTTAGAAGTGCCTGAGATTTTACTGGAGCTTGAACTAAAATGTTCAACGATATTTCCGAAACATCACGACTGCTTACAATGGGACACCCTTTTGACTTTTGAGGGTCAACCATGAGAGACTGCCATTGCTTGTGCTCACTCAGTTGTGGTTTAATTTGCAGGGAAGGCAGAGGCCGATGTTGTAGTAATTGGGAGTGGCATTGGGGGGCTTTGTTGTGCAGGGCTGTTAGCTAGATATGGACAAGATGTTCTTGTTTTGGAAAGTCATGATTTACCTGGAGGTGCCGCTCATTCTTTCAATATTAAGGGCTACAAGTTCGACTCTGGTCCATCTTTGTTTTCGGGGTTTCAGTCGCGTGGTCCTCAGGCAAATCCACTTGCCCAAGTAATGTCACTGACTGCATATCTTGCCATTTATCAAATAATGAATAAACATCTAGAATATCTAATATTGTTTTTCATAATGGAGTCAACTCGTTTTTCTTCACTGTTGATGAAGATTGAAAAGTTCATGAGTAACTCAGTAGAGCTTATCAGTAAATGTTGTTTTAATACAACTAATTAAAGTAGCAGGAATGTCGCAGTTATCTTGAGAAACAAAATAATACAGAGATCCATGAGTTTTTTTCCCCATATCATAATCTTATGTCAAGTAATCTCTTCTGTTACCTGAATCAATTTAGTGTTCTGATGAATGATACGAATAAAATGGATTTAAGTGACTATTGAGTTCGGATAGTCTTGATTGTAATTCTTTTCTTGTGAATCATTGAATGGTCATAACATTGGCATGAAGATATGGAGATTCAATTTTCATTTCTAGTGTTCTGCGCCTGTCTTTTCCAGTGTTAACATTATCAACCTATTATTCATAAGTCGTCAACAATTACTAAGTTTCAACTTTATATGCTACTTAATTTTCCATAACCTTTTTATTTGATCACCGGAAAGTTAGGGGCTCCACTCCGTCCTTTATATGCTCATGCCCCACTAATCCTCTAGTGGGTGAACATCACAAACCCTTATCATCAAGACACCCAAAAGTCCATAATTTGGCACCTCCTTGTGTGTTATTTTTTTCAGGTCTTAGATGCACTTGGTGAGTCACTTCCTTGTGCCAATTATGATTCATGGATGGTCTACATACCTGAAGGAGAATTTTTATCACGCATAGGCCCCACAGAGTTTTTCAAGGTGGATATCAGACATTAAGTTGGTAACCCATTTTATTTCTTTTTCCATTTGCATAGTTTTGATAGGAAAACTTCTTTTTCAGGCACGTATTGCTTGTTCAATCACGTAGAAAAATGTGTATCCATTACAATAATAAGCACCCAAATCAACTACATCCATGAGATTGTGATGTCAAAATTGAAAAGAACAGGGAACTAAGCAATGTTTAGTCTGTTGCATTCAGGATCTTGAGAAGTATGCAAGTCCAAATGCTGTTCAAGAATGGCAGAAACTACTAGTAAGAATGTAGTTGTCTTTTTATCTATTTCATTGCAGAATTTTTTTATTTTGAGTAGGATATCATTTAGTTTCCATGCTTAAAGATGTATATGTTTTATTCAAAATGAAGTTGCTTCACAGGAAACCATACTTCCACTGTCTGCTGCAGCAATGGCTCTACCACCTCTATCAATTCGAGGTGATTGGGGTGTTCTTTCAACAGCTGCAGCAAGATATGCTCCATCTCTCTTGAAATCTTTCATTCAGATGGGCCCTCAAGGTATTATTGGTTCAACCAAGCTTCTCAGGCCATTCTCAGAAATCATCGACTCGTTGGAACTTAAAGACCCTTTCATTCGAAATTGGTTGGATCTATTGGCTTTCTTACTTGCTGGAGTGAAAACAAATGGCATATTATCAGCAGAGATGGTAAATATTGTCATGAAGCTTTATAAGAACCAAATATGAGACCAGTCAGTTTTTGTATTAATGCATCTAGTAATCAATACATGTTATTGAAAAGAAAATTCTGTGGTTATTTTAATAGCTTATTGTGTGATCTTAAAATCTAAATCGATGTCGCCAATGACCAAGTTCAGAAGTCATGTGCTGATGGTAAAACTTTTCAGTAGTTTATTTTAGTCGATATTTGGGAGCTCATTTGTTCATAAGGTAAACTGAACCACAGTTTCCTTTCCTCTTTCTGTTCTCTTTGGTCTGTTAAAGAATCTTGGAACCTTCTTTTTCTGACATTGCCTTCTTATTCCCATTTTGCCCAGATACAATATAATAAGCCATAACTTTTCTATTTTTTTGGGCCCTCATATTTAAATGCCACCATGATTAATATATGCATTTATTTTTCTTCTACATTTCAGATTTATATGTTTGCTGAATGGTATAAGCCTGGTTCCTGTCTCGAGTATCCTCTTCATGGAAGTGGGGCAGTTGTTAATGCCCTTCTTCAAGGCCTGCAAAAATTTGGCGGGCGTATCTCTCTTGGAAGTCATGTTCAGAACATTATAGTGGAGAATGATCGGGCTGTTGGAGTCAAGCTAAAGAGTGGTCAAGTAAATTTTATGGAATCAATCCAAGTCAATGTTAAAGAAACATCAATAGTATCCGCTTCATTTAGAACCCACTAATGTCATGATTGAACATGTTGCAGTTTATACGTGCAAAGAAAGCTGTTGTGAGCAATGCATCGATGTGGGATACACTGGCCTTATTACCTGAAAGCGCCGTTCCAAAATCATATCGTGATAGGATAAATACGATTCCACAATGTGAATCGTTTATGCATCTTCACTTGGGCTTTGATGCAGAGGTGGGTGATGTTTGCAAAATATATATTTATTACCATTCTTTTTCCACTGAGACACAATCCTTCTACTAGGAGAGGATACAGTGCTTTTCTTTACAACCACACGTTATTGATGATTTTGCTTTTCTATGGCTTTAATTCCCATTCCATGTTCTAAGGGACATGACAATTACTATGGTTTTAATGTAAAAAGCTAATTTCATGTTTTTATCCGCTAGACTCAAGAGACATCGAGGATTTTAAATTATAAGTTTTCAACAAACTTAGACCGTGGACATTTTCTTTGCAACCACACGTTATTGATGATTTTCCTTTTCTTTGAGTTTCGAGCTTAGGCTTCAGAAGCCTATTGCACTAAGTGTTCTTGCTCCCTAAAAAACACTTGGTTCAAGATTATGAAGTTTTGTGCATGTCTTTTTCAGGATATTCGTGACGATCTGGGAATTCATCATATAGTTGTTAATGATTGGGATAGAGGAGTCGATGCAGATCAAAACGTGGTTTTGATATCTGTACCAAGTGTTCTTAGTCCGGATCTAGCACCCCCTGGAAAACATGTATTACATGCATACACACCAGGAACTGAACCATATACTCTTTGGGAAGGACTTGACCGTAGGAGCTCTGAGTACAAAAATCTCAAGGCTGAAAGATCTGAGGTAAGTTATAATCTTATGAACTAGTGGTTGGATCTTTTCGTTGCTTCAAGATAATGTTTTCTGCCAGTACTATAACTAAATAAGTGTTTACCTTTTAACTTCTACAATATCCTTTTCAAAAGTTCCTGCTTATCGTTTCAACTATTTTAGTTTAGGTCTTTTAACTTTGTACAAAAACCTATTTAGACTTTGACTTAAAAGACTTTTCTCATATAAAACTTCAAGTTGAAAACAAAAATATCAAAGAGTTTGAGCAAGTAAATGAAATAATCAAAACAAGTGAGTATGGTTCAGCTGGTATAAAGATATTGTTAGCAACCTATAGAACTTTAGATACTTCAAATTGTGCGAAGAATTGATATCAAATATGTACTCGATATTGATACGTCTAGATACGTAAAAGATACGTGATTAAAGTATTTGAATTTATTATTTTATTTTTTTTTAGTTCGGATACGTATGTTCCCTTTCAGATACATGAAGGGAACACACAAGCTTTTTTTTTTTTTTTCCAAATTGATTTCAGGGTTTTAAATGTCCAACTTAAGCCCATTTTGTTCAATCCCATTATAATCAGTCAATCTAGCAGC
Source organism: Benincasa hispida (assembly GCF_009727055.1). Classification (NCBI taxonomy): domain Eukaryota; kingdom Viridiplantae; phylum Streptophyta; class Magnoliopsida; order Cucurbitales; family Cucurbitaceae; genus Benincasa; species Benincasa hispida. The sequence continues at coordinate 19,390,990 of NC_052359.1, read as the reverse complement.
CCACAAGATAAAAGATTTCAGAATATCTTTCTCATCTCTTCAACTTCAAATTTCAGCTTCGATCTCACGCTTTTTTCTTTTTCATTTCTCCGAACTTCAAACTTCAACTTCAACTTCAACTTCAACTTCAACTTCAACTTCAACTTCGAAGTTCCTCTTCGTTGACTTCAATATTATGTTATTAAATTGGCATTTTATGCTTTTTGGTGGATTACATTTAGCATCTTTATATTAAACTTACATGTATAAAGAAAATATATAAGAATAAATGACATATCGTCGATGTATCTGTATCTTAATTTTTTAGAAATTGGTATATCGTCATATCCTATTGTTTTCGTATCTCATATATGTATCTGTGTCTGTACTTCATAGTTAACGATCAAGAAATCTGTTGTTCGTCTCCCCACCGTTAGAGTTTAAACTTAAACTATTTTTATAGGTGATGTGGAGGGCAGTTGAGAGAGCCCTTGGAGCAGGTTTCAAGAGAGAAAAGTGTGAGGTGAAGTTGGTGGGAACACCATTGACTCATCAAAGGTTTCTTAGAAGAAACAGAGGAACATATGGGCCAGCAATTGAAGCAGGAAAAGGCTCTTTTCTTGGGCATTCAACTCCCATTCCTCAGCTTTACTGCTGTGGGGATTCCACTTTCCCTGGCATTGGAGTCCCTGCTGTTGCTGCCAGTGGTGCCATTGTTGCCAATTCTTTAGTCTCTACTTCTCAACACTCTCAGCTTCTTGATGCAATTGGGATTTGATTTCATTTTCCTGTTTTCATTTTGGCATCTTTTTACTTCCTTTGTACTCTACTTACCATCTTCTGTAAAATTGTATTATATTATGGATTCAATATAAAAGTTCAATCCTCAGTGTGTTGGGTTCTCTTCTTTTGAAAGTTTTTCTCTTCTTTAGAAAGTTTAGTACATGTTTTGAGGCAACCCGATGAAAACAGAAACTTGAAAACAAGAAATTTAATGAAAATAGGGTTATATTTCATGTTTTTGTATATGTATTTCGAAGTATATTAAAAAATTAGTTCAAAATGTGTTTTATAATATATATTTAAACCATATACCTAATTATATGTATAGTTACTCACTAAATATTAGGGTGAATATTAATATTATTAATTAATTTACAAACTTGATTTATGTTACTAATTTTGTATAATCATTATTTTCTAATATCATGTAATTTATAATTTATTATATAATACATATTTTTATTTAACAAAAATAATTGAGTTTATCAGATGAAATACTATTCTTGATAATGTTTTTCTTTTCTTTTTCGGATCACAGAATTCGTAAACAATTTCTAAAAACATAATCTAAACAACCTATCAAATGCATATTCGCTAAACTCGATCAATTTGAAACTATAAAAAAATAATTTAAATTGCCTATCAAATAAAACCTTAATTTTTATCTTTGAGTGGACTTAGTTTTTCTTTTTATCCCGAAATACTCAAATTTAGTGATAAAATGATGATGTGATGCTAAAATAACTACATTAGGTTAATTGATTTGTTTGCTCATTGCTCCTCCATCTCATAATTCACATGGCTTCACTTGCAAGAATTTACTCGACTCAAAATACAAAATAGTTTGTTGTTATTGATAGGCCATTGGTACTTGAAAAAAAGTGTTAAAAATATATTGACAAAAGGGAGTGCTAGGACTTGATTAGGGGAAAATCAATATATACAAAACTGAAATTAAAATTCACAAATTGACAAAACATTAGTAATCAAAGAAAATGGGCATTTCCTAATCATACACAATAAATTGATGCATCTCTTTCAAACAACTTCACTGAACATTCAGATGTAAATTAAGCTACAACTAAAATGGCCAAAATAGTTATAGTTTTCTAGATTTATTCTCTAGAATCAATCTAGTTTCAATGGCCTCAAAATTAACCTATATTTGTCTTACTTCAAAATGACAATATGGAGGAGTGAACTTAAATCCTGAATTGCATCGACACTGTGTATAATCTTAACAGTTTGGCATAACACCATGTACAAGTATTAAACTAAAATATCACAAACACATGAGATTTGTTTATGAAACCTATACACATCTATACAAGTATTTACTTCATAGGAAACATCAGCTCAAAACAAAAAGTATGATGATTGTGCAAAATATAGCACAAACAGAAGATGACTATACTCACCATCTGTGATTCTGTTCTTCCCAATTATCTACAAGACTAAACAAACTGTATTTTGTTACTCCCAAAGCTGTTTTTTTGCGCTCCATTGATTACTCTCGGTTCTATCGATCCTACCACAACCGTTCGCTGCAAACTCTTCAGAGTATCCATATTTGTTCCACACTCCAATTCCTCTTTGCTGTCTACTAGATGTGTGGTGGCTAACATTAGGTCCCATCAGACTCCTTCCAACGTCGGTCCTACCTATAGGCGGTGATGGCGAAAGGTTCATAGGAACTCTTTCAGGGGCATTAGATCGGCTAAACTCTGGTGGCAGTCTTGCAGACTGGTAGCTATTATGATGCTGCTGCTGCAGCGGGTTTTGTTGATAGTGGTAATGGCGTTGTTGGATGTGGTGTTTACTAATTGGAATGGCAATGGTGGGAGGTTGAAGGTTGTTGGAACTGCAAAGGCTAGGAGAGCTATGGACCTTGTGCATAGGCGGGCGACTTGGTTTCATGCTATTCCAAGAGAATGCTTCTTGAGCCATAGATTCTGCCGTTTGGGTGTCCGGAGAAGACGATTTTGGAGATGAACAAGCAGATGAAATGCTGAATGTAGGGCGGTTAGCATTAGTAGGGGAGAGTTTTGCGCTGGTGGAGGAGCCAGAACGTACAATGCCATTGATGGCTTCAAGATAACGTTGCTCAATTTGATGGGGATCAGCGGAGAACGGTTGAGCCTCAATAACAATTGGGTTTGAAGGAAATAAAAAACACCGAAGCTTAGGAGTTCCTTCGCTTTCGAGCCGATCATATTCATCAAGCATATGCTTTAAATCCTCATCAGACCTCACAGAGACCAAAACATCAAGATCCTCAGGAAACAACTGATACTTTAGCACCATATCTCCATCAAACAGAGCAGTCAGTTTCTTCATTAGATCTGTTGAACATGCCAAAATTATGTGAAAGAAGATCAAAACGTATTCTAAATCCACTAAACTTTATTCTAGAGAAGAAAGTGATAAGGTATTCAAGGAATATAAAGTTTGTTTGATTCTAAACAAGATTGAGTAGAATAAGAGAAAACACAAAACGAAAAGTTTGATAATCTTTTATATTGTTTAGATTAATAATTAAATTGTTTTTACTCTCCCACTAAGTTAAGAATATTATTATCAATATTTCTATTCATATTGAATTAGATAATAACATTTTTCTATATTTCACAAGTATTTATAAAAGATATCCATAGATATATAATATCAATATCCGACACTTCAATTTAGGAAGATATTGACATATTGACAGATAATTTCATCGTTATTGAACTTTCTAGGGAGATCATCAAAGCAACAGAATTTTCCAGACGGTAACAGAATCATCATCAAAAAAAAAAAAAAAAACCCCCAAGAAAACTTAATAAGAATCACAATGGAAAAATAAGGGGGGGGGGGGGGGGGGGGAAGAAAATCGAAGAACAGAAAACCTGGGAATTTTGATATCGCGAGGCAAAGCAATAACGCGCGTCTCGCCGCCAACATACTTGAGATGGCCATCGGTGGGGCGAGGAGGATCTTGCCGCCATAACTACAAAGAAACTTCAACTTGCTTCTAGGGGACAATGATGGGGTTTCATCTCCTTCGGGAAGCCATTGATCGTTGAAGTGGGTCGGCACAGAAGAAGAAATGTGAAATGGGGTTTGAGAACCGTCAAAATGGGAAAAATCAGAGACGGGAATCGTTGAGTTTGTTCAGAAACTGGAAAAAGGGAAAAGAGAAGAGAACGGAAAGAAAGGAGGAAGAAAATGGAAAGAGAGATATGAGGAAACTAATTTAATCCTAAAATGGATAAATTCCTCATCAAAATTCCAACTGAACATGTCAATAACTGAATTTCATTTTTTTTTTTTGAATTTTTTCTCTCAAATTCCTTTCTGTTGGTTTTCTTTTTTTTTTTCTTTTTTTTTTTAATTATTTTTTTATTTGAGAAAATTTGTTTATTTTCATGTTCGAGAGCGCCAACTCCAACCTCTATTCCAATTTATCCATGTTTTTTTTTGGTTAAAATATCATTTATTTCTACTTTGAACCTTGTTCAACTTTAAACCTATACTTTTAATTATCCAATTTAAGTACAATATATTCAATAGATCTTTAGTTTGGTCTCCAATCGTAATGATACGACTTTCTAAGACTTATACTAGGCTGTTACGACATGCGTGCATATATTTCAAATTGACACTTTTAATGATTTGATAAAAATTAACTAAATACTATGAATTAAATAACTCTATTAAAAGTAAATAACTGAAATTCATTTAACAGAGAGTCCTTAAAAGATACAGAAGTAAGTTCAAATATTACTAGAAAACATCATCCAAACATCCAAAGTTCAAAAATTGAAAATACTCTAAATTCAATAATTGACTAAGTTTAAAATCATGAAAACATAGAAAAACATGAGTGGAAGCACTTGATTGGTTCTAGTGGCTCGTTCACGAATTCTTCTTGTCATTCGTTGGTGTGTTCTTACCCTTACCTGAAAAAGAAACATGAGAAAGAATTAATATGAAATACTCCGTAAGTAACCCAACTACCGGGTCAGGTTAAGCATTTATGTCCAATAAATGCAACATGAACTAAACATCCTGTGCTAATCTGAAGTGCTAAAGTTGTACATTGACTATCATCTGAGTGAACAATTTAACTCGTCCTTCTGTAGGTGAGATGTACTCATATTAACTGATAAACCCGAAGGAACACACATAAACTAGTGGGCCCAAAGGCACACATAAACTAGTGAACCCGAAGGCGCACATATTTGAACCCGAGGTGTACATAGCTACAGATAAGAGGGCAATTGTCACTAATTTGGTCTTTCAGGAAACATGCAATAAAATATCCCATTTATCATGATATCTTAACATAAACATTTAATAAATTCATGAATTCATAGCATAATATCTCATAAAATCATAGCATGTATAATTAAATTCCTTTAGAAAATGAGAATATATCTTTTCTGGCAACTGTTTGGCAAAACCAAAATAATATTTTAAATCTATTTTGGCTGGCACAAAAGCAGTTCCAATAGTAAAGCTACCTACCTCAAAATATAGGCCTCCGTCCAATCATCCTCTTAATATATCTCATAAAACTCTAAATCATGCTCATACCCATAACGTACTTCAAACATATTTATTACATACTCGTATATCATTTTTAATAATTTCATACAATCTCAGAACCAACAAAATTATCTTTAAGTTTATCACCTGACACGAAGGCGGTTCCAATAGTAAGATTACTTACCTCAAAACTAAATCCAAAATAAACCCAAGCAAGTTTATCTTCCTTTTGCCAAGCATGACCTTGAAACAAGACATAAAATGATAAATCCAAAATTTAAATTAATCCTTTAGGGTCTATTAAAGAGAAATCTGCTAAGTTTTAAAGATATATGTTGCAATGATTATGATATTGAGATTGGTAGTAAGAATAATATGAAATATCTTTATATTATATCCTACTATTGTTGTGTATTATGCCTTAAAGCCTCGTAGTTAATTAGTTATTTGACATAATGGTTAATTGTTTTAAATATACAATAATGAATGATCTATTAAGGTAAAAATCTAAGGTTATTTCATGAGACTTGAACAGTATATAGTGGACATACAAGTAGATCATATTCAAGTAATAACCTAAAGGGTGTATAGTATATAAATAAGATTGGGTGTCTTATCTTGGTAACACTATGATACAACCCACTTTGTAATCATTACAAACGATGTGATGCAAATCATTCATGTGGAGACATGCGAGCAAGGGTATCCTATATAGAGGGTTTGTGTAAGACTAGACCACAAAATATTTAATCTTTCTTTGTAACACTGTTGATTGAAGAGATTAATACTTCATAGGATGACTATATGTAACTTATCTCAATCCTGAGTGAGTTATGGACTCTTGTCTATAAGGGTTGTCCTTCAATTTGTGTAGGTGGGAGTGGTCTGAGTCACTGACTTAACAAACCTACCATTTTGGAGGCTATCCAAGTAGGGAGCTGAGAACATAACTACACAAGATGGAATTCACTCTTTCTCGCCTTTAGGGTAAGTACATGAGTAGTTCCCTTAAGTGTTAGTTTCGAGTCTTTAACAGAGGGTACCTGCCCACTCATTGGCTCAAGAGGGACTTGGTTTATGGTAGGACCCCATAAACAAATTGTTCATTAGAGGGATCAGAGGTATTTAAGGAGTAAGAGATAATTACAAGGGTAAAATGGTAATTTGATCTAGTTGTAATTACGAACAACTCGTGAAGGATCGACTTACTTGTAAGGTTAAATCCATGGACGCAACATGTTCTACAATGCAAAGAGTGCAGCTATGGATCTTTAGTGGAGTGACCAACAGTTAATAAATCTTGGTTAATTTAATTAAAGAGTTAAAATAATTAACATTGGATCATTGGACCTTCTAATCCGTAGGTCTATTAGGTCCCCCTACTAGCTCATAACGGGTAAACAATGATCATTAGTATTGAAAGAATTTGAAATGTTTAAATTTATCAAGGGAATATTCATTAATTGTATATGATACAATTAATACAATATATATAGATACATTATAATATAGGTTTAATTTTGACGAAGATTCAAAATTAAACTATATAATAAAAGGAGATTTATTGTACTTGAATGAGATTCAAATAATAATTAATATAAACCAGATTCATATTAAATTAAGGGAGAATTTTATATTATAGAAAAATGGGTTAAACTATTTACAAGTTATAGCAAAAGTTCAAAATTTCGCTTGCAGCCCAAAAAAGCATGTCAAATACTAAAAAAGCTCAGCCCACATGCAAAAAACATGTGAGATCCACGCTAGTGACCCAACCCGACTCATTCCAAAATTAATCAGAGAACCACACGATTTTTTCCATGATTTTTCCCTCTAACATACACTAACTGTTCTTCTCCATTTTTATCGTTCAAAATCGAAATCCTCTTTATCGTTCTTCTTCTTCTTCTTCTTCTTCCACCACCACTGCTTCTTCTTACTTTTCTACTTTCGTAATCGATGCATCTTGCTCCTTCTCTTCTTCTTCTTAATCCTTCTTCTGCTACCACTTTTACTCCTTCATCTTTCTTCTGTCGCTGTCGCATCTTATAAGAATTTAAGGATTCAACTATATCCTTAACTACTTAACTTTCAAGGTATAACTTCTTTTTTTTCTAATCAATTTATCAGTGATTATAATTATTAAACCTAATTTTTGTTCAATGGTAATACTTATTAACCCTAATTTTTTTGCACAAATATTAATCAACATCAAAAGGAAGACAATTATAGGAGTCATCAAACAAACTAAAGAAGATAAAAACTCAAAAGAGGGACAAGAGAAAGTAAAACCTAAGGTATAAACAAACTTGTGATAGACGGTGATAGTGTTTTATCACTGTCTATCACTTATAGACAGTGATAGACCATTGCCAATGTCTATCACAGATAGATACTGATAGTAGTCTATCAGTGTATATTTGTGATAGACATTGAAAGTGTTCTGATAGACAGTGATATACCACTATCAGTGCCTATCTGTGATAGACATTAATATTATTATGTCACTGTCTATCAGTGATACATAGTAGTTGGCTACTATTAATGTCTATCTATGATAGACAATGATAATATTCACTATACATTAGTATTGATAGAGAGTGATAGTGATATTATTAGAGAGCGAAACATATGTTTTCATTCTTGATATTTTGCTTGTTTGCTTGTTTGCTCAAGGATAGATATATTTTCATTTAGATATGTTTGGTTGGGACCTAGTTATTGGATTGTATATGGGGTTGGTTAGTTTGGTGTTTTGATATTTGTTTTGTTTTGAGTTTAGTTTGTTTATAGGATTGATTTCATGGTTTTATTTGCACTAGTCATATTGTGATATTATTTCTTTATTTGAAAGTCTTTTGAGAGTTATAAATAATGAGTATATATGAAACTTGATAGGTAGAGATAGTAGTCTATCATTGTCTATCACTGATAAACAGAGATAAAAGTCTATCACTGTCTATCGTTAATAGACGAAGATAAAAGTCTATCATTAACAGGCATATTGTTAGGTTTTATATCATAAAACTCGTGGTTCGTAAACAATAAACTCATTCTGTAATTCAATAAAGTTGTTATTGAAGTTTGATTCAATAAAGTTGTATTGAATATATGAATTTATTATTTTGTTTTAGAAGGAAATCCAATAAACTAAAAAATCCATGACTATTACATGAGTACTTGAACTTTATGTGGAGACATAAGAGTGGATCAAGTTTGAGTAAATAGTCTAAATGATTTATAGTATATAAATAAGGTTGGGTGCCTTATTCTGGTAACACTATCGAATGTGGCCCACTCTATAGTTGTGACTGAAGGAAATTGGACTATGAGGGTTTTCATGAGCAACGGAAGGATCGTTCCAAATTTCAATTGTATTTGAACATTCAACAATTACAGTCACAAACGGAAACATACAGGCTATACATACAACGAAACTACAACATGCTTTACTATACGATCAAAGGAAAGAAATAACATATCTTTGAGGACTCATCTTCAACACCCTGGATCACAAACGCTCGAACAATCTCCAAGACTGCAACACACGAACGCTCGTCCACCACGACCGCAACACAGCACGATCAATCAAGAACTCGAACACCGAAATCTCCAAGATCAGGAACACAACGGACTCCACACGAACACCACGAACGTCGTCCAAATAACCTCAACTATGTCGAGTTGAGTATGACACCATCACAATGGCTACCTTGGTATTCTCAGTGTGAGAATCCAGAAGTGTGGGCTCTGTATGGACTTGGTTAGAGGCAGAGATCGGAGGAAGAATAATCGTGTAAATGATTGAGCAAGTGGGAGATGACAGTGTCTATCGTATAGACGATGCCCAATCGTTTAACAAAAGCTACGCAATCGTTTAGCAAAAGTTACATGATCGTTTAGCTCATCAGCCAGTTGAGTGTCTATCGTATAGAAACACTCCACGATCGTCTAGTCACTCCAAGCCATCGTTTAGAAAATCTAATTTACTTGACAGTCTTTGTGAGAACTTTTCGAGAATGGAAATCTCAATTCAACAATTACTAAATTTAGGAAAACATTTTTCCTTTTATCTCACGACTACCATGAAACTACCAATAACCTCCCACTCAATTGGTTATTAGAGAAAAAGAGATAATTATCCAATAATTAATATTATTATAAATATATATGATAACTAACTTGCCATACTATATTTATAACCTATAGTTTTAATAATTCATCTCATGAAACATATAAACCATAACTCTTTTTCTATTTCATGGTCCTTAATGTAAATCTTATTTACATTAATCTTCCACTAGATGTATCTCATACATCATACCGATCATATCATATATAATCAAATTACCTCTTGTCAATTTGAATATTTCAAATCAACACCAAGAACTGATTCTCAACTTGAACCCATTGAGCTACCAAGAGAACCTTATGAACCTATAGCTCGAAGCTCCAACGGTACGTGAATAATTGACTAAACTCTTTAGTCATAGGATCCATCATCTGTTAACTGTCGAGCACTCCACTGAAGACCGACAACTGAACTCTCCTTACTACAGATATATTATGTGTCCATATCAACCAATCAATAGTGCGATAACCCTTCACAAATCGCTCGTAAGTATAGCTGGGCCAATAATCGTTATGCCCATGTAATTACATCTAACTCCTTATGTACCACCGATCTCTCTAATGAACATAAGTCATAGTCCTACTATGACTGAGTTCTCTCTTCCAAAGAGAAACTGTGGCCACTATGTTTAAGCCCCAAAATCAGCCCTTAAGGGAGCAATCTATATACTTACCTCTGTTTCGGGGAAGGAGTGAATTCCATCTTGTGTAACTGAGTTCCCAGCTCCCAAATTAGACAAGTCCCCAAAAAGGTAGGCATGTTGAATTAGCAATCTGGCCACTCTCACCTATACTAATCAAAGGACCGCTCTCAAAGGCAGGAGTTCCCAAAACACTCAGGATTGAGGTCATGTCACCTATGGTCATTTAGATGAGATGTAAGTCTCTAGTATCAACGGCATTATATACAGATACAAATCATATCGTGGTCCAGTCTTATACAAACTCTTTGTATAGGACACCCCGCTCGCATGTCTCCACATGAATGGTCAGGATCTACCATCTGGAGAAGTTTAAAACCTGTCTCTTATACACATCTAGATGTGTATAAGAGACAGGTCTTATACAAACTCTTTGTATAGGACACCCCGCTCGCATGTCTCCACATGAATGGTCAGGATCTACCATCTGTAGTAGTTCATAACACTTGCAAACCTCTACAAAGTGGGTCGTATCTGTAATGTCACCAGGATTAGGTATCCCACCTTAATCCTTATACTACAGACCTATTTAGGTTATCACTTAAGGCATGATCCACTTGTATATCTCATATACATGCTTAAGTTTATATACGATAACCATGAATCTTTGTTTATTGGATATGAGTAAATGCCAGAATGAAATAACTCTTATTTTATTCATAAAAACGTGTATATTCCAAACAACGAGACTCCGGGAGAATTAGGACACCAATTCCAACAGTTACAAGGAGTTGTAAAGTGCTACAGACGAAGTAATCCTAATTTGTACATGTGATGACATGAAAAGTGGGGACGTCCTATGCAATGAGTTTGCACAAGATCAGACCACGAAATAAGTCACTCTTACTTTATAACATTGTTTACTATTTAAGACTGACTATTTCAAAACGATGACGTAAGTAACTTTACCTTAATCTTAAGCTAACTATGAACTCCACTTTATTCGAGATTATCTTTAGATTTACATAGGTGGGGGTTGGCTCAACAGCGTTGCTCAATAAGCCTCCCATTTCAGGGGTAAGACTGGGTAGATAGCTGGGGACATAGGGTGCAAGAAGAAATTCACTCCTACCCATTTTTAGGGATAGTAGAGAGGTTTTTCCCTTAAGTGCCGACTCTCGGTCTTGAACAAAGGGTTCCACCCTCTCATTGGCTCGAGAGAGACTCGGTTTGATGATCGTGTCAGAAATTAATTGTTCATTAGAGGATCAGTGGGACTTAAGGAATAAGAGGTAATAACAAGGGTAAATCAACCTTTTTATCCAACCGTTATTATGAACAACTTGTGAAGGGTTAACTTACTAATCATGGTTATATCGAGTGGACACAATATATCTATAATGAGGGGAGTGCAACTCTGGGCTTTAGTGGAGTGACCCAATGGTTAACGAATGGGGGGTTAATTAGGTGTAAAGTGTTTAGCCAATTAATCTCGGATCGTTGGAGCCCATGATCTGTAGGTCCACTAGGTCCCCTTACTAGCTCACAAACGGATTAGCCTTAGAGTAGCTTGATAAGTTGATTTGAAACGTTGAAATTAGAATTAAGGGAATTAGTAATTATATGTGATATAATTACACGTTTAATAGAGGAGTGTCCTCCCATTCCTAGCTCAAATGAAAACTAAAATGTTTGGGATGCAAGCGACAAATGGATCAAGACTAACGAGAAAGTCATACCTATATTCTTGCCATCATTTCTGATGTATTGGCTAACAAACATGAAAGCATGAGTATTGCGAAAGAGATTATGGAATATCTGCGTGGATGTTTGGACAATCGTCCTTCTCCGTGAGGCATGATGCTATCATATACATTTACAACTACGATATGACAGAAGGGGCCTCTGTTAGAGAACATGTCTTGGACATGATGGTCCATTTCAACATGGTAGAAGTAAACGGTGTTATCGTTGATGAGAAGACTCAAGTTGGTTTTATTCTTGAATCTCTTCTGAAGAGTTTCTTGTAGTTTTGTACGAACATATTGATGAATAAAATAGAGTATAACTTGACAACGCTTCTCAATGAGCTATAGGCTTATCAAACCATGATGAGGGCTAAAGGACTGAAATCAGAAGTAAATGTTACTATTGCTGAGAAAAGAGGATCGTCCTCTAAGAAGCGTGATATTTCTTCTTCTTCAAAGAATAAGAGTATTCCAATAAAGAAGAATAAGGGAAAAGGGAAGAAGAAACCTATTGACAGAAAGGGCAAGGAAAATGCTGCAGATAAAGGAAAATGTTTCCACTGTAGTGAAAAAGGGCACTGGGAGAGAAACTGCCCATAATACGTTGCAGAGAAAAGAGTAGAGAAAGCAAGACAAGGAAACTAGTTCCTTGTAAACTCCAAGTTTTAAACATGGGAGTGTTTCTCATAACAACCAGTGGGAGATACAGTTGCTGTTAGAAGATAAACTTGTTTACTTTTATTACTATAATGAAAGTTCTTTTATCTTTTGTAAGAAACATATTGTGTATAAACTTTTGTTATAAATGAAATCTTCATTAGCAAAAGTTATATTTGTTCTACTATAAAGTAACTTCTGTTAGAACCAACTAAGTTAAAAACCATTTGCAAATATTTAGATATTTAAAAACAGTTGGAAATCAATAAAGGCAAATAGTTATTTAACCTAAGTGATAAGTTTAAAACACTTGAAGAGTTCAAGGTGTATAAAACTTAATAGGTAAAACAAATCTGCAATACTTCGATTGGATAAAGTACAGAAAAAAGAGAGTTTAAGATTTCTAGAGTTATTTTGATGGAACATGAAATTCAGTGAAAACTCTCTACACCTAGTTGCTATAATTGTTATGAACATCGTTCCAATTTTAAAGGTATTTTTTGAAACTCCATATGAGATATGGAGAACTCATAAAAGCTATTTATGAGATGTAAATGATGTTTACATAATTCAGAAATCTAGAGAATAGATTGACACATATGTTAGTGTTGAAACCTTAAGTATTGGAATACCGTTCAAATAAGCATGCCTATTTGTAAGCAATCCAAAAGTAGTATATTTTTCCAAGAAAATGAAAATAAAGTGTTTGTGTTGACAAGTACCAAATTTTCTGGAAAAATATATGGGATCACCATGTATTATTTATCTTCCATAAAAGCAAGAGATATTAATAAGAGTTATTGATCAAAGCTGATACTGTAACAAAAGTTGTTTAGACAAGTCAAATGCATCTTACTCAAAGAGTTGAAGATATCTTGATGTAATGGGAGGAATGTGTGACAGCCTAGCTATTATTTGAGTTTAGTAGTAACTCAAGTAACCAAATCTCGATGACATCATTGAGAAACAAAGAGTCTCGAAAATAAGATGCATTCCGTATATAGTTTAATAAGAAGTCCATTGTATACTAACGTGTTTACAACGATTCTCTCGGCTAAAGTGTTTGAGAATCTCCTAGTATGACTAGGACTACGAGATATATAACCTAGGGCAAGTGGGAGAAAAACTCATGGGTATGTGATACCTAAAGACAAACCATGGATATGTGATGCACTAGTTGTATTTTTCCGTAAAACTAAAAAACTTAGCATTATATATTCATATGTGTGTTACCACTGGAGTTTTAGTCCAAGTGGGAGTTTTTTGGGTTTTATGTCCTAAAACTCGTGGTTTGTAAACAATAAACTCATTCTATAATTCAATAAAGTTGTTATTGAAGTTTGATTGAATAAAGTTGTATTGAATATATGAATTGTTTATTTCGTTTAGAAGGAAATCCAATAAACTAAAAGATCCATGACTATTACATGAATACTTAAACTTTATGTGGAGACATAAAAGTGGATTAGGTTCGAGTAAATAGTCTAAATGATCTATAGTATATGAATAAGGTTGGGTGCCTTATTCTAGTAACACTATCAGATACAGCCCACTCTGTAGCTGTTACAAGGAGTTGTAAAGTGCTATAGATGAAGTGATCCTAATTTGTACATGTGATGACATGAGGAGTGGGGACGTCTTGTGCAAAGAGTTTGCACAAGATCAGACCATGAAATAAGTCACTCTTACTTTATAATGTTGTTTACTGTTTAAGTCTGGCTATTTCAAAACAATGACCTAGGTAACTTGACCTTAATCCTGAGCTAACTATGAACTCCTATTTATTTGGGATTATCCTTAGATTTGCATAGGTGAGGGTTGGCTCAACTGCGCTTGCTCAATAAGCCTCCCATTTCAGGAGTCAGACCAGGTAGATAGTTGGGGTTATAGATGCCAGAAGAAATTCATTTCTACCCATTTTTAGGGATAGTAGAGAGGTTATTCCCTTAAGTGCTGACTCTGGGTCTTGAACAAGGGGCCTCTGAAGGAACTTTTATTAAAGAGACCAGTGAGCGGAAGCTAGATCGTTCCAAATCCCATGGTGACAAAACATACACATTTACAATCAAACAGTAATAGTTATGCATAAACTCTAAATTACAGTATGCTTCATAAGGAAAATACTAAGGATCAAGAGAACTTACCCTTGAAAAACTATTCTTCTCATTCCCTTGATGTAACAACACGATCGTTCACCAACACGAACGTCACGCCTCAATAATCTCCACGATCAAGAATATGCAACACTCGACCTTCGAACAGTAAGTAGACACAACCAGAAGGCTACCTTGGTATTCTCGGTGTGAGAATCTAGGAGTTGTGGGCTCTGTATGGATTTGGTACAGGGTAGGAGGAATTGACAGATCGTGTAGACAATCGAGTAAGTGGGAGATGACTAAAGTCTATCGTATAGACTGAGTACTCGATCGTTTAGAAAANAAGTGTCTATCGTATAGCAAACTCGTTGCACGATCGTTTATGCTCTCAAGCTATCGTATAGCTATTTCTCTTATGCGTCCAATTGTTAATCGCTTAATCATCGCATCATGAAAAATGAAAAACGATTGTCATTTTATCCATCAGTTACCATAACTGATCACAACTTCCCAAGTTGGTTATTGAGAGAAAAAACCAAACCAATTATCCCATAATTGATTTAATTACAAATATAAATAATATATATTCATAACTCATTGTTTTAATATCACATCTCATGCAATATATAAACCATAGTTCTTTTTCTCATTTATAGCATTTAATAATAATAATTCTAATTAATGTATCTAATACATTAAGTCAATTATATCTCATATAATTGATGCAATTTAATTATACCATATATAATCAAATTTCCTCTTGTTAATTTGAACACTTCAAACTAACCCAAAAACTGATTCTCAACATGAATCCATTGAGCTACCAAGGGACCTTATGGACCTGTAGCTTGAAGCTCCAACGGTATGTGAATAACTGAATAAACTCTTTAATCACGATATCCACCATCCGTTAACTGTCAGACATTCCACTAAAGACCGAAAGCTACACTCTTCGCGCTATAGATATATTTTTGTGTCCATTGGATATAACCAATCAACAGTACGATGACCTTTCACAAATCACTCGTAAGTACAGTCGTGCCAATTCAACGTTTTTCCCCTATAATTATATCTAACTCCTTATGTACCACTGATTCCTCTAATGAACAATACATCATAGTCCTACTATGAGTAAATCCTTCTCGGGCCAAGAGAAGGTGTGGTGTCACATTATTCAAGCCCCGGAATCAACCCTTAAGGGAGCAATTTATCTACTTACCCTTGAATCTGGGAAGGAGTGAATTCTTTCTTGTGTAGCTGAGTTCCAAGCTCCTCAATCAAACGAATCCCCGAAGTGGTAGGTTTGAGTCGGTGATTTGGCCACTCGCACCCATACAAATCAAAGGACCACTCTTATAGACAGGAGTTCCCAACTCACTCAGGATTAAGGTCATGTTACCTATGGTCATCCTAGTAAAATGAAAGTATCAGTCATGAACGACGTTATATAACGAGACTAAACATTTCGTGGTCCGGTCTTATACAAACACTTTTGTATAGAGCATCCCCGCTCGCATGTCTAATATATGAATGGTCAGGATCAGATCATTTATAGCATTTTACAACAATTGTAACATCTACAAAGTGGGCAACACTTGTAGCGTCAACAGGATAAGGTTTCCCTCCTTTATCCATATACTATAGACCATTTAGGTTATCACTTAAAGCACGATCCACTTGTATGTTGTAACAACCCAAATTTGTACGCATACACTACAGGAAATTAATGTCAAATGTTAACAAGACGAAATTTTATTTAAATGGGTGATAAATGTAATACCCTAACCCTAATTTAGAAAGCAGAAAAAAAAATAAAATATATAATTAAGAATGAAAAATATATAAACTTAATAGGAAAGTCGGGTGGAAATTTAGAATTGGAAAAAAAATAAGAAATTGATTAATTATCCAAAAATAATGAATAAGGGGGCAGAATCAGGGAGGATTAGTTAGAAGTTGGACGCTAGCTAATTCAGGAGACAAAGGGCAGTAGATAACTTTTTGTTTGGGCACTGCTCATTGGAAGAATTTGAGGTCAATTAATTGCCCATATACTTAAAATTTGAAAGAGTTAAAAAGGAGAAGTGGAATCCACAAGCAGTGAAGGCAACCACGCATGAAAACTAGCAAGGTTGGAGAGAAAATTGGAGAGAGCGAGATTGGAGAGAAAATTAGAGAGAGCGAGATTCTCAGCGAGACAGTGGGAGAGAGAAGGAGCGGGAGCGAGAGCGAGAGCGAGAGTCACGAGAGCCAAATCAGCTAGAAAGCTCGAGAGAGCGAGATTCTGAGAACAAAAAGAGCAAGATTTGGAAAGAAGCGTGGATTATGCGTTGAATTTGGCCACGATCTTATAGATTATACATGGAGAACCCTAAAATTGAATACAAATAAAGGTTGAAGACGTAAGGGCAAGCGTTTGCCAAAATTAGGTCTTATTAAGAGAAATTCTTAAACCTAAGTAATTTTAAAGAAGACATTTGTAGGATGAGTTGTCACATTGAGAAGAGCTGAAAACCACGATAAATAGAACCCTTTGCCTAAAGATTTAACCCATTCTCAAACAAATCTCAGTAAAAAGAATCATATGAAAGAGTAAGTGTGAGTGAGGAAGTTCTGTGAGGTTAAAAGAGATAAGGCTCGGGTGAGGTGCTGTCCAAATTTCCTTTTAGTTTAAGAGGGAAAGCTCTACTGATCAAACCATAGGGAATAATAAGGAATAACTAGGATCGCAGTCAAGGTAAGTAGTTTATCTCACCCTCTTTTTAAGTGGTTCATGGTAGTGTACCTTTAATATGTTGCATAATTATGTGATTGTTATGTTGCATTACATGTTTAAAATATGTTTGTCGACAAGGGACCCCATGCATTATGTTTGTTCATAAGATTAAATTTTAATTAGATAAAGGTTATACTTCTAAGGCTAGCAGGGCATGTATGGTTGCACCCCTCTAGACCCAATTCTATGTCAAGATTATTCTAGGGCTAGCAGGGTATGTATGGTTGCACCCCTCTAGACCCAATTCTATGTCAAGATTATGCTAGGGCTAGCAGGGTATGTATGGTTGCATCCCTCTAGACCAATCTTACGTTTATGTTAATGGTTGATGTTGGATGCGACTCTGGCCCCTACTGACTGCATAACCCGCTAATCATCAGATGGGCTAGTTTTTCGCCTAAGTCCTCATCTTTCTATCAGGGCGCGAGAAATTTACGTTAGTGATGTTGGATGCGGACTCTGGCCTTACTGACTGCATGACCCGCTAACATCATCAGATGAGTTAGTTTCCGCCTAAGTCCTCATCTTCCTATCAGGGCGGAGATATTTACGTTAGAAGCATAATCGACCACCAACATGTTATTATATTGTTTTCGATACCCAATTCAATAATGTTTTCAGAAATGTTGCATTGTGATTTGTGCATTTGGTCACTACCCTATGTGAGAACTACTTACTGGGTATATTATATACTCATATCCTATTTTACAGGTTTTGTAGGTAAGGACACAAACGTAGGTGGCAGAAACTGGACGTCGCTCAAAATAGCCAACCAATCAAACTCACTATTGTTAGGGCATATGCATTTTGTATCACTACGCTAGTTATTTTATGGATCCTACGTTTTTGTAAAATAAAACTTTTTATATAGTTCTCTACCTAATTAATAAAAATCTTAGATATGTTCTTTTGATTATTTTTGTCCAAAACTCATCTCATAATAGAAAAGTCTAAGCATGCATGTCGTAGCGGTCGGACCATAGTATGTAAGGATCCAGTCGCTATAGGTTGGTATCAGAGCATTTGAGCCAATTAGGCTCTACTAATTAGAAGAGTCGTGGTGTTTGATGGTTCGGCTTGTTAAGTGATGCCCACAGTTATGCCAAATATATTGGTAAGTAGAATTTTCAAACGAGTAATTTAGTAAACATAAAGTATGAGTTAAAAAAAAATTAAAAATTAGATTGCTTCCTTATTATGAAAATAAAATGTGTGTACTAGATGCCACCACAAAGAGCTCCAACACGCAAGGCAGACCTCGAAGTGAATCCACAAGGGATCAAAATCAAGGACATGGACAGACGCCTTACGTGTTACTTACACCAGAGGCGCTACAAATACTAATACAAAATATGAGTAATGGAAACACAACCTCATCCACCATACCAATAACCAACGATACAAATGACTCGAAGATCATTCGAGAATTCAGGAAGTTCAATCCTTCAACATTTGATGGATCATCTGTGGATCCAATTATAGCAGAGAATTGGATAACAGAAATAGAAACTATTTTCTGCTATATGAACATCCCAGAAGAACAGAAAGTAAATTGTGCCACCTTCATGTTAAGAGGCCATGCAAAGTTCTGGTGGGAATCTACACAAAGAACAATCAAAGGTTCAGTCTCATGGCAACAATTCAATCAGGCTTTTTACAATAAGTATTTTCCTTTAACAGTGAGATATCAAAAGGAAGTGGAATTTCTTAATCTTCGTCAAAAGAACATGTCAGTGGCAGAGTATGAACGGAAATTTGATCGCTTGTCCCACTTTGTCCCTCTTCTAGTGGACATAGAAGCGAAGAAGGTGGAAAGGTTTATTTGGGGATTAAAAGAAGGCATTTGAGGCATTGTTACTGCTTTCCGACACAAAGAGTATGCCCTTGCCCTTGAGTCGGCCTTACTCATGGAAATTCACCCAACAAGGCTTCCAACGTTCACAATGGCAAGCAAAAATTTCCCAAAGCACTCAGGGCGTACAGTCACAATAGGCGAGTCAAACATTCACATATCCTAAGTGTAGAAATTGTGGAAAACACCATCAGGGGCAATGTTTTCGGAACTTAGGGGTGTGTTTCAACTGCGGCCAGACGGGTCACTATGCAAGGGCTTGCCGAAAGTTTATCAACCAAGTATCAATTTCCCAGACCACCCAGCCTACTAGTAATAAGGTT
>NC_052359.1:19351530-19371374 GCF_009727055.1 Benincasa hispida | reverse complement strand
GAATCACGAAAAATTGTTCATTAGAGGATAGTAGGACTTTAAGGAACAAGAGATAATTCTGGGGGTAAAACAGCCTTTTGACCACAATCGTTATTCGAACAATCTGTGAAGGGATTAACTACTAATCATTGTTAATACAAGTGGACACAATATATCTACAGTGGGGGAGTGCAATCCAGGCTTTATTGGAGTGACCTAGAAATTTAACGAATGGGGGTTAATTCAGTTATAAGAGTCTTAGCCAATTATCTCAGATCGTTTGAAGCCATGATCTTGTAGGTCATTCTTATGGTCCCCCTACTAAACTAGCCAAAACAGTATTAGCCCTATAGAGTAGCGCTGATAAGTTGATTTTGAAACGTTCAAGCTAGAATTAAGGGAATATTAGTAATTGTATTTGTGATTATAATTACACGTTTTAATTTTGGAATTTAAACAAAAATTGGAATAAATTATATTTAATATGATCTTAAATCATTAAATTCAAAATAAGAATTCATAATGGTGAATTGGGTGTAAATTATTTAATATTTGATAATTAAATTAATTGAATAAATTAAATTATTTAATTAATAATCAATTATTAATTTTATTTGAAAAATAATTTTGAATTAATTTTTTTAAAATTAATAAAATTTTAGTTTGTTTATTGAATTAAAAACTCAAATTAAGTCTTAATTTTAAAATAAATTTAAAATTAAAAAAAAATTGAAATGAAAAAAGTGAGGTTTTCCCACTTTAGGTGCTTGCACTTAGTCACTAAACCACTAAGCTTTTCAGCTCATATTCACAAGCATGAGCTGTGATTCATGCAAGGTCATTAGTTGCATGAAAGTCATGCAATATAAACCTGGAATTTTGAGTGGAATATGCATGCAATTGTTGCTGAATTCTGAGAAATTAAAGGTTAAAGAAAACCGTTCTTCATAGTGAAATCAGAAAAACTTTCTCCTCCATTTTTCCTAATTCAAGCTTGCTTTGAGTCCCAAAACTCAATCTAAGGCACCAAGAGAATAGTAGGGAAGACCTTGTGGTGGTTCACATCCAAAGATACTTCAAAGGTTAGTATTGAAACTCTCTTTTTAGTTTATAAGCATGTTGTTTTTGGGGCCAAAATTAATGAATTAGAATGCTTATGATCCTATTGCTTCCGCTGCTTTCTTCTTTTTTCCAACACATATATCACTTGCTTATAGATAGAAGTAAATTACTAATATCATAGCAAGAATTTAATATCACTACAGCATCACTATCTATCACTTGATAGACAGTGATGTTGTTACTGATAACAAATTGTTGTGATATATTTTGTAGTGTTTTGTGTGTTGTATAAATCACTACGACTGTTTCTATTATGATAGTTAATATTTGCTAATAGCCAGAGAGAGTTATAGTCAAAGATAGACTTCTATCATTGTCTATCATTGATAGGCATATATCACTTGCTTATAGAAAGTTACTGATATTTGAATTTTTATACCGGTGGAACAGGAGCATCAAATAATAATGCAAGACCAAAACAAGATTATGAAGATAAATATGTACATATCATTAGATGTAATACATAATATAAAGAAGCAATTAGATGATACAAATTTAAATACATTTAGAAATGGTCCTTTTGGCCACTTTATAAATCTAAAAATCGACAAAATGTCCACATAATTTATAAACTACTTGCTAAAAAATGTGTCATAAAGAAGTCAAATGTCTTTGCTTTTAGTTTTAATGGCCAGGTTTAAATAGTACTCAGCTTCCTCCCATAATTTAGAAGAAAAAGGTCAAATCTGAACTTAGGGAAAGAGTCATTAAGAAAGATGGTTTCATTGATAGGAAAGACATTGAGAGAAGTTTTAAATTCTTACACGATTCTAAAACTGATAGTGTTAAGGTTAAATTAGCAAACCTCCTCTTCTTGGAGTCTTTTTTAATGCCTAGGAAAGGACACAATGTTATGAAGGAACTCATTTTAAAGAGATCATTGAGCGGAAGAGAATTGTCCAAATTCCATTTTGATTGAAAAAACATAATTTACAGCAAACATACAAGATATGCATTCTATATACAAATTACAGCATGCTTTTTGTAAAGAAAAAGGGTTCAAGAGGTACTACCTTTGAAAAACTTATCTTCTTATAAATCCCTCAAATGGCCACGAACCTCGAACTCAGCAAAAAAAAAAAATTGAGCCCTTTTTTCAAGAACTTCTCGATCCAAAAAGAGACAGTACTACGGGCAGAAATGCATGTTATCATAGTGCTGAATCCTTAAACAATGTCAGATTGCATTGATGAAAATATGTTAATTGTGTCCATTAGGCATAAATTCTAATATTGCGGTCGCGTGCGTCAATGCATTAGAGAATTGATTTTATTTTTTGTACAGAATATGCATTAACGCAATGCAAAGAATCGATCATAGGATACATGTCCGAGCGCAATTCACCACAAGACTTTGTGTGTGATCGTGCTCGCAAAACTTCACCAAGAGAAGCACCGCCAACATGGTGGACGCATTAAACGAAGGTATAATTAAGATCGATGGGTACAAGCGTGACGGCAGTCGGATCCAAATTAAGTTGACGGCATATACGGTACAAGTACATCCAACTTTATCCGGTAGACAATTTATACGATGTCAGTCAGTGCAAGATAAAGTTGTCACCATCTGTACAACACGAGAGAAGAGCCGCCTTTCACCTTTGATGCCCTTAAATGAACAGTGCATTCTTCAAGAAGCGTTTCGAGTAGTCGAGTTATTATTCATCATTTTTACAAGTTGTGTTCTTTGCCAAGCCTCATCCGTTGTATATATCTTTATATAACGATATCGACTGACTGCTCTTGTGAAGAGTGTGATGTAGATCGTCCAGCAAGATTGGGTGAAGCACCAGAAGCTCCAAGACAGAGAAAGGGCCGCATCGCCCATCGAAGCTCAGGGAAATTTGATAGATCAGAATAGAGAATCAGTGTAAAAAGCCTTGGTCAGCAAGGAATTTCTACGAGGCTCTCTACCTTTAATTTCCATTATCATTTTGTACTCAATTCAGTTATAAGAATGGAACCTCTTCCTTTATATTTGTTCACTCTCTATAATTCACGCATGAGTAGCTAAAACAGTTGAATGGGTTGAGAAGCATTTAGCTAGCACAACTAGGAAATCTTCAGTCTTTGTGATTATCTTGTTTATGTATGCTTCATTCGTCTATTAGAGATACTCAGGAGGGTAGTCTAAGGACATGATCTAGACTTGGGAAGGTCAGGTCAGAATCTAGGTTTGGAAAAACCAGATTAGAACACATAAATGAGAGATATGCGCTTAGGAATGAGCACTATTTGTTATTAACGCATCGCATGCATCTTAGCAAGAAGATATGATTGTATGCGGTCACCTTGCTTACTTGTATTTTGCATCAATGCATAAGACAAGAGTAGAGACTTAGGGATAAGCTCTATGGACATTTTGCATTCAACACATGCGTCCTAGACTTCGGAGCATCACATTTACATTGGGAAATTACTTGCTATGAATGGTTGTAACTTGATCGCAAAGTTTGACGCATTCCCGAGTAATGCTAGCTAAGGACCTTCTCAACCCGTTCATCTCATACTCATTGCATCTATCAATGCAATTCTCTTTCTCAAATCCGCCGCCTTTATTTACGTTTTTTTTATCAACACAACAACACACCCACACTTTATTTATTTACTTGGTTACCACAAAGTTTTCATAAACATTATCAACACAACTATTTTCACAAGTCCCTGTGTTCGACCCTAAACTTACCAAGAAACTCAGAGGAATTTACACTTGAATTCCGCTGGGGAAACTTGAGTGCACAACGCAATCCTTCAACGCATATCATCTATATTTCCACTTCATAAAAACTCAAGTATCAAGTTTTTGGCGCCGTTGCCGGGGACTTCGGAAAAATAGTTGTTAACGGTAATTTTTGTGATTTCTTTTTAGAACTCTCAATCTCTGGCGAACTACGACCCGGAGATTGAAAGAATATTTCGAAAGATACTAAGAGACTGCCAACAACAACCATAATTCGATAAAGAAGAGATGGGGGAGCAGCCTAGGAATGAAGCACCAAACAACAACAATGTCATGGCAAATCTGATTCTGTTGGAAAACGATCGCAATAGGCCCATTAGAGACTAGGCATCGCCAAACCTCTATGATTTCTCTCCGGGAATCATGAGGCCTTCCTTAGATAGAAGTGGATTTGAAATAAAACCGGTGATGCTGTAGATGATCCAGGCTGCAGGCCAATTTGGAGGAAGGCGTGGCGAGGATCCGCACGCCCATGTCCGAAGTTTTATTGAAATCTCTAATACTTTTGTGTTCCCGAACATCTCTGCTGAAGAAGTTCGACTAACGTTGTTCCCATTTTCTCTCTGTGATGAAGCTAGGAAATGGGCTTATTCGCTCGAACCAGGAGAGATCACTTAGGGAGCAGGTGGTGGAGAAATTTATGAAAAAGTATTTTCCACCTACCGAAAACGCAAGACGAAGAAAGCTTATTACTAATTTTGAACAAGATATGGATGAATCGCTCAGCGATGCTTGGGTGAGGTTTAAAAGGTTGGTCCAAGATTGTCCGCATAATGGGCTACTAGATTGCCTGCAAATGGAAAATTTCTACCACGGTTTGAATCTTGCTTCGCAGACCACTACCAAAACAACAGCAGCTGGTGGTCTGCTTGACAAGACTTATGATGAGGCGAAGAATATCCTGGACCGCATCTCCAAGAATCATGAAGACTGGAGGGAGAGTGACCAGAGAATAAGACTCAAAGATTCTAATGCAAATAACGGTGCTATTGTCTCATTGCAAAACCAAATGACCGCAATGATGAATTTGATTCAAGGAATGACGATCAGCAGCCCAACACCGCAAGATGGGAAAATCAACGCAAAAAGTCAAAATACTGCAAGGTGTGCGACCTGCAATGATGGGCATGCAATGGAGGATTGCCCGCAAAATCCACAGTCTATATATTTTGTAAAGAATAACCCCTTTTCAAACACCTACAACCTTGGGTGGAAAAACCATCCCAATTTTGCTTTGAAGAATCAACAATAAAATTTTCAATCTGTGGTGGAAAAAGAAGGGCCAACAGGATTCCCTCAATGCAGTAATGGTCAATAGAGCAACAAAGCAAGTAGCATACAACAACCACCGCAATCTTCTTCTCTAGAAAGCCTATTGAAATAATACATAGAGAAAAACGAGACAGTGCTTCAAAGTCAGGCTACGTCCATCCTCGAATTGCAAATGGGCTAGATTGCGAGTGAGTTGAAAAGTAGACCGCAATGGGCATTACCAAGTTCAACCGAGTTTCCACGAAACCCGGGGGATCAGGTAAGGAACAATGTCAGGTTGTGACATTGCACAGTGGAAAGACTGTGGAGGGAGAAAAGAAGGATCAGAGTAGAACAACTTCCATCACAAATGAACCCGAGATTGTGCTAATGCAAGAAGAAGAAAGAGAGAATGAAGCAGTGGAACCTGAGGCTACGTCAACCTCAAAGTCAAATAAAACAGGAACCGTGAAAGTCTAGTTACCACCTTTCCCTCAGAGGTTAAGAAAGAAGAAAAACAAAGAGGTATAGTACCAATTCTTCTTATCTATGTTAAAATAATTACATGTTATTATTCCTTTTAGTGAAGCGATTGAGGAAATGTTTGCCTATGCCAAGTTTCTGAAGGACATGGTAACTAAGAAGAGAGACAGTGGAAAATTTGCCACGGTGGCACTAATGCAAAGTTCCAAATCTATTATCCCACCAATGATGAGCGATCCTAGGAGTTTCACTATTCCTTGCTCCATAGGAGGACTCTATATTAGGCAAGCCCTGTGTGACTTGGGGGCTAGCATAAATTTGATGCCGCTATCAATCTTTCGACAATTAAATGTGGGGTAACTTGTGACCATCTCCGTGACTCTCCAATTGGCAGATAGATCTTTGGTTCATCCAGAAGGTAAGGTGAAGATGTGCTGATCACGATTGATAAATTTATTTTACCAGCTGACTTCATCATCCTAGACTATGAGGCCGACAAAGATTTGCTCATCATTTTGGGGCGACCTTTCCTATCAACGGGTCATGCTCAAATTGATATGCACAAGGGAGAAATCACTTTGAGCATAAACGGACAAGCTCAAGTTTAATATAATTCATGCCATGAAATTTCCTTATGAGGAAGACCTGTAAGATTCTGATGATGACATGAATTTGATTGAAGAAGAAAAGTTTGATGAAGAGTGTGAAGAAGAGGATGCCAACGCATCCGTAGCTTTCTACAATGCGATCGTAGCAAAAACAAACAAAGAAGAAGGATCAATCGCAATGCATGAAGAAGAGCCAAAAGAAGAAAGAAAAATAACGCAACCTTCTCTTGTGGAACCACAAACACTTGAATTGAAAACCCTACCAACACATCTGAAGTACGCATTCCTGGGGAAGAATGAGAAGTCGCCAGTGATAATTTCCTCCGCACTTAATCCAAAATAAGAGAATGCGTTGATGAGCATTCTCAAGAAACATGTGCGAGAAATTGGCTAGACGCTCGTTGACATCAGAGGAATTAGCCTCACGTACTATATGCACCACATTCGTCTTGAGGACGACCACAAAGAAATTATTGAAAATCAACGCAGACTTAACCCTGCGATGAAGGAAGTTGTCAAAAAGAAGATTATCAAGTGGCTAGATGAGGGCATTATCTATCCCATTGCAGATAGCACGTGGGTCAGCCCCGTGCAATGTGTGACTAAGAAGGGGGGAATGACGGTAGTCCCAAATGAGAACAATGAATTAATACTGCAAAGAACCATCACTAGATGGTGGATTTGCATGACTACCGCAAATTGAATGCAGCCACAAAGAAAGATCATTTCCCTTTGCCATTCATCGATCAAATGCTAGACAGATTAGCAGGGAACGATTTTTATTGCTTCTTGGATGGATATGTCGGGTACAATCAGATCATGATAGCTTCTGAAGACCAAGACAAGACCACATTCACCTGCCCATATGGGACATTTGCTTTTCGCCACATGCCGTTTGGTTTATGCAATGTGCCAAGCACGTTCTAGAGGTGCATGATGGCGATCTTTTCAGATTATCTTGAGGACTCAGTAGAAATATTCATGGATGACTTCTCCATTTATGGGAACACTTATGAAGTCTGCCTGGCCAACTTGGAGAAAATTCTGAAAGGATGTGAAGAGACGAACCTGGTGCTCAATTGGGAAAAAGGTCACTTCATGGTGAATGAGGGAATAGTGTTGGGACACAAGGTCTCCCGAGAAGAGTTGGAGGTGGACAAAGCAAAGATTGATGCAATTGAAAAGCTTCCACCTCCAACCAACATGAAGGTTGTGCGAAGCTTCTTGGGACATGCCGGATTCTATAGACGATTCGTCAAGGACTTTTCTAAAATAGTAAGACCACTGAGTGCGTTGTTAGAGGCAGACAAGAAGTTTAAATTTGACAGCAATTGCCTCAATACATTCAAAATTTTAAAAGATGCGCTGATTAACGCACCCGTCTTGATTACACCGGATTGGACACTCCAATTCAAACTCATGTGCGACGCAAACGGGTATGCGATAGAAGCTGCATTAGCGCAAAAGAAGAAAATTATTTTTGCACCCCATCGCATATGCGAGAATCAAGTTACGGGTCACATGTCCAGATTAGAAAATCCTAAGGTTGACCGCAATGAATTTGAAGTGAGTGCCGTGTTCCCGGACGAGCAGCTGCTTCGAATAGAAAAAACTGCCATGGTAAGCAAACATCATTAATTATTTGGTTTGTGAACAATTTCCTGAAGATTACACCTACCATCAACAGAAGAAGCTCAAGAATGAATGCAGACACTATTATTGGGATGAGTCGAATCTATATAAAAGAGGTGCAGATCAAATCATTCGATTATGCGTCCCAGATGCTGCTCAACAATGCATATTATTGCAGTGCCACGATTCGCCATATGGAGGGCACTTTGGAGGACAACGTACTATAGCCAAAGTTTTACAAAGTGGATTCTTCTGGCCTTCATTATTTAAAGATGCTGCTGACTACACAATGAAATGTGATCGGTGTCAACGCACTGACAAAATTTCATGGAAGAACGCAGTGCCAATGAATACTATCTTGAAGCTGGAACTATTTGACGTATGGGGGATTAATTTCATTGGACCATTCCCTCCTTCAAATGGTAAACACTATATTCTATTAACCGTTGACTATATCTCCAAGTGGGTATAGGCAATTGCATGCGCCACAAGTGATGCGGCAGTAGTCTCCCAGTTCCTGAAGAAAAATATTTTCACGCATTTTGGCACTCCCCGTGCCATCATAAGTGATGAAGGATCACACTTTGTCAACCACAATATAAAAGAGCTGCTGCGAAAGTACAATATCCTCCACAAGGTGGCCACCGCATACCACCCGCAAACAAATGGCCAGGCTGAAGTGTCCAATCGTGAAATTAAATTGATACTTGAGAAGGTAGTAAAACCTTCGCGGAGGGATTAAGATGATGCATTGTGGGCATACCGAACCGCATTTAAAACACCAATAGGTATGTCTCCCTATGCTTTGGTATTTGGCAAGGCGTGTCATCTGCCTTTGGAGTTGGAGTATAAAGCATTATGGGCGGTCAAGAAACTGAATTTCGATCTAAAGAAAGTAGGAGGAGCGCGGAAATTGTAGCTGGTTGAGCTAGAAGAATGGAGGATCAACGCATATGAGAATGCGAAGATTTATAAAGAGCGTACCAAGCATTGGCATGATAAACACATATGCGCTAGAAACCTCTAAATCAAGTAGAAGGTCTTACTCTTCAATTCAAGATTGCGGCCCTTCCCAAGAAAATTAAAATCACATTGGTCCGGTCCCTTCATCATCAAAGAAATATTTCCACATGGTGTGGTGGAACTAATCACCGAGGATGGCAATCGAACATTTAAAGTTAATGGACAACGAATCAAAGCATATTGCGGAGGAGATTTTCAGCTAGAAACAGCCTCCACAAAGTTGAAAAACCCAGACTATCCCTTACTCAACTCTTGAACATTTAACTCTTCGTCACGCTACTACTAGCTGTTTTTTTACTTATCTTTCCCTCTAAAAAAGAAATTAAATTAAAAAGAGAAAGAGAAAAACTTGTTGTTTTGTTTTGAAATCATTTGACTCTCTCTTTGTCTGTTTACAAGGATTAAGGCACAGAATTACGGAGATACTGCAAGACAAAGTAAATATTCTGATTCCATCACCGCAATTCACAGAAGCAAAGATCGTCGCAAGGTTGGATGCATCAATACTCAATGCGAGCGACAGCGCTAAATTTGGAGGTGTACTTTTCCTCATCTTTATTTCAAATTTTGCGCTATCACATTGCATGTTATTTTTCAAAGATTTATCACTGCATCCTCCCTAATTACCGCAATCATTTGCCGAGTAGATAAATTTAGTAGTTTACCACATGTTGTTTCTTCACCAAGTATGATTTCAATGATAAAAAAATATGCTTCTATCTCTTTCGTCTATACTAGAGTCAACTTAAATCTTAAGGTAGTCACCTCATGAAATATTTCTAGAAGTTAGGGGTTTGCTAACTTTCTTTCAAACTCTCTTTACAACGCATTCTATGACCATCGCATGACTTACTTTAATTTCTTTTGGCAATGAGGACATCGCCGTATTTTAAATTTGGGGGTGAGGGTATTTATTTTCGACCTTGCTAAAAAAATAAAAAAAAATTTGAAAATAACAACTCCACTGTCAACGCAATGGGGAACCCATGTTGATAAGAGTTAAGTTGTGAAAGTTACTCACCCGTAGTTGGATGTCCGCATGACATACGTGGGGGCAAACCAAAAAGAAAGTAAGTCACAAGGATTAAAGCATAAATAAATGATCGCAACTCCACTGCCAAGTTGGTACAAGTTTAGTCTGAGAAAGAGTGCATTGCTCGTAGTCGGATGTCCGCATGACACCCAAGGGGGCAAGCCAAAACGAAGGCAAGGCACTCGGATCGACACAAGGTCAGAAAAAAATAGCAGTGAAGAAATTTTTTGTGCAAGGAGAAATCATTTGACACCCCAGTGGAAAATTTTCTTTTTGAAATAAATCATGCAATGTTCCGGAATTTAGTAAAGTTCTTTTGATAGTTAAGCTTGCAATCCCTAAATCTTAGAATTATTTTAGGAAGAGATTTGAATAAACTTAAGGAAATTCTACCATATAAGATTTGAACAAAGTATCCTTGAGAAATCTAGGGAAAGAACTTTGCGGCTAACTTGCTAAAGGAGTCTTTAGCTTATGCTTGAGGACAAGCATTGTTTAAATTTGGGGGTGTGATAACGGGCAGAAATGTACGTTATCATAGTGCTGAATCCTTAAACAATGTTGGATTGCGTTGATGAAATATGTTAAATTGCATCCATTTAGCATAATTCTATAATATTGCGGTCGCATGCGTCCAATGCATTAGAGTAGTTGATCTTTATACTTTTTTACAGAATAATGCGTTAACGCAATGCAAATAATGCGATCATAGGAATACATTGGTCGAGCGCAACTTCACCGCAAGACTTTACGTTGATCGTGCTCGCAAACATTCACCTAAGAAGAATCAACGCAACATGGTGGGCGCATCTGGATGAAAGGACAATTAAGATCGATGGGACAGAAAGTTGATGGCAGTCGGATCCAAATTAAGTTGACAGTCGATAACGGTCACAAAGTACATCCGGCTTTATTGGTGAAAATTATCCGGCACATCAGTTAGAAATTAAAGCTATCCCATATGTATAACCAAGAGAGAGAAGCCGCCTTTCACCTTTGGTGCCATATAAATACCAAGTGCATTCTTCAGAGAAGGGGTTAAGTAGTCGATTATTTCATCATTTTACAAGTGCACGCATTTGCCTATAGTCTTCTTTCATTTTAAGGCGGACGCGAGGAAAAAGGTGTACCAATAGATCATTCCGGCAAGCTTGGTAAAGCACCGGAAGCTCCAAGACAGAGAGAGGGCTGACGCTTGCGGAAGCGGGAATATTTGTAGATCAGAATAGAGAATCAGTGTAAAAAGCTTCGGTCAGTAAGGAATTGCTACCAGGCTCTCTACCTTTAATTTCCATTATCATTTTGTACTCAATTCAGTTATAAGAATGGAACGTCTTCGTCTATATTTGTTCACTCTTTGTAATTCACGCATGAGTAGCTAAAACAGTTGAACGGGTTGAGAAGCATTTAGCTAGCACAACTAGGGAATCTTCATTCTTTGTGATTATCTTGTTTATGTATGCTTCATTCGTCTATTAGAGATACTCGGGAGGGTAGTCTAAGGACATGATCTAGACTTGGGAAGGTCAGGTCAGAATCTAGGTTTGGAAGAACCAGATTAGAACACATAAATGAGAGATAGGCGCTTAGGAATCAGCACTATTTGTTATTAACGCATCGCATGCATCTTAGCAATAAGATATGATTGTATGCGGTCACCTTGCTTACTTGCATTTTGCATCAACGCATAGGACAAGAGTAGAGACTTAGGGATAAGCTCTATAGATATTTTGCATTCAACACATGCGTTCTAGACTTAGGAGCATCGCATTTACATTGGAAAATGACTTGTTGTGCATGGTTGTAACATGATCACAAAGTTTGACGCATTCCTGAGTAATGCTAGCTAAAGATCTTCTCAACCCATTCATCGCATACTCATTGCATCTATCAACGCAACTCTCTTTCTCAAATCCGCCGCCTTTATTTACGTTTTTTTTTTATCAACGCAACAACACACCCACACTTTATTTATTACTTGGTTACCACAAAGTTTTCTTAAACATTATCAACACAACTATTTTCACAAGTCCCTGTGTTCGACCCTGGACTTACCAAGAAACTCAGAGGAATTTACACTTGAATTCCGCTGGAGAAACTTGAGTGCACAATGCAATCCATCAACGCATATCATTTATATTTCCACTTCATAAAAATTCAAGCATCAAGTACCACTGGGAGCCTTTAGTATTCTTAGGGTAAGAGTCCAGGAGTGGTGGGATCTAACTATTTTGGTTTGGAGGGTTTGTTTGAGTTTGGAGGAGGAAAAAGATTGAAGAAAAGAGTGGTGGGATCCAAAACGCTTCTATTCACTCTATCGTATAGAAAAGAAAAGATTGAAGAAAAGGTTCTCACGTAAGTTTGTGTGGAAGAAAAGAAAGCTATTTTCTTTTATTTCTTTTGCCATAAGACCAATTAACCACCCGTTAAGGTGGTTGGAGAGAAATTAGGAATTATTATCCAAAATAAAAAAAATAATAAAATTGATAGAAATATATATGGTAATTAATTTATTATATCTTATTTATATTAGTTATCATATTTATTTATATTAAACTATATGTTATATCAAATTTAACACATAACCTAGTTTTATTATTGTATCATATACAATATAAACTATAGTTCATTTTTTCTATTTTATGGCATTTAATGTAAATCATATTTATATTAAATTTAACAACTATGAATCTCATTCATAGAAAATATATTTGAATCTCATTAAAATATTTATTTCCTCCAATTAAACTATAATATAT
Organism: Benincasa hispida; assembly: GCF_009727055.1. Taxonomy (NCBI): domain Eukaryota; kingdom Viridiplantae; phylum Streptophyta; class Magnoliopsida; order Cucurbitales; family Cucurbitaceae; genus Benincasa; species Benincasa hispida. The sequence goes on along the minus strand of NC_052359.1, from coordinate 19,358,745 downwards.
CGAATACATTATAACAATTATATCATATATAATTGAATCAATTTAATTATATCATATACAATTAAATTCCCTCCTGTTAATTTGAACAATTCAAATTAACCCAAAATCTGATTCTCAACTTAATCCTTTTGAGCTACCAGGGGTACCTTATCGACCTTTAGCTTGAAGCTCCAACGGTATGTGAATAATTAATTAAACTCTTTAATTACATTATCTACCATCTGTTAACTATCGGACACTCCACTAAAGACCGATAGTTGCATTCTTCTCAGTACAATTGGACTAAATTACCATTTTGCCCCTATAGTTACCTTTAACTCCCCAAGTACCACTGATCCCTCTATGAACAATAGATCATAGTCCTACAATGACTAAATCCCTATCGGGCCAGGACAGGGTGTGGCGCCACATTGTTCAAGACCTAGAATCAGCCCTTAAGAGAGCAATTTATCTACTTACCCTTGCTTTGGGGAAGAAGTGAATTCTAACTTGTGTAACTGTGTTCCCAACTTCCCAATCAGACGAATCCCCAAAATGGTAGGCTTGTTGAGTCAGCGATCTGGCCACTCTCACCCATACAAATCAAAGAACCGCCCTCATAGGTAGGACTTCACAATTCACTCAGGATTAAGGTCATGTTACCTATGGTCATCCTAGTGAAATGAAAGTCTATTATGAATGGTGTTATATAACGAGACTAAACATTTTGTGGTCCGGTTTTATACAAACTTCTTTGTATAGAATATCCCCACTTGCATGTCTAATACATAAATGATCAAGGTCAGATCATTTGTAGCACTTTACAGCATTTGTAACAGCTACAAAGCAGGCCATACTCGTAGTGTCACCAGGATAAGGTACCCAGCCTTACAAATATAATACAGACTATTTAGGTTATCACTTAAACATGATCTACCTTTATGTCTTCACATACATGTTTAAGTGACAACGATAACCTTGGGTGTTAGTTTATTGGTTTGTGGTTAATGCAACTAAAATATCACATATTTTATAGACAAAGTGAGAAAAAAATATTATATATTATTAATCATATAAGAGTTTGTTCATACATGGTTTACAAACTATGGGACTCTACAAGATTTAGGGCATCAACCCCAACAATCTCCCACTTATTCTAAAGCTAGTGGGGTGTACAATATATAACAAATACAAGTACACAAAACAATAAACTAGGGCATAACACGCCCAGTACAAGATCTCCCACTTGCCCTAGTCTAGCTGTGGTCTATCCCATAGACCCATACTTTGCAGGTGACCCTCAAACACTATAGCCGTGAGAGCCTTCGTAAACGGATAAGCAACGTTGTGCTCCGAAGCTATCTTCGTGACAATCACGTCCCCTCGATGCACAATCTCTCGGATGAGATGATACTTTCTCTCTATGTGTTTGTTGCGCTTATGACTCCTAGGCTCACAAGAATTAGCCACAACACCACTATTATCACAATAAAGTGTGATGGGTTTTGACATGTTTGGTACAACTTCCAGATCAGTCAGGAATGCCAAACGGCCTCTTAACAACTTCACAAGCCGCTACATACTCAACCTCCATGGTGGAGTCAAAGATGCACCCCTGCTTGATGCTTTGTCATACTATTGCCCCTCTGTTAAGAATGAACACTGATCCTAATGTGGACTTCTGAGAATCCCTATTAGTCTGAAAATCATAGTCCATGTATCTCGTAATGGATCAAATCCTTAAAGCATACACAAGCATGTAGTCCCTCGTTCTCCATCGATATTTGAGGATGTTCTTAACGAATGTTTAGTGATCTAATCCTGTGTTAGACTGATATCAACTGACTATCCCCACTGTATAGCAGATGTCAGCTCTAGTATATAACATCGCATATTTCAAACTGCCCACGGTAGGTGCATAGGGGACCCGTCTCATATCCTCAACCTCTTAAGGTGTCTTAGGACACTATTCCTTAGACAATGTAACTCCATGCCTGAAAGGCAATAAGCCCTTCTTGGAGTTCTACAATGAATACTTAACAAGCATCTTGTCAATATACGACGCTTGAGACAGTGCTAACATTTTGTTCTTTCGATCTCGAAAGATTTGAATACCAAGAAAAAACCGAGCCTTTCCCAAATCTTTCATTTGGAATTGGGTCACTAGCCAGTTCTTAACTGTAGTCTATAAACCTACATCATTTCCAATGAGTAGGATATCATCTACATACAACACTAGAAAAACTACTGAACTATTGATGATCTTCTTGTAGACACACAATGGACCGATTAAGCATGCAAACCTTTTGCTCTTGACCTTGGATTATGAATCCCTCGGGCTACACCATATAAATGGTCTCCTCAAGATTTCCATTTAGAAAAGCAGTCTTGACATCAATTTGCCATATCTCATAGTCATAATATGAGGCAATGGATAGGAGGATTCGAATAGACTTTAGCATGGCAACAGGCGAGAAAGTCTCCTCATTGTCGACTCCCTCTACCTGTGTATAACCCTTTGCCACCAGTCTAGCCTTGAAGGTTTGCACCACCTTCCCATTAGCACTTTGATTCCTTTTGTTGATCCATTTACAACCTAGAGGTTTAACCTCATCAGGTTGATCTACAAGATCCCATACTAAATTGAAGTACATAGACTCCATTTTGAGATCCAAGGATTTGATCCATTCATCTTTGTCAAAATCCTCCATTGTCTTCTTATAAGATAATGAATCCTCAACCTCACCATCAGCTACCATAGCTAGGGTTTCAATTAAATCCATATAGCGAATAGGTGGGTTTGCAACCCTTCCATTATGTCGAGGTTCCTTCAATACTTGAGGTGGATTTGACCTACTAGATGAATCTACTTCAGCAACTCTTGTTGAGGTACTAGGCTCTTCAACAACTCTTGTTGAAGATTCAGTAGTTTCTTTGGAAAGCTCATTCAACACCATTTTACTTTCGGGTCTGTGCTCCCTTATGTAGTCCTCCTCAAGAAAAGTAGTATTTGTTGATACAAATACTTTGTTTTCTTTAGGATCATATAAATAACCACCTCTCGTTCCCTTGGGGTAGCTTAGAAATAGGCATAACCTCGAACATGGTTCAGTTTCTTAGGATTGGCTTCAAGCACATGTGTTGGGCAACCCCAACCTAGCTTTACGACCATTCCATAACTCCAAATGTGTTTTGGCAACACTCTTAGGGGGAACACAATTCAGGATATAAGCTACAGTCTCCACTACATAACCCCAAAACGAGTCAGGTAAGGAAGCATAACTCATCATAGGCCAAACCATGTCCAACAAAGTTTGATTTCTCCTCTTTGATACACCATTCTACTAAGGTGTACCAGGTGCTGAGAGTTGGGATACTATTCCATGTTCTATCAAATAGTTCTGGAAAGTCAAATCTATAAACTCTCCACCTCGATCAGATCGAAGTGTTTTAATCGTTCTATTTAATCATTTTCAACTTTAGCCTTGAATTCTTTGAACGTTTCAAAAGACTCAGACTTATGTTGCATTAAATAAACATACCCATACCTTGAATAATCATCAGTAAAAGTGATGAAATATTCATAACTTCCCCTAGTTCTTACACTCATCGGACCACAAAAGTCTAAATGCACTAGCTCTAGAGGTTCTTTGGCCCTATAACCTTTTCCAATAAAAGGCCTTTTAGTCATCTTGACTTCAAGGCATGACTCACACACAGGTAAAGAATTTTCTTCTAACTCGCATAGAAGTTCATTCTTCACCAACCTTTCAATCCTATTGAGATTAATGTGTCCTAATCTTAGGTGTTAAAGTTGGGCATTTTCCTTAGGAGAAATTCTAAGTCGTTTATTCTGAGTTACAAAAGTTTTAAACATCTCTATGTTATGGAGGGCATTTGTTACTAACGGTCTTACCACATACAAATTATTTTTTAGTTTAGCATAACATATATCAACACCATCTTAGTAATAAATGCTTTATTATAAGAAAAGTTAAGTTGACAATTACATTCCAAAAGACACTTTACAGACACTAAGTTCCTTTCAGGAACAATAAATACATCATTCAAAATGAGAAATTTGTTCTGTAAAGTTAATTGGAGATCTCCCACTGCCACAACTTAGACGACGTGCTCGGTTCTAACTCGCATTGTCATCTCACCAGCATCAAGATGTAGCCAGGAACTAATTCCCTGAAATGAAGAAAAAATATGGTTAGTGGCCCCAGAGTCTATAATCCAGGCAGAATCATCATTCTCCACTAAACAAGTTTCCAAGACAAGAAAATCACATTTACCTTGTTGGCCTTCTTCTTTTCTACTAAATATTCTGGGGCGGTTGCTCTTCTAATGCCCATCCTAGTTGCAATGGAAACATTTTCTCTTGTCAACTCTCACTGGTTGTGTACATATTGGAGCAGCAACTCCTAGGTTAGTAGCAACCTTCCCTTTTCCACCCTTCTTCTAATTCCACTTTTTGGTGTCGGAGGAAAAAGGTGCAGACTTAGTTCTGGAGGTCGAACCTTTATGAAAATTTTTGCAGACTTAGTTCTAATTCCATAACATTTGCTTCACCCTTTTTCTCTTTTATTTTCAACAAGGATTGGAAGGTATGTAGCTCATTGAGGAAAGTGGTTCAGAACAACATTGTTATGGAAGTGAAGGAAGGTATCTAGTAAAGATTCCAGAATGATGCTAACCTAGCTGGCCTCATTGATGCTTGACCCATTCATCTCAGCCACGTTGAAGTGGATCATCATATGTTGAGAACGTGTTCTCGAACAGATGACCATTCTTGTATACATGAGTTTAAGATGTACTTGAGAGCGTCGTGCCTGAGCTGTGCGAACGGTTGTCCGAACATTCCCTGCAGGGACTCCATGATCTCACGTGCAGTGGCCATGGGTTTATGCTTCTTGGCCAAGACTTCATTAAGGCTGGCCAAGATATACGCTCGAGCCTTCTCGTTCGCCCTTGTCCATCGCTCATATGCTTCTCGAACATTTCAAGCAGTAATAGGAGGTGGAATGGGATCAGGACAAAACGGAGATCATCGATGATCAAAATCGTGTTTATCGTGTTTTTCCAACTAGCATAGTTTTTGCCAATTAGTTTGTTGGTAGCAAGTAAACTTAGAGTCGTAGTAGTCATAATAAAATTGCTAAAACAGAACAAACTTAATTAAGTCTACTTGCATTAAACCACTTTTAGAAAACCAATCAAGTTTTATCAAAATAGTCTAGTGTTCCCTAAGTGACATCTATTTTGCAATGGTGCTTCAGTGAGGCAAGACAAAAGTCACCGTAGGTGATCAAGTGCCCCTTCACTGAAATGAGACATTCTTAACCATTAGACGGAAACAACTCCTTATAACTAAATCTAATAGTCATCATTGTTTGGTCCAAAATTTGTTAACATCCTTAACATTCTGTGTAAGTGTAACCCCCTAATTTTAGGTTTTAGAGTCCCGCCCCAATGAGCCATCCTTAGGGGAAAGCCGATTAGAACAAGAGACTAAAGCAACCCTATCCATTTCTGGAGATCAAATAAAGAGTCATGCAAAACTTCCATTCTTTAGGGGGACACCCACGATGCCACGAGGCAATGCACGAAACTTTATCCAACCTAATGAGAGAGACCGAGGGATATGTTTTCACACGACCCGCTCCCACTTACTATGAACACTCATTCCATTCACCTTCGTATTGACCTACCCAAATGCCACTCGTAAGGGGACACCCATAGTACCTCGAGGCCAAGGATAGATCTCACAACTTTTAGGGAGAAACGTGTAGAGGTTAAAGTGAAGTATCATATACCCCATTTTCCTCCCATTGAGTGTTCTACATAGGGTTCATTAACTTAGAAAATTCGGCTACTAATTTTATCTAAGTGTTTGTTTAATTTGCCAAAAAACAACACTTGTCTTTGATGATTAAACAACTTTGATTCAAGTTTTATTAAACTCTTTAACAGACCTTCATCAAAATTTTATGTATGTAACAAATCTATCTAATTCTCCTTTCCAGGTAGGTTCCAAAATAGGGGTGCAACGTTTCCATCGACTTAAGTACCCCAGCCTACCCAGAACTAGCCTTAGACAAAAGGTCCCTTATAAATACATTTGCTACATTTTTAATTTTTTATTAGGAATCAATGTAATCCTATTAAAACGATTTAAAAAATTAAACTTAGATTTCTAATCTCATTAGAAATGTGATCTTAGGTCTATCTCAATCAAATTTTAAAACGCTTTTAAAAAATGATTAAAGCCTAAGGTTTGCATGCAACTCTTTATGATTGATTTTAGTTCTAATTTCATTTATTATAACACTTAAAAGAAATGAAACAATTAAAACCAAACAACATTGCAAGCTAGACATATATAAGTTATTTATAACAATTATAAATTAACCTAAAGTAGTGTCATGCTTCATGCAATGTTCATTCATTACTAATATATAACTTTTATATATAAACAAGTAATGAACTAAGCCATACATTCCATACAAACATTCAACCTTCTATTATAACATTTATAATATAAATGATGCATGGATATGCTATTATGCATGCATACATATATTATAACTCTTATATTATATGATGCATGAGCATGCTTTATGTAATTTAAATCATGCATACTAATATATTATAACACTTATAATATAAAATGATGCATGAAAAAAAATGCATAACTTATGGTGGGTTTTAAAACTATGACATACATTACAACATATAAAATAAATATACATCACATGTATATTTAATTAAATTTGATGGACCAAGATAGATAATCTCAAAACCGGAAATAAATGGCTAAACTATTACAAAAGTGAGTCCACCAGTTCGAAACAAGTGAATCGGGTCTTGCATCGCTTGCCTCGAACCGGTCCAATAACAACCCTTGCAGCTTGATCGTGTAGCAAACTCCTGATTGTCGAGGAATGAGGCATTGGGTATGGATGATCGTTTATATGCGATCATGTAGCTTTTGACTATGCGATGAGCTTAAAAGTCTAAGTGATCGTGCAACATGCATCGAATATCGCATACCATGCGATTGTGTAGCTAACGCAATACAGCCATGTAGCGAGCATCGAGTATCGTATACTTTATGATCGTGTAGCTACTGACTATGCAATAAGCATGATAGTCTACATGATCGTTTAGCACACATGCCTTGCATTGAGCATCATATACTGCGTTATCGTCCACCCATCGAGCGACTACGCG
>NC_052359.1:19273260-19351520 GCF_009727055.1 Benincasa hispida | reverse complement strand
TGATCGTTTAGCACACATCTTGCATCGAGTATCATATACCGCACGATTTTTTACCCCTCGATCGCCTATTCGATCATGCAGCCAACACAACATGATCGTGTAGCAATCTCTACACGATCTAGTAGCATTAGCTATGCAATCGTTTAGCAAATGCTACACGATCATGTAGAAAACTCTACCCAATCGCATAACAAAATCTAAACGATCATTTAGCTCTAACTACACGATGCGGCCGACATCACTTCGTCTTCTCCATTGAAACACACTACAACCCTTCTTCTGAAGCCTCACGAGCTACTCAAAACTAAACGAATATAGACTTGATTGCAAGTTTAATGTTAAAAAACGTAAGGGCCCTTAAAATTAACTTTGTAATAGTAAACAGAAAGCCATAAACAGAGACATCTATCCCATAAATATCCATCAACAACCATCCACATATATTTACTATTTAAACGTAATGCATAAACTAAAACCCCCACTACTGTAAGCAATTTCAATACAAAAATGGAATTTGGAAGTAGAACTGCAACCTGGCTCGGATACCAATTGAAGGAACTCGTTTCAAAGAGATCCTTGAGCAGAAGTGGATTGTCCAAATTTCATTTTGATTGAAAAAACTTAATTTACAGTAAATATACAAGATATGCATTCTATATATAAATTACAACATGCTTTTTGTAAAGAAAAATGGTTCAAGAGATACAACACTTAAAGAACTTTTCTTCTTGTAAATCCCTCGAACGGTCACAAACCTCAAACTTAGCAAAAACACTTGAAGACCCTCTTCAAGAACTTCTCAAACCAAACGAAGATACTACCACTGGGAGCCTTTAGTATTCTCAAGGTGAGAATCTAGGAGTGGTCGGCTCTGGCTATTTTGGTTTGGAGGGTTTGTTTGAGTTTGGAGGAGGAAGAAGATTGAAAAAGACATAACGCTTCTGTTCACTTTATCGTCTAGAACTTCAATCATGTAGGTTCTCACATAAGTCTCTGTGGAAGAAAAGAAAGCTATTTTCTTTTATTCCTTTTTCCATAAAACCAATTAACCACCCACTAAGGTGGTTGAAGAGAAATTAGGAATTATTATCCAAAATAATAAAATAATAAAATTAATATAAATAAATATGATAACTAACTTATCATATCTTATTTATATTAAACTATATGTTATATCAAATATAACACATAACCTATAGTTTTAATATTGTATCATATACAATATAAACTATAGTTCATTTTCTCTATTTTATGGCATTTAATATAAATCATGTTTATATTAAATTTAACAACTATGAATCTCATTCCTATAAAATATATTTGAATCTCATTTAAATATTTATTTCCTACAATTAAATTATAATGTATCAAATACATTATAACAATTATATCATATATAATTGAATCAATTTAATTATATCATATATAATTAAATTCTCTCTTATTAAATTGAACCATTCAAATTAACTCAAAAACTAATTCTCAACTAAATCCTTTTGAGCTACCAAGGGGACCTTATGAACTTGTAGCTTGAAGCTCCAACGGTATGTGAATAATTAATTAAACTCTTTAGTTACATTATCCACCATCCGTTAACTATCGGACACTCCATTAAAGACCGACAGTTACACTCTTCTCATTACATATATATTTCTATGTCCATCGAATATAACAAAGAAACAGTATGATGATCTTTCACCAATTTCTCGCATGTACAACTAGGCCAAATTACCGTTTTGCCCCTATAGTTACCTCTAACTCTTTAAGTACCACTGATCCCTCTAATAAACAATAGATCATAGTCCTACTATGACTAAACCCCTATCGGATCGAGAGAGGGTGTGGCGTTATATTGTTCAAGACCTTAAATCAGCCCTTAAGAGAGCAATTTATCTACTTACCCCTGCTTTGGGGAAGGAGCGAATTCCAACTTGTGTAGTTGTGTACTATGCTCCCTAATCAGACAAATCCCCATAATGGTAGGCTTGTTGAGCCAGCGATCTGGCCACTCTCACCCATACAAATCAAAGAACCGCCCTCATAGGTAGGAGTTCACAACTCACACAGGACTAAGGTCATGTTACCTATGGTCATTCTAGTGAAATGAAAGTCTCTATTATGAACGGTATTATATAATGAGACTAAACATGTCGTGGTCCGGTCTTATACAAACTCCTTTGTATAGAATATCCCCGCTCGCATGTCTAATACAGGAATGATCAGGATCAGATCATTTGTAGCACTTTACAACACTTGTAACACCTACAAAACGGGCCATATCTAGCCTTATCCATATACTACAGACCATTTAGGTTATCACTTAAACATGATCCACCTGTATGTCTCCATATACATGTTTAAGTCACAACGATAACCTTGGATGTTAGTTTATTGGTTTGTGGTTAATGCAAATAAAATATCACATATTTTATTGACAAAGTGAATAAAAATATCAAATATTATTAATCACATAAGAGTTTGTTCATACATGGTTTACAAACTATAGGACCCTACGAGATTTAGAGCATTAACCCCAACATGTTGTTAACTTGAAACACATTGATATACAATGAATAAGCCTTTAAAAACTATCCTTGGGGACGATTGCCATACAACCTGACATATCAATTTTTTAGAAAGGCTTATAATAGTAAGAAGGATTTTCTATGTCTTCAAGGTTTCTCTTTGGCACTAGTTTATTGGACATTTGAAATAATACCAAAACCTTTAGCATTAGATGTTGAATACGAAAGAAAAAATGGCAATCAAAGTCTAAGAATAATATCATGGGAGTGCTTGGAACCTAATCAATAGAGATTTTTTTAAGAGAATATCTTTCAAAGAAATGATGTAAGTATTTCCTACATTTTCTTATGTTCATTTTTATTACTTGCATATGTTTCTAGCAAATACAGATAGTATCCTATCACTGTCTATGAAAGATAGACATTGATAGATCACTATCACTGTCGATCTCTAATAGACAGTAATAGACTACTATTCGTGTCTGTCAGTGAGAGACCAAATCCTAAGCTCGTTACTATTTTTTATCTAATGATTTAACATGTGTTTACTCTTTGCACATGACGCCTCCATTCATATGTCTCCACATGAACAATTCAGGATCACATCGTTTGTACTAAATACAAAGTAGGTCGCATCCAATAGTGTCCCCAGACTAAGGTATCCAACCTTATTTGTATACTATAGACCGTTTTGACTATCTACTCAAACTTGATCCACTCTTATGTCTCCACATAAAGTCCAAATATCGTAATAGCCATGGATCTTAGTTTATTGGTTCTTTCTAAAATGAAATGAGAAATTTATACATTCAATAGCAACTTTATTGAATAAACCTTAATAACATCTTTATTGATAATAAAATAAGTTTACTTTTTTACAAACCACAAGTTTTAGGACATAAAACCCGACATACAGTACGTCCACCCATCAATAAATGCACCAATAGCCATGAAACATAATTTAAAATGTTTGTTTTTATCCATCTCTAAAGTAGTGTACATTCCTAAAAAAATACATGAAAATAATTATATAAGTGCCAATGGTAACAAGTCTATCATTGTTTGTCATTAGTGGATAGATAATGATAGATGCCTATCACAGTCTATTAGTGATATACAGTGACACACAACTATCACTGATAGACAGTGATAGAAATGTCATAACAAGAATACTTCATTTATAGTAATACATGGATTCATTTCCTTTAACTTTTCAAAGAACTTTGAATTCAAGCTATATGACTCAGTTGCATCACTATTTAATGATCTTAATATGTGCTCTTTTGTCCTCCAAGCTTTTTGATAACTAATATTAACATTAAGCTTAGTACGAGCCTTATGAACAATATCTCTAGTGATCAATAGATATAAACCCAAAATCCTCTTTCAAGTAGTCCCCAATTATAGATGAAGAAGTTTGCCTATGACAACTTTGAGTTGTATTCATTTAACAATCATGGTTAGAAATGTACTTCCTAAGTATCCACAACTCACTTTTCTTGTACAAAATGCCCGAACATATTGTTATGATTGATGCCATAAATCTCTGGGGTTGATGCCCTAAATCTCGTGGGTCCTATAGTTTGTAATTGTAATGTACAAACGATTTATTTATTTAATAAAATCTGAGGTATTTTATTTGACATTTAGTAGCATTAACCCACAAAACCAATAGATTAACATTCGGGGTTATCTTTTGTAGCTTAAACATGTATGTAGAGATATACAGGTGGATCATGTTTAAGTGATAAACCTAAATGGTTTGTAGTAGATGGATAAGGCTAAGGTACCTTATCCTGGTGACACTACGAATATGACCCACTTTGTAGATGTTACAATTGTTGTAAAGTGCTACAAATGATCTGATCCTTATCATTCATGTAGAGACATGTGAGCGAGGGTGTTCTATATAAAAGAGTTTGTATAAAATCAGACCACAAAATGAATAGTCTCATTATATAGCACCGTTAATAATAGAGACTTACATGTCACAAGGATGACTATAGGTGAAATGACCTGATCTCTGAGTGAGTTGTGAACTCCTACCTATGAAGGCGATCTTTTGATTTGTATTGGTGATTTTCTTCAGATCGCCGACTCAATATGCATACTATTTTGGGAATTCGTTTGATTGGGGAGATAGGAACACAACTACACAAAACAGATTTCACTCATTCCCTAATATTGGGGTAAGTAGATAAATTGGTCCCTTAAAGGCTGATTCTAAGGCTTGAACAATTTAGCACCACACCCTCTCTTGGCCCGAAAGGGGTTTGGTCATAGTTGGACTATAACTTATTGTTCATTAGAAGGATCAGTGGTACTTAAGAAGTTAGATGTAACTATAGGAGCAAAACAGTAATTTTGCCCTAGCTGTACTTACGAGCAATTTGTGAAAGGTCATTGTACTATTGACTGATTATATCCAATGGACATAGAATATATCTGTAGTACGAAGAGTGCAACTGTTGATCTTTAGTGGAGTAACTAATAGTTAATGAATATTGAATAATTTAATTAAAGGGGTTTAATTAATTACTCAAGTACCATTGGAGCTTCAATCTACAAGTCCATAAGGTCCCCTCTGTGCCTCAAAAGGGATTTTGAGAATTAATTTTGGATTAATTTAAATTGTTCAAATTAACGGAGGCAATTAATTATATTTGTGATATAATTAATATAATGTATTTGATACATTATAATATAAAGTTTATTTTGAGAGGAATTAAATATTTGAAAATGATGCAAATACTAATTATATGGATTGGATTTATATTAAATACCATGCATTATTGAGAGAAATATAAACTATAGGTTATATTGTATTTGATACAATATAAAAATTATAGGTTATGTGTTATATTTGATATAACATATAGTTTAATATATATTATATGATAAGGTGGTTATCATATATATATATATGATTAATACAAAATTAAGTCATGGTCCAACTAATATCATATATATATAATTATTTTTTAAAATTAATTTTTTAAATTAATTTAGGAGGGAGTTGTAACTATCTCCCCCTCTTTGCTCTCAATTAGACATGTGTGGGAGTAAGGGTTGTTTAGTTTTCACGATCTTCATCTTCTTCACAGAAGATTTACACAGACTGTCTGAGTGTGTGATTTAGATCTCTCTCCTTCCTCTCAATTCTACTCTCCCTCTTCCCAAAAATATAGTAGAGTCCACACACTTCTGCTAATTATCAACCCTTATAGAAGATACAAGAGGTTCTCTTGTGGTGATGGCCACTTGGTTTTTGTTCTGTTTAGGATTCCAATACGAGGTGAGTTCGTGATCAGTTCGAAGGATTTCGTGAAGATTTTGTTCCTCAAGGGTAAGTTGTTTTCTCTTCCCTAATTCCCTCAATAAAGCATAATGTAACTTTTATTAAAATGCATCATTTTTGTTTTGTAACTTTTAATTCTGTGAAATATTGAAAATTGGAAATGATCCCACTTTCACAATGGACCTCACGGTTCCTTCACCATTGACAACCTTTTTGTAAACATTTGAACTCAAGTGATCTTGAATCTGATCATGTAGTCCTGAATTGAAAATTTTTCTTCACTACTAATACATAAAAACACTTTGACAGTATTTCTTTACTTACAAATACATCTTTTTCCTTCAAATCACCAATAAAATCAATATCTCGTATAACTTGATCATTCGAAGAAGAACTAGAAGAACCGAAACATAGCAATCTATCACCATATCCACCACTAATACCAGTAGAAGATCATTCTACAGAATGATGACTAACATGAGCAACTAAAGGATGTCTAATTCTTGAATCTTTAGCGAAAGCTAGATACCAACTAACATCCTTATCTTGTTTTATTTGGAATATAGTTTGAATATTCGTTTGACCAAAATCCAATAATACCGATAAATCTATAGAAACATCCAGTTGAATTTCACCTAGTATCAAACTAACTAAACCATTAAAGTCTATTATATCATTAACAAAAACTCCAACAACACTACAAATCTCATAAGAATTGTAATGGGTCCACTGTCCACTATAAAAAATAAAAAATAAAAAAAAACTACAGGAACATTAACCATGGTATCAAATTACTATAAAAAAGGAAAAAAAAAGTTATATAAGAAACTAATAGTGAAAATATGTATATAGTTCTATCTATTAGTGATAGATGATGATAGAGTTCTACCACTTTCTATCAGTGATAAAAAGATTTTCACATCCCTACATCTTCACACCAAAAATGCCAACAAATAAAAAACAAAAAAGAACACTTCAAATTATATGTACATCTTCACAAAAACAAATAAAAACAGAGAAAAATAAATAAATAACAAAAAAGAACATATACAAAAAGTGAATTGCAAAATTGTATAGATCTATCTAAACATGGATAAAAATATAACAGATAGATAATGATAGAACTATATTACTACCTATCAGTGGGAGACAGAGATACAATGATATCATAGTTTATACCATTTGCATTCCAACTAGCCACGACGTTAAACTGCAAGTAATAGATGGACATGGATAGAACTCTATCACTATCTATCAGTGGTAGGTAGTGATAGAGATCTATCTCCGCCTATCACTAATAGGTAGACATAAAGTTGGAAAATAAGCACATTCTAAGTCCAAAATTATATATACATTTGCACAACAAAAAATCAAAGATAGAGAAGAATAAAAATTTTAAAAACATTGAAAAGAACACAAACACAACAAGCAAATTTTAGAAAAGGGATAGAGTTCAATTACAATCTATCAATGATAGATAATGATAGAACTCTGTCACAAGCTATTCAATTTGAAATCTAGTTGGCCACATTCTAATACATTTTAATTGAAATTACTTGAATTTCAAATGGCTATCAATTGAATTTGAGCTGTTGAAATCGATTAAAGAAGAAGAAGAAAGAAGAACATCACTAAGAATAACTAAATAAGCAAAACCTAAAACAATGTTGAAAACCTAGAAGAGAAAAAGAAGAAGAAAATGATGATGATGATGATAAAGAAGAGGGAAAAGAAGAAGGAGAAGAAGAAGGCAGACATACCTTTTGATTGTCGATGATGAAGAAAAAGGCAAGAAGTTGACGCACTCAAAGAAGAAGAAGAACTCACCGAAGACGCAGAAGCAGGGAAGAACTCTTCGATCAAGGAAGAATAAGAAGTCGAAGTCAAAGGAGAAGAAATCATTGATTACATGCATGTAAAGTTCAAATGAAAAGAAGGTATTTTAGGAAATTTCAAAAAATGTAAAGTTGCTGGTCAATTACCTCCTCTTTTTTTTTTTTCCTATTCATGTAAATAGTTTGAGTTTTTTTTTTTTCTAATTATAAGAATTTTCCTTAATATGAATTACATTCATATAAAAACTATAGGTTTAAAATTAATATGAATGTCTTTATATTAAAATTAATAGGTTATAAGGGAGATATATATTTGAATAAGATTCAAATATTTAAATTAAATATTAGATATATAATTTTGTAAATTTATTTATTTATTTATTTAAGTAAGTTATTAATTATTTTAATTGATAATTGATCAAGTTAATTAAATTAGTTTAATTTAATTTAAATGGAGAAAATGTGAAGTATGTATTCTTTTAGGGGAAGTTTTTCTTATAGAATGGGTTATTGTAGAAGAAACCTCCTCTCATCTCCTCCCATCTTCTTCCATCTCCTTCTCTTCTCTCTTAATTTTTTTTCTTTTATAAAGATATGAGTTCTCTGTGAAAGCTCTCCAAAATTCAATTCCTTTTTATTTCTTTCATAAAGCAGTTCCCACAAACTGGTCCTTGACAAGATAATAGCATAGAAGACCCTATGGTGTCATCATGATATTGTTCATGGAAGATCGATGATGCGTGGAAAAAGGAGAGGAAAATAAATATGCAACTTCTGTTATGCGTTGATCTCCATGCGTCGATGGTCATGCGTTGGACTAGAAAATATACAATATACGTTTAAGCATGTATGCGATGACCATATGTTCTTGCCACAAGTTTTCTCACTTTCTCACCAAGTATAACGAGAATGCAAGTTTTTCGGGATGATCCGAGGTCGAACACAGGGACTTGTAACTCAATGTTTGTGAAATAATGCGTTTGAGGCAATGAATAAAAGTAAAGATTATGCGCTACTCCTACTCCTAACTAAACAGATTGAGCAATGGAAGTTTAACTATGAGGATTGATAGAGATGCAACAGTTGTTAACGCATAATAATGTTCATTATGTTAAGGTCGTCTGAGTAATCCCAGCTCGCCATACTAACGCATCGCACACCTCTCGGTGGTTAGCCGCATGCTTATATCTCTATAATGCATGGTTGCGTCAAGCATAAGATCGTGCCTGTCTCTAAGAACAATGCATACTTTGTTTTAGTGTGTTCCACTACTCACCCTCTTAGGCTATTAGTTGTGGCTAATTAGCTCATAGACAAGCATTGCAACAGCCTATAGACAAGCATTGCTACAACCTCACACAAGCAAAGAGGATTAACTCACTATACTCGCATAACACACACCTCTCAGTGGGTTGCTACATACGTCCTACCTCTAGGCTACACGATTGAGTATGCGACCACCTTTAATAACTAAACGATGAAGGTAAACGATGGAAAAGATGAAGAAGATGACATTGAAGGAATTAAGATATGCATTGATTACAAAATGTATTAATATCTTAAGCCAAAATGTAATACAATACAGAGACAAGATGAGAAATGGAAGGCTAGATGAAAACAATCTCTTGCTTTTCATCCAAAATGCGTCAAGGCTGCTGGTGGCACCATGGATGGATGATGGAGAAGTCTCTCTCGAGCTCTATCTCCAGTGAAAATTCCAGCCGTCACTCGGAATGGGTTGTGGAGGTGAAGAATCCTCAAAGAAAATCTTACTCATGCTCTCATCTGTGATCACAAGGATCCGCCCTAAGGTAGAAGCTTGGATGCCTTGAATTTGGGCTCTAAGGCTCTATTTATAGAGCTCAATTGCCGATAGCATTGGTGTCCCACTCTGAATCGCTGCCATTTCTGACGCGGTAGACAAAATGTCAACATCATCTTATCCTATTTTATACTCCCAAGGTATGCGTTCATGCTTGTTTCTCCCGAAGTACTAATACATTCCACCCTTGCAATCAACCTTCTATCACGGCTATTACTTTATAGCTGCGGCATTCTATACGCCGAACTGGTCTTTATAAAGGTCAATGCATGCAATCAAATTTGCGATGGTCTGGCATTAACGCATGTGATTAATTCCTGCGATAGCTACAAAAATAGACATTTTGACACCGTATAACACATGATATAGGGTTAGCAAGGATTTTTAGTGCTGATCGACGCAAGTTCATTTTTCACATAAATTCTTAGTATTATCAACGCATATTCTGCTTGTTAGCCTTCATAATTCTAGTAAAAGGTTACAATAGCTTGCATTTCTACTAGCTATCAATCGACTCATTGAAGAAGAAGAAGTTGTTAGAATTCTCGAAGACGGTCTTCAAAATTGAGTTTTTTCTTATTTTCCTGTAATTTTGCTTAACCTATAAATGTTGTAAATCTTGTTTAATGTATTTTCTTCTTTTCTATTTTTATGATTTCCAGAACAAAATTAAAAGCAAAATAATCAGTCATTTCTGTTGTGGGATTCAATTCCTTTAACTGTCTCACACAAAAAATGTATACTAGAAAAGTTGTCTGCTTCATCTTTTTTATTATATTATACTCATATACGAGTAACTAAAACATAACAATAAACTTCAAGTTCATTAATCTAGATATATTTACAATTTGGCATGACCGATTGGATCGTCTAGGGTTTATAATGATGAAAAAAATTATTGAGAATTCACATAGACATTCATTGAAATGCCAAAAAGATTCTTTAATCTAGCAAATTATAATGTGATGCTTGCTCTCAAGGCAAATTAATCATTAGACCATCACCAGCTAAAGTGGTGAGTGAACTACCTGCATTTTTAGAACAAATTCATGGTGATACATATGGACCTATTGACCACCAAGTGGACCATTTATATATTTTATAGTATCAATAGATGCATCTAGTAGATGATTACACATGTGTTTATTATCAAATCAAACCTTGTATTTGCAAGATTGCTTGCTCAAATAATTTAAGTTAAGAGCACAATTTCCTAATTATATAATTAAAACTACTCGTCTTGATAATGTTGGTAAATTTACATCCCAAACATTTGATAATTATTGTATTTCAATTGAGATAAATTTTGAACATCATGTAACTCATGTTCATACATAAAATGGTTTAGCATAATCATTTATAAAACGATTGCATTTAAGTGCTAGATGTTCGGACTCGAGGATCGATGTCATTAATTCGACTCCAAACCAAAACAAAAAAAAAATTATAAAATACCCGAACTACTCCTATTATTACTAAAACGTAGCAACAGTGGTAAGTGGTCGAACCACAGAGAAGCGATGAATTAATTTCTTTTGGGTTAGATTTGATCGTGGAAAAACAATAAAAACTGGGCTTTTGTTTGTGGTTTTAAAATTGAAAATATGCCAGTAAAAAGTAAAGTGCAATGGATATATGAAACGGTAATGGATTCATTTAGTTCTCGGATCAAGTAGCCATTCAATGTAAATTAAATCATTGTTTTTAGCCAAAATATCATATATTCAAATTATGCATGCATAGCTACCGAATCGGTGTGAATTGACTAATCTCTATAAGCCCAAAAATCAATTAATCTGAAGTGATCGAGCGTCCTAATTCGTAGCTGAGACTGGAAAGTCGTGCCCTAACTAACCTACATGCTCCTAGATGCAATTGGGCCCTTAGCGGCCATAAAGAACTAGAAACACGTGCATTAAAATTTAGGATTCAGCTATGTTGATTAAGTGTCAGAACAGTCGTGTTCAAATAATCAATTTGTCAGGACAGTCGTGTTTAAATAATCAATTTATCCCTTAAATCTAGATTAAACGTGCGATGAAAAGATTCATGGACAGCCTAAAAAGACCCAAGCATGCTTATATAATCTGTGCTATAAGGGTAAATTCAAAGCATGGACGATACAAGGATACGTGTGAGCTTGAATTTAACTAGCTAAGACATGCATAATGATAGAGGCGTCAATCCAAGACATAAAAGCAAGTCTAAATTAAACAAGATTTAAATAAAAGATAATTCTAGATTAAAGCATGAAGATTGAACAGAAAACTCATCAAAATACAAAGAATGTTCAATCCAAGAACTCAACGAAAGATTACCTCATCGATTCATAGACAAACCGACAGGATACATTCCAATACAAATTCATAATTCGAAAATAAAATAAAAACGAACCTAAAGATACTAAAAATTGAAGGGAATAGAAGAAGAAGGAAGTCTGACTTCAGCCTTCATGCATTTAGCTCCTAAAATCAACCTATACCCCTAAAATTTAGTATATTCTAACTTGGGCCAAGTGGAGATACTTATAGGATTCATCGCAGCATCACAACACTGATGCGGCGATAGGGAAGCGTCAGATAAGAAGTCCAACGCTCGGTTGCGTGCGCACTTAGCTCCATGTCCGTCATTCTTCGCAACGTTGCAACACTCTAAGGAAACCTTGCAACGCTAATGGTTGTGCCTTCAAGTGTTAGAGTGAAGCATCAGGATGCAATGGGATGCTGACAGTGATGCAGCTTCGGAGCGTCGCAATGCTTAGAATAACGTTGCAACATTGAGTCCACTGCCAGATACTCGCTATTTGATGCTTGATGGTCAATCGTCCATTGCCATACAGCTCGAGACTTGATCCTCATTCACTCGATAGCATTTTCTTGATTACTCAACAGCCTTTTACTCGATGGTGCTCGATGCCTGCCTCAAACTTGATGGAAGTCGATGGCATTTTGGTCTTTCCAACTCCTTTGAAGCCCATATGTTCAAATTAACTTCAAATTGCTTCAAATTAACCTATTCTTCACTAAATGATTAATTCTACCTCTTGGTTGTTCGATGCCTACAAAATAGGGAAATAAACATATAAAATCCACTAATGAGCTCGAATTAAGCTAGGAATATTAGCTCTTTTTTAGAGCTAACAAATACCCCCAACATAATTCTTGCTCATCCCTGGCAACGTAGAAACACACAATCAAGTAGAAAATAACAAAAAACATGCTAGCGTAATTCGCTTAGTTGTTACTCCAGACTCAAGTGTCAATTAGAATGGAATTTGTAATCAAGAACAAAATTCAATTATAATCAATCAATGAAGCACAAGTTTAAAAATGATTCTTGATCTATCCATACATGAGTGTGCCTTGAATTTTGCTAGTTAAGCTTCCACAGCCCGAAAAAGTTTTATAAGGTCCTCATTCCATTTTCCCCCTACTCTGGTTCGATTATCAACCTTGGACATACCACACTTGCAAAAAAGAGGGCAACACTCAGACAAGGGTGCCTAAACACACACACAAAACATAAAAGGCATTTCTTTTACCTAGAGGGCTAGCTTTCACACCCTACCGCCGGGAGCCTATCATTCTTTTCTCCCGGGCCCTAACTAGGCACAGTGGAGGTAGCTCTTTTTACCTCTATCCATGCACATACACACTATTTTTTTTGCAGGCACACCGGTTATGCCTCATTTTTTTTTTTTTTCAGAATTGCAATAATTTGTTTTTCTTTATTTTTTTTCTTTTTCTGTTTATTTTTTTATTTACAGTAGGCCCTATTTTATCCACTTTGTCTAGTTTTGCTCTAAAACAAACATAATTACTCCTAAGTCAAAGGTGGACATTTCGAGATGACAACAAAAATACAAACCAGATAACTCAATTCTAAGCATGCAAGACTTTAATTTCGCAAAACAATGACTTAAAGGTTCAAGTGACAAGAAATTTTTTTAAAAGTGGGCTAAAAATCATGATCATGCATTCCTACCGTTCTTTCATGCAAATTTTATTACAGGAAGAGTGCATCATAAATTATCATGATAACAACAGAGCAAACAAGCAAGCAAGGCAGTCAAAGCACATAACATTGTCCGAGCACAGTGCTCAAGGACCCCAAGCTAATAAAAACTACCCCACGGATACCCCACCCCCAACTTAAAAAAAAATATATTGTCCCCAATGTATCTCAAGTAAAGCTCAAAATGAATAAAAACAAGAGAATAGAAAACCTCCCCTGATAACAATGTTGCACATGGGATGGTGGTGGTAATTGGCTCACCTTCTAAAAAGATGCTCTTGTTGGGTTTTCTGTCCTAAAAATCGCAGTTTGTAAAATGATAAACATTTTCTACAATCAATAAATTTATTATTGATTTTATAAATTGTATACATGAAAGCCTAAACCCAATAAATTAAGACCCATGACTATTACTTGAGTACTTGAACTTTATGTGGAGACATAAGAGTAGATCAAGTTTGAACAAATGAGCATGCTTTAGTTTCTGTCAAAATTAGTGAATTTGAATGCTTATTGATCCTTGTTACTTCTACTGCATGTTATTACACTCTTACAGCTTCTCTCCTTGGTCGTTCATTAAAAAAAAGCCATTGATCCAAGATAAAGTACGAACAATGTTTTTAAACATTAATTGACATATCTATGAATCCATAATTAGACACAAACATATTCATGAATCAAACTTTTAAAACATAAAGTATAGCATATCTATATCCATGAATTGCCACAAATACTTAAAAATTCACAAATTCATTTTAGAATAGCCACAAATGAATTTACAATTTTACAAATATTGAAATCAGCCATTGAAATTTGAGATATCAAAAAGTGGAGATCTAAAATTTAAAAAGAAATGTCAAAGAGACACAGACGAACGGTGGTTTCAAATCTGAATTTACAAACCTTGAACGGCTAAAGCTGCCGAAGATGAACAACGACAGACGAACAGCTAGAGTTGAAGACGAAAACAAAGGCTGATGGCTAGAGCTGAAACTTCAAATCTTGAACGATGACAGACGAACAACTAGAGAGAATGGAGAGCGTGAGATGAAGAGGGTTTGGGTCACTGATTCACTGGGAATGACAAAAAAAATCAAGGTTGAAGGCTGAAGGCTGGAGACGAAGAGTGCGAGACAAAGGTTGAAGGCTGAGCTTAAGCTTGAAGCAAAAAAATCGAAGAGGGAGAGCACAAGAATTTTGAGGTTCAAGCGGTAGAAAACGAAGGGCAAGGCAAAGAAGAGGGAACGTAACTTTGAGGCTTCAAGCAGCAGAAAATAAGGGATGAATCGTAAAACTCTAAAAGTTGTAATATATATATATATAATATTAATATTTTAGTAATTTGAGTTGGTTAGGTCAACCCAAATTTTTAAAAAATGAACCCAAGACCCAACCCAACCTGAAATATACAAAAAATATTAATCCAACCCAACCCAAATTTTAAACTAACCCAACCCAACCCTTATATTTTGGGTTAGGTAGTCTGGGTTGTTCGGGTTCTCGAGTCATTTGAATACTCCTAATAATTATACAACATGGAAAAACAATATCAACACAGTACTGGTACTAGACGACACAAAATTTGTCCTAAATGAGGAATGTCATTACGAACTGACTCTAAATACTACAAAGAATGTTCGTGAAACATATGACAAATCAATAAGGACAAACGAAAAGGTCCGAGTCTATATCTTGGCAAGCATAACTGATGTCTTGGCCAAGAATCTTGAAAGCATGTAGACTACACATGAGATAATGGAGTCATTGCATGATATTTTTGGGCAACCATCTGAATAAATCAAGCATGATGCTATCAAGTACATTTATAATGCACGTATGAAGAAGGGATCATTTGTTCAGGAACACGTTCTCGACATGATGGTTCACTTCAATATCTCATAAATAAATGGAGCTATCATAGATAAGTCCAACCAAGTTAGCTTTATCTTAGAAACTCTTCCTAAGAGTTTCTTACAATTTAGAAGTAATGCTATTATGAACAAAATTACTTACAATCTCACAACTCTATTGAATGAACTAAAGATTTTTTAGTGTTAGAACAAGGGACGGAATGGAGAGGTAAATTTTGCTACTTTGGATAAAAATAAGTCATGAGGTTAGACCTCTAAGATAGAGTTTAGAGCTTCATCCTTTAGTCAAAAGGGCCAAAAAAGGAAGAGAAATAAGAAGAAAAATATTAAAGTAAATCTTCCCAAAAAGGGAAGAAAATAAAAAATAAGAATGTAAAAGAGAAATGTTTCCATTGCAATGAAGTTGGGAATTGGAAAAGGAACTGCCCAAAGTTTCTGGCTGAGGAAAGAAGCCAAAAAAAGGTAAGTATGATTACTTGTCTTAGAAAAGTGTATAGTGGAGAACAATAGTTCTATCTGGATAATTAATTTGGGAGCCACTAATCACATTTGTTCTTTTCAGAAATTTGAATCTTGGGAGAAATTTGAGGCTGGAGAAATAATAATGTGAGTCGTGATCGATAAAATCATATTGGCTATTGCTATTGGAAGCGTTAAATTATCTTTTAGGAGTTGTTATTTGTTGTTGGACAATGTTTTTTTTTTTATTATTCATAGTTTTAAAAGAAATCTAATTTCAGTTTCTTGTTTTGTTGAACAATGCTATTCTTTAAATTTTATTCAGAATAAAGTTGTTATTTCTAAGAATGACTTGAATATTTGTTCAGCTTTTATTAAAGATAATTTGTACTCGTTAACATGTAAAACGCTTCTTAATACTGAAATGTTTAGTACAACAGCATCTAGGAAAAAAAAGATAAAAAGATTATCATAAAAATGATACCTATCTTTAGCATCTAAGGTTGGGTCACATAAATCTCAATAGGATTGAGAAGTTAATAAAGAGTGCTCTTCTAAAAGATTCAGAAGTGGACACCTTACCAGTATGTGAATCTTATCTAGAGGGCAAGATGACCAAGAGACCTTTTATTAATAAAGGTTACAGGGCCAAAGAACCTCTAGAGCATATACGTTCAGACCTTTGTGATCTGATGAATGTCAAAGAAAATGGAAGTTTTGAATACTTTATCTTTTTTATAGATGATTACTCAAGATATTAGTATCTTTATTTAATGCAACATAAGTTTGAAAACCTTGAAAAGTTCAAGGAATATAAGGTTGAAGTTGAGAATCTATTAAATAAAAAAGATTAAAGCACTTCGATTAGATCGAGGTGGAGAATATATAGATTTGAGATTTCAAAACTATTTGGTGGAAAATGGAATCACATCTCAGCTCTCAGCACCTAGTACACCCTAGCAGAATAGTGTGTCAGAATGGAGAAACAGAACCTTATTGGTTTGGTTGATAATGAGCTATGCTCAATTACAATATTCCTTTTGGGGACATGCAGTATTGATTGCAGTGTATATTTTAAATGTGGTACCGTCCAAAAGTGTCTCGGAGATACCTTTGAAATTATGGAAAGGTCGTAAAGCTAGTTTGCGATAGTTCAAAATTTGTGGATGTCCAGCACATGTGCTAAAGGCAAACCTTAAGAAGTTGGAACCTCATTCAAAAGTGCGCTTTTTTATAGGTTACCTTAAGGAAACTAGAGACAGTTATTTCTATAATCATAAAGAGAATAAGGTATTTGGATCCACAAATGCTACTTTATTGGAGGAAGATCACATAAGGGATTATAAACCTCATAGTAAAATCGTGCTGGATGAAATGACTTTCGTTGAAGTTACTCAAATATCGACAAGAATTGTTAATAGCACACCAACAAGAGTTGTTGGTAATGATGGAATACACAAGCATGCAACAAAAGAAAAAAAATCAATAAGCACTCTAATTACATTTAATTTGAGTTATAAAGCATGTTATTTCATAAATTCGAAAGAGGGTTTCAAGAAGAACATACCTTTGACGATTTCTCCCAAATCCAAGTTGCTCTTCACTCCAAATCAGCTCCAAATTGGTATGAATACCAAGAGATCTTCTCTACTATTCTTAGCCTTGAATTTGAGAGGTGGAACTCGAATTTGATTGAATTTGGTGAAGGATAATGAGGGTTCTTGTGAGGAAGAATATGAAGTAGTAGAAACTCTTTTTAGCTCCAGCACCACATTGATCTTCTCTAAAATTGAGGGTTTTATATTTCTTCAGCATGCAAGCATTCCTCACCCATCAAATAGCCAACACCTACTTCTCAACTCAAGTGGGATTTGTGTATGCTTTAGGAAGAATACCTCATATTCAAGGTGTTTTGTGGGCAAAACCCATATTATTTAGTTTTTCCAATTTTTTCATTTCAATAATCAATTAATTCAAAATTAATCAAAATTTTATTTAATTAATTCATAATTAATCAAATATAAAAATTCAATTTCTTAAATTGAATTTAAAAATCGGAAATTAATTTGAATTTTAATTAATAAACATAATTAATTAATTAATTTAATATCAAAATATCAAATTAATCACACATTAAATTTGAACATGAATCTAATTCATGTAATTGATATTTAAATCAATATTTAAATATCATAAAATCTCCAATTTCGTTTATTTTCAATAAATTAAATGTTAAATAATTATATTTATACAAACCCTAATTTCAATTTGAACATTTCAAATTGATATCATTCCAAATTCACTCAATTTAATAATTCAAGGTGTTCATGTTTTACGAGCTAGTAGAGGGACCTTATGGACCTATAGATCATGAGCTCCAATGATTAAGATAAATTGGCTAAAACTCTTTAGACCAAATTAATCAGTATTCGTTAACTATCAAGTCACACCACTATAGCTTAATAGTTGCACTCTCCTCACTGTAGATATATTTGTGTCCACATGATTTAACCATAACTAATAAGTCGACCCTTCAACGATTGTTCATAATAACGGTTGGATCAATATACTATTTTACCCCGATATTACGTCTTGTACCTTAAATTCCTACTGATCCTTTAATGAACAATTGGTTTGTAACTCAGTCAATAAACCAGATCCCTCTCAGCCTTGTGAGGGGGTGGGGCCCCTTGTTCAAGACATGGATTCAGTATTTAAGAGAACAACCTTTCTCCTATCCTTAAATCGGGTAGCGTGAATTTCGTCTTGCACCCTATGTCCCCAGCTATCTACCTAGTCTTACCCCTCAAATGGGAGGCTTATTAAGCCGGCGCTGTTGAGCCAACCTTCACCTATGCAAATCAAAGAATAATCTGGAATAAACAGGAGTTCATAGCTAGCTTAGGATTAAGATTGAGTTACCTAGGTCATCTAAGTAAAATAGTCAGTCTTGTACAGTAAACAACGTTATAAAATAAGAGTGACTTATTTCTTGGTCTGATCTTATGCAAACTCATTGCATAGGACACTCCCACTCCTCATGTCAGCACATGAATAAATCTCGATCACTTCATTTGTAGTATCTTTACAATAACTTGTAACAACTACAGAGTAGGCCGCATCCAATAGTGTTACCAGAATAAGGTACCCAACCTTAATCATGTACTATAGACCGTTTTGGCTATTTACTCTAACTTGATCCATCTCTATGTCTCTACATAAACTTCAAGTATTCATATAATAGCCATGGATCTTAGTTTATTGGATTTAGACTTTTATGAATGCAATTAATAGATTCAATATCTTTATTGAAGAAATGTTGAACAACATCTTTATTTATAATAGAATATGTTTAATTTTTACAAATTGTGAGTTTTAGGATATGAAACCCAACAATACTCCCACTTGGACTAAAACTCCAGTGTATTAATATATACAAATATATACAATGTTGAGTTTACATGGAGAGAATAAAAAGTATAAATACAATAGACTAGGGCATTAGATACCCATAAATTCTCCCATTTGCCCTACTAATAAATATCTCGTAGACCTAGTCGTACTAGGTGACCCTCGAACAACTTAGTCAAGGGGGCCTTTGTAAATGGATCAGCTAAGTTGTCTTGTGAGGCTATCTGCATGACAATCACATTTTCTCTATGTACAATCTCCCTGATGAGATGGTACTACCGCTCGATGTGCTTTCCTCGTTTATCTTCGAGGTTACTTTGAATTTTCAACTGCTCCACTATTGTCACAATAGAGGGTGACAGGCAGATGAATATTAGGAACTACTTCCAGGTCAGTCAGAAACTTTCTGAGCCATACTGCTTCTTTTGTTACTTCACTTGCAGCTACATACTCAGCTTCCATTGTGAAGTTAGCAATACAACTTTGCTTGATGCTTCTCCACACAACTGCTCCTCCATTTAGAGTAAATACTAAATCCGAAGTCGATTTCTTAGAATCAATATCAGTTTGGAAGTCAGAATCAGCATATCCAATAAGGATCAGATCCTCGGCACTATACACGAGCATATAATCTCTCGTTCTCCGAAGATACTTGAGAATGTTCTTAACGGCAGTCCAATGATCATATCCAGAATTGGACTGAAATCTGCTGACTATTCCAACGGCATAGCATATATTGGGACAAGTACACAACATTTCATACATTAAACTCCCTACTACTGATGCATATGGAATTCGTTTCATATCCTCAACCTCTTGAGGTGTCTTAGGACTTTATTCCTTAGATAGATGAATTCCATGTCTAAAAGGCAATGTTCCTTTCTTGGAATTTTACATTGTATATGTAGACAACATCTTGTCTATATAAGATGCTTGAGATAATGCTAATGTTCTATTCTTGCGATTCTGAACTATTTGGATCCCAAGAACATATTGTGCTTCTCCCAAATATTTCATTTGGAATTGCATAGCCAGTCATCTATTAACGTCAGCTAGAAATTCTACTTCATTTCCTATAAGTAGAATATCATCAACATACAACACCAGAAAGGTGACAGTATTCTTAACGATTTTCTTGTAAACACAAGGTTCGTCAACATTTTGTTCAAAGCCATAAGATTTGATCGCAATGTCAAATCTCATATTTCAGGATCTAGATGCTTGTTTCAACCCATAAATGGACCGATTAAGTTTGCAAACCTTTTGCTCTTGACCTTGTTCAATAAATCCTTCTGGTTGAGACATATAGATACTCTCTTCAAGATAATCATTCAGAAAGGTTGTCTTGACATCCATTTGCCATATTTTATAATCGTAAAATGCAGCTATGGACAAGAGTATTCTAGTCGGCTTTATCATGGCAACTGGAGAGAAGGTTTCTTCATAATCTACCCCCTCTCTTTGAGTAAACCCTTTTGTCATAAGTCTTGCTTTGTAGGTCTGTATCTTACCAACTTGGTCTCATTTTCTCTTGTAGATCCATTTGAAACCGATGAGTTTTACCCCTTCAAGTTGATCTACAAGATAACAGACATAATTAAAATATATAGATTCTATTTCAAGGTCCATGGCTTTAAGCCATTGGTTTTTATCCATATCATTCATTGCTTGTTTGAAAGACAATAGATCCTCTAGGACATCATCTGGTATGATCACTTGAGTTTCAATTAAACCCATGTACCGGTCAGGCTATTGCACAACCCTCCCACTACGATAAGGCATTCTCAACTCTTGAGAGTGATGTGAAATATCAGTTTCATCAATAACTCTTGTTGATGGACGTGCTCTATCAATAACTCTTGTTGATGTATTTATAATTTCTCTGGACATTTCTTCTATTACTAGTTTACTACGAGGTTGATGATTCTTCATGTGGTCTTCCTCCAGGAATGTTGCATTTGTCGATACAAATACCTTGTCTTCCTGTGGATCGTAAAAGAAACCACCTTTTGTTTTTTTCGGGTAACCTATAAATAGGCATACTTTTGAATGGTGTTCCAACTTTTTAGGATTTTGTACCAACACATGTGTTGGACAACCCCAGATTCTGAAGTGACGTAAATTTACTTTACGTCCTCTCCAGAGCACATAAGGTGTTTCTAAAACACTTTTCGAGGGAACTATGTTCAAAATATACACTGTCGTTTCAACAACATGTCCCAGAAAGAATTTGGTAACTGAACCTAACTCATCATGGAACGAACCATATCCAACAAGGTTTTGTTTCTCCTTTCTGCCACAACGTTTTGCTGAGATGTGTCAGGGGCTGTGAGTTGAGACTGGATTCGATGTTGTGTCAAATAGTTCTGGAATTCTAAGTCCATATACTCACCATCTCGATCTAATCGAAGTGTTTTAATCTTTTTACCTAATTGGTTTTCAACCTCGACCTTATATTCTTTGAACTTTTCAAATGTTTCAGACTTTTGGTGCATCAAGTAAATATGCCCATATCTGGAATAGTCATTAATGAAATTGATGAAATATTCATACCCTCATCTAGCTCTAATATTCAAAGGACCACAAAGGTCTGAGTTTACGAGTTCTAAGGGTTCTCTGGCTCTAAGACCTTTTCCAAAAAAAAAAATCTTTTAGTCATTTTACCCTCAAGAAAGGATGCACAAGGTGGTAATGAACTTTCTTCTAACTTATTTAGATGACCGTTTTTAACCAGTCTCTCAATTCTGTTGAGATTTATATGACCTAGTCTCAAGTGCCAAAGATAGGTATTTCGAGAAACTTTCCTTTTCTTATGAGTTTCAGCAGTTTTAAACATCTTTATGTTCAAAACGACTCTAACCTCAGTCGTTTTTAACAGATACAAGTTATTTTCTAATTTTTAAGAACAAATTTGGTTATTTCTTGTATTGATGAATACTTCATCATTTTTTAAAGAAACTTTATAATTTTGTTCTAGCAAACAAGAGACAGATATCAAATTCCTTTTCATAGAAGGAATGTAATAAGCATTTTCAGATAAATGTATTTATCTCCTATATAACTTCATATCTCTTACTGTTTTAGTTGAAACAACCTCCCCGGTCCCTACCTTAAAGATTGTTTCTTCTTCTATCAGCTGTTTCTAGGAACTTGTTTCATGTGAAAAAGTACATACGTGATTAGCGACGCCTAAAAAAATTATCCAGGTTTTATCGTTTTCCACTTAACATGCTTCGATAACAAGTAAATCATATTTATCTTATTATTCGAGTTTTTCATTTTCATCTATATTTTTAGATGGGTTGGGAGATAGAGGACAATCCTCTGTTAAAACTCTTTTCGTGTTATCAACTGCTAGTAATTTGTTTGTTGATTCGATTTTACCGTTAACTAATTTAGAAGCGAATATTCTAGAAGAACTTGACATGCTGAAAAATTTTAAACAAATTCTTGTTAGCAAATTGCAACAAAATCCAAAATCAAGTTTTAGCAAAACAAGTAGTAATGTACCCATAACCATTATTTATTTGCAACGATACTATAGTGAGTCAAAATACGTACTACCGAGAGGCAGTCAAACACTCCTTCACTAAAGCAAACAATTTTGACCAAACACTATCTCTAGAATAACTATTATTCTATAGCCGTTTAGTTATCGTTTTTTGTCAAAAATTACTAACACTTTGGTAATTTTGTAAGTGTAACCCTCCGTTTTCAGACGTATGAGGTCAGCCCCAACTATGCTACCGAAATGGAGAGTCAAGGTTGGGAATGGACTTAAGTAATCCTATCCATTTCTGGAGTTTGAGTTGTTCTGAATCCTATGTTACAACCCTCCGCAGGGATAGCCATCGTTAAATGACTAGCAAAGGCCACTCAAAGCAAACCAGCAAGTGCAATATAGGAATCTCACGGTCCAAACTAACGAAAGAGACCACAAGACATGTTCACATAAATCCTTCACCCACTTACTATGAACTACTTCCCCCGTTCACCTTGTTATTGTTGGGGTTGATGCCTTAAACTCTCGTTGGGTCCTGTAGTTTGTAAACACCTATATTGAACAAATGCTTTTAATGTAATAATATGAGATATTTTCTTCACTGTTGTCTATGAAACATGAGATGTTTTATTTACATTTATCACAAACCAATAAACTAAGATCCCTTGTTGTCGTTAAGCATGTATGTGGAGACATACAAGTGGATCATGCCTTAAGTGATAACCAAAATAGTCTATAGTTGTTAGCTTGAAATTTAGTTGCGCAAAAACTTGTTCGATTGGAATTTAATTGCGGCGGACGGAACGTGGTGCGTAATGCAATGTCGCCACAAAGAATGGAATAAATGGGTAAATGGTGAATGGAGTGGTGACGTGGAAGATGATGTGTTTGCACTCTCGATAATAAATGCGATACTACGTTCTAAAATACTATATGCGATGATGCTGATATGCGTTCGTAGTATGCATTCCTGTAGTACACGCGTGTCACAATTTTTCTTGCGTTGGAACCATGTATAATTCCAACGCAAGTTTCTCAGAGTGATCTGAGGTTAAACACGAGGATTGCGATGATCAATGCAATACTAATGTGATATATGCGACCAAAAGCAAAATAATAATGAATTGTATTGGGAAAAGTAAAATGCGGTAAAAAATAAAATGCGATAATAAAATAAAATGCGATAACCAAATAAAATGCGATGACAAATAAAATGCGGTGACAAGTAAATAAATAAACAAATTGAGGACTATCTGTGAAGATGTGCAAGTATTTAATAAAATGCGATGGCAAGTCTTGTGAAATGTGTCAGAAAGAGAATGGGTAGGGGGAAAGGACATCGCAAGTTCATCAATCTTGTTGAAGACGCAACTAAGGTTCCGCTTTCCCTTGGCTTACACCTCTCAGTGATCGGCCACGTTTCATATCTCTATGGTGAATCAGGGATGAACGTTGTGAATGCAAGGTTGTTTCCATCTCTGGAAATACTTTCCACTTTAGTTAACGCATTCTTCCAACCTTCTTTCGAGAGGTGAATAACATCTTCACTTCTACTCTCACAGGTGAAGATGCCATTGAGCATGCGTTAGTTAAACTTAGCTAATTTCTTCAACAAGGATTAACTTACTCGCTTAATCCTTCCCCCTTACCCTAGGGAATTATTACACATGGTGAAGGAAATGGATAATGAATGTATGGTGAAGAACAGAGAGATGACGATGAATAAGATAATGATATTAAAAGATAACGATAAAGCGTTTGTTACAGATGGATGAATGAAAGATTAGAAATGAACAAAGTTGATGAATAGAAAGTAAGAACAAATAAGGGAAGCGTGTCAATGTCTTGACATGGATCCCGATGGGAGACGATTTGCTTGTCGGCATGTAGGAGGAATGTGGTGGAGAACTTCCTTCTCAGGCTTGTTTTCCAGGTAGAAGTGATCTCTGCACAGAGCTTCTCTTTGGGAATGTGAATGAATTTCTTACTCCTGAGACTTCCCTTTCGTTCTTGTCTCGTCTTTCTCCCGGATTTTCTCTAGTTGTCTTCTCAGACCAACCTTCTCTCTTTGAAATTGATGTAGCTATTTATAGACCTTGGCACCTCCTTCGTCAGTGGTCCTGCTCTGAAAAACTGCTTTTTCTGCCATGGCTTGGTGGAAATGTCCTCTCTACTCCACATTCAATTTGTCAGATCGTACAATAGAAAAGCTGTACAATTTCAAAAATCCCCGCAAATGCGTCGCTCTTTTCATCTACGATCGATCGCTACATGCGGTGCAAATGTGTTGATCTTTTTATCCAGGATCGATCGCCGCATGCAGTGCAAATGCGTTGATCTTTCCATCCATGATCGATCATCGCATGCAGTGCGAATGCGTTGCTCTTTTTTTCCTCGAGCGATTGTCGCATGCAGTTAGCGGGTGTGCATTCCATTTTGTTACCTGCAAAACAAAGACTTGGACATTCCATTTTGCCATCGCAATGGGGTTAGCGAGTGTGCTTCCGACACTTTACAACTTTTGCATTTCTAAGCTAATTTTTATATGTTCGACGCAACTTTTTCCTTCTTTTTGCAGCATATTCTAGATAATATGGTATAAATAACTTGTATTTCTACAAGTTATCAATAGTATAAGGATATAGGAGGGAAATCTTATCCTAGTGACACTATGGATGCGGCCCGCTTTGTAGATAGTTACAAGTGTTGTGACGTTCTATAGATGGTCTGAACCTGATCATTCATGTGATGACATACGAGCGGGGGTGTCCTATACAAAGGAGTTTGTATAAGAACGGACCACGAAGTATTTAGTCTCGTTATATAACGTCGTTCATGACAAAGACTTCACTTTACTAGGATGACCATAGGTAACATGACCTTAATCTTGAATAAGTTGAGAACTCCTGCCTTTGAGGGCGGTCCTTTGATTTGCATGGGTGCGAGTAGCCAGATTGCTGACTCAAACCTACCACTTTGAGGATTCGTCTGATTGGAGAGCTAGGAACTCAACTACACAAGATGGAATTCACTCCTTCCCAAAGCAGAGGTAAGTAGATAGATTACTCTATTAAGGGTTAATTCTAGGGCTTGAATGATGTGGCACCACACACCTTCTCAAGGCCAGAGAGGTGTCCACTCATGGTAGGACTATGATGTATTGTTCATTAGAGGGATCAGTGGTACTTAAGGAGTTAGATGTAACTACAGGGGCAAATGGTAAATTGACCCAGTTGTACTTACGAGCATCTGTGAAGGGTTATCGTACTGTTGACTGGTTATATCTGATAGACACATAAATATATTCTATATTGAGAAGACTGCAGTTTTAGGTCATTAGTGGAGTGCCCGGCAGTTAACGGATAGTAGATCTCGTGGCTAAAGAGTTTAGTCAGCTATTCACATACAGTTAAAGCTTCAAGCTACAGGTCCATAAGGTCCCTTGGTAGCTCAATGGATTCAAGTTGAAAATCAGTTTTTGGGTCAGTTTGAAGTGTTCAAATTGACAAGAGGGAGTTTGATTATATATGATATGATTAAATAGGTTCAATTATATGTGATATAGTTGACATAATGTATGAGAAACATTAATTGGAGGAAAATGATATAAATATGATTTATATCAAGTAAAGGAAAAAATGACTATGGTTTAAATATTGCATATGATGTGATATTAAAACTATTGGTTATAAATATAATATGATAAGTTAGTTATTATATTTATATATAATTAAAACAATTATGAGATAATTGTGGGTGGTTTCTCCTTAACTGTGCGTGAAGTGGGAGGTTTTATTCAGTTTTCATAACTGAAGGATAAAATGAAAATTGTTTTCTTTTTTGTAAAGAATCGTTGCATTTGAGTACACTACCTATCGTTTAGCTCATGAGAGACTACACGACAGCTTCAAGTGTTTGTCTAAATGATAGTGTACATGTGCCATTATCTAAATGATCGTGTAGCTTTTTACTAAACAATCGCGTGGCTAGCGAGTTTCTCTAAACAATCGTGTAAACGATCAAACCTATTTTACTAAATGATCATGTACCTTTACTAAACGATCAAGCACCACAGTCTATACGATAGACAGTAACCTTCTCCCACTTGCTTGGTCGTTGAGTTTGATCGTAGTTTCCTCCTTCCCTATACCAAATCCAATAAGCCCACACCTCCTGGATTCTCATTCCGAGAATACCAAGGTCACTAAGTGGTGGTGTCCCAGTTGTTAATTGTTCATGGAGAATTTTGCACATGACTAGACGATTGGGTAGACGATTCGGACGAGAGCGAGTTGTTGCTATCCAAATTCTTCATGAGAGCAATAGACCTGTGAAAGAAAAGTTCTTCAAAGGTAAGTCTCTCATTCCCTTTTGTATTTCATTTATGAAGCATGTCATAATTTGTTCTATAGATGCATAACTAGTTTGTTTGTTTGTGAATGCTTAAGATTTTGCCACAATGAATTTGGAACAATCTTGCTTCCGCTCATAGGTTCTCTTTGATACAAATTCCTTCAGTTATTGACTCAAATACTTTCCGTATGGAGGTCACTCTCAAGGTGACACAAAGTACCACTTAAATCTCGATTGTGAATTCTTAGGTATGTAAGAGCTAAAAATAACATATTCTATATGTTTTTCATCTCCCGCTGAAGTGTTCTAATAACTTTATCATATAAGTCATTAAACACCCACTGAAGTGTTCTACTATTTGGGTAAATTTATATTTATGGTTCATTTCAACTAAATAAACTACCTTAAGTCTATGTAGTTTATCCAAGTATAACGCTTATAAATGGATTTTAAACTATGATATATAGGTGATAAACCGTTTCACTCATGTATGCTTATAAAATCGGTTAACAATGCTCAATTATTCGGCCATAATCCCCAAGTAGGAGGTGTTCCATAGACTGTCAACTTAAGTACCTCCAGCCTTAGACGGGATTATATACCGGTTGAGTTTGTAACCACGTTTTACAAGATGTCGACCTATTTTAACTTATTAAAATGGGTGATTAATTTACATGAGCATGCAACTTATCTTTGTTATAGATTTTAATGTCTAATCCAATTATATAACAACTTAAAAATAGACATGCTCTTACATCCACAATATTCATCAAAGGCATTCAAATTTAATATAACAGTTATATTAAATAACAGAAACCCTAAACATGCATTCTATACATTATAACAAATTATAACATATACATAATGTATGTAACATGTTTCTCATGGTGGATTTTTAAATCTAAATGACATATTATATGCACAAACATGTTTTGAATTTAAATACAACATACATCACATGCATAATTATTTTTTTAAAAATACCGATATATTTCAGCTTTGGCATCCTAAGCAAGCATAATAAATAAATTATTACATAACTGATCCAAAACTTGCTTCAAAATGGTGTAGAAGATCTCGAACCGACCCAAAACAAACTCGAACTACTTGAATTGGACCGGATTGGGGTTGAACCGGACCAGAACTAAAGAAAACTGGTCGAATCGGCCCTCCTCGATCGTCTTTACTCAGTCAAATGGGTCAAAGTTGTGAAACCGATACAAGATCTCGCTGCTGGACCAAAATCTCGCTGGATTAGACAGGATCTTGCTAAAAAGCTTGAAATTTCGCTAGAACTCGATATCTTGCTCGATACTCAGTCAACATCTGGCTCAAACATGATATCTCGCTGGCTCCAATGAATCTTGCTCGTTTTGAAGAAAATCTCGCTTGATCTTTAATCAGAATCTCGCTTCAAAACATCTCTCTCGCTCGAATTTGGTCAAATCTCGCTGCTCGATCACCGAATCTTGCTCAAAATGGAAATCTCGCTTGAAGCTTGAATAATGAGATTTAAGCAGATGCTAAAGAACTTGTTCCTGCTACTCGAACTTCTTCACTTCTTTCTTCAATTACAACTTAATTTCAACTCTAATGACTCCAAATAAATTACAGACTCTTGAATACACATATAAGCTTATCAAACAAGAGCCAATTACAAATTTAACTTAGAAATCAAAGAGAAAATTGATGCTAAATTTGAATAACATCCATATCAGTCCATAAACATGTAATATCATAAATTCACCCACCAAAACTCAAATGAACATTAATTGAGTACTTAAATCATGTTCTGATGCCAATTGATGGAATACATAAGCATGCAATGGAAGTAAACAAAATCAATAAGCACTCTAATTACATTTAATTTGAGTTCTAAAGCATGCTATTTCATAAATTCAAAAGAGAATTTCAAGAACATACCTTTGATAATTTCTCCCAAATCCAAGCTGCTCTTTACTACAAATCAGCTCCAAATCGATAGTGAACCACCAATGGATCTTCTCAGCCTTGAATTTGAGTGGTGGAACTTGAATTTGAGTGAGATTTGATGAAGGATAATGAAGGTTTTTGTGAGGAAGAAGATGAAGTAGCAGAAACTTTTTTTTTAGCTCCAGCACCACATCGATCTTCTCTAAAATTGAGAGTTTTATATTTCTTTAGCATGCAAGCATTCCTCAACCATCAAATGGCCAGCACCTACTTCTCAATTCAAATGGGATTTGTGTATGCTTGTAGGAAGAACACCTCCTACTCAAGGTATTTTGTGGGCAAAACCCATATTATTCAGTTTTTCCAATTTTTCCATTTCAATAATCAATTAATTCAAAATTAATCAAATATCAAAATTCAATTTCTTAAATTGAATTTAAAAATTGGAAATTAATTTGAATTTTAATTAATTAAATATATTTAATTAATTAATTAATTTGATATCAAAATATCAAATTAATCACACATTAAATTTAAACATAAATCTAATTCAATAATTGATATTTAAATTATTATTTAATTATCATAAACTCTCCAATTTCATTTAATTTCAATAAATTAATCATTAAATAATTATATTTATACAAGCCTTAATTTTAATTTGAACATTTCAATTAATATCATTCCAAATTCACTTAATTTAATAATTCAAGGTGTTCATGTTTTACGAGCTAGTAGAGGGACCTTATAGACCTACAAATCATGAGGTCTAATGATTAAGATTAATTGGCTGAAACTCTTTAGACCAAATTAATCAGTATTCGTTAACTATCAAGTCACACCACTATAGCTCAATAGTTGCACTATCTTCACTATAGTTATATTTGTGTCCACATGATTTAACCATAATTGGTAAGTTGACCCTTCACAGATTGTTCGTAATAACAGCTGGGTTAGTATGCTATTTTACCTCCGATATTACGCTTGTTCCTTAAGTTCCTACTGATCCTCTAATGAACAATTGGTTTGTGACCCAGTCACTAAACCAAATCCCTCTCAGTCTTGTGAGAGGGTGGGCCCCCTTGTTCAAGACTTAGATTCAGTACTTAAGAGAACAACATTTCTCCTATCCTTAAATCGAGTAGGCATGAATTCCGTCTTGCATCCTATGTCCCCAGTTATCTACCCAGTCTTACCTCTGAAATGGGAGGCTTATTGAGCTAGCGTTGTTAAGCTAACCCTCACCTATGCAAATTTAAGGATAATCCTGAATAAATAGAAGTTCATAGTTAGCTCAGGATTAAGATCAAGTTACCTAGGTTATCTAAGTAAAATAGTCAGTCTTATACAGTAAACAACGTTATAAAGTAAGAGTGACTTATTTCTTGGTCCGATCTTATGCAAACTCATTGCATAGGACACCTCCTCTCCTTATGTCAGCACATGAATGAATCTGGATCACTTCATTTGTAGTATCTTTACAACAACTTGTAACAACTACAGAGTTGGCCGCATCCAATAGTGTTACCAGAATAAGGTACCCAATCTTAATCATATACTCTAGACCATTTTGGCTATTTACTCAAACTCTATCCATCTTTATGTCTCTATATAAACTTCAAGTATTCATATAATAGCCATGGATCTTAGTTTATTGGATTTAGACTTTTATGAATGCCATTAATAGATTCAATACCTTTATTGAAGAAATGTTGAACAACATCTTTATTGATAATAGAATATGTTAAAGTTTTACAAATTGCGAGTTTTAGGACATAAAACCCAACAGGTAATTCATCAAGAAGAGTTGTTGATAAAGCATTTGTTAGTCAAGTTCGTCCTTCCAAGATTTGGGAGTGCCTCGACGTAGTGAGAGGATTATATCACAACTCAATTGCTATATGGGTCTAACTGAAGCCCAAGTTATCATATCAAATGATGACATTAAGGATCCATTAACTTCTAAACAAGCAATGGATGATGTTGACAAAGATGAATGACTCAAAGCCATGAACTTTTAAATTGAGTCTATATAATATACTCCAATTCAGTCTGAGATCTTGTAGAGCAACCTGAAAGGGTAAAACCCATAGGATGCAAGTGGATCTACAAGAGAAAAATAGGCGTACATGGAAAGGTTCAGACCTTTAAAGAGAGACTTGTGGTAAAGGGATATACCCAAATGGAGGGGATGGACTATGAGGAAACCTTCTCCTCAATTTGCATTCTCTTAGTCGCCACGTTTTATGATTATGAGATATGGAAAATAGATGTGAAGACAACCTTTCTGAATGATAATCTTGAAGAGAACATCTACATGAGCCAACCAAAATGGTTCATAAACCAAGATCAAAAGCAAAAGGTTTGCAAGCTTAATAGGTCCATTTATAGACTTAAACAAGCATCAAGATCTTGGAATATTAGATTTAATAATACTGTCAAGTCATGGTTTTAAACAAAATGTTGATGAACTTTGTGTCTACAAGAAGATTATAAAAAAGAAAGTAGCTTTTCTAGTGTTGTATGTGGATGATATCCTACTCATTTGGAATGGTATAGGTTTTCTCGCTGAAATAAAAAAATTGGCTAGCTGTACAATTACAGATAAAAGATTTGAGAGAATCACAGCTTGTTTTAGGAATTCAAATTATAAGGAATCATAAGAACAAAAGTCTAACCATGTATCAAGTAGGAGTGTTCAAAAAACCCAGTAATCTGACTAACCTAGACTACCAAACCTAAACTATAAGGGTTGGGTTGGATTAGATTTTATTTTGGGTTGGGTTGCTTTGAAAATTTTTTAAAAAATCATTTCCAGGTCAAGTTTCGGGTAACTCAAATTCTTGGTCGAGTCAACTCGACCCGACTGGAATATATATATAATATTTTTTATATAAAAAAAAAAAAAAGTACCTTCCCTTCACACCTCACGAGTCATGTCTCCAATCACAAATCACAAATTCTTCACATTTAAACCCTAAGCATGCCTCCGCGAGTCACGAGTGCCGCAATTCCAAATCCATCATCTCCATGCCTCCTCCATCGCTCTTTCGTTCGTCCTCCACCGCTTCTCCATCCATTCT
This sequence comes from Benincasa hispida, assembly GCF_009727055.1. Classification (NCBI taxonomy): domain Eukaryota; kingdom Viridiplantae; phylum Streptophyta; class Magnoliopsida; order Cucurbitales; family Cucurbitaceae; genus Benincasa; species Benincasa hispida. Next base: position 19,319,415 of record NC_052359.1, on the reverse strand, counting down.
CAACTCGTCTCACTCGTCCTTCGTCCTCTGTTTGTCCTCCATCCAATAGGTGAAGTTCATAGTTTCATTATAGAGATGGCTTATCCATTGAATCCCAATCTTAAATCTAGGTTAAATTATAAGTATAGTCTCAAAATTTGTAAGTGTCCATAGGTTTTTTAATTTCTAATTTTGTGTTTGGTATGTGTCTAACGTATTCAATATTTTTTTGAAAAAAAATCTCACTTTCCTATTATATACAAATTAAAAACGAAAAAAAAAATTGTCCAATAGAACTCCGACCTTTCAATTATGTGGTTTCAACGTCAGCTTTTTATTTTTTTCCCCCGGATAACCATTTATGTTAATTTCTGACAATTTTTTTACATTAGTTTTTATCCTTCTTAAGGAAGACATTAAAATTCTTAACTAAGTTAAAAGCTACTCTTTATAGGTTTTTAAAACTTAATTTGGATTTTAAAAACATGTGTAAAAAGTAGATGATAACAAAAGTAGGTATGTATATAGAAGTTGAATAAACTTCTCAAAAACTAAAAAATCAAATCAAATAGTTATAAGATCTCGCAAGTTCTGGATTGATTTTGGAGGTTTTGATTTGTTGGTTCTAGAATTTCTATTTGGTAATTGGTATACTTATTGTATTAGTCATTGTTCATTAATTGATTTAATTTTTTTTCAATCTCACAGTGTCTCAAGAATAGTTAGATTCTCCAAAGTCGTCACGACGGACACGGAATCAAACACGACATGACCTTTTTCTAACTTCATTGTGAGTTAAATAATTTAATTTTTATTGTACACATAGGCTATTTATGTGTGGTTCATCTTTATACATGGGTTGTTTATGTGTGATTAGCAAACTCTTTATACATAAGTTGTTTATGTGTAATTAATGGGTTGTTTATGTTATTAATCGGTTGTTTATGTATGATTACTAGTTTCGTTTATGCGTAAGTTTAGTTTTTGTTTACTAGTTTCATTTATTTTATAGATAGACAACAATAGTGGTAATGCAAGTGGAACTGGTAATAATGAAATGTCGCCTCATTCTCCTCCTCCCGCTCCTAATGGTAGCCAAACTCCTAAAGATATACCACTCCTACCTCTCAAGTCCAACCGAAATAGACCTAATAAACCAACCTTTTCTATGTAGGATCATTTCACAAAAATGGAAGCGAGTGCTAATGATGGAGTTAGGTGCAAGTGTAACTATTATGATAAAGATTACTCATGTGACATTAATACTTGTGGAATTAGCACTTTATGGAAACACTTAAGAAATCAATGTAAAACTACCCATATAGAGAAGAAGAAAAATGATAAACCACCCTAACACTTGTACCTTCAAATGATGAAAAAAGAGTCAATGATAGTAATTTTATGACGACATTGTTTAGCCAACAAGCATGTAGACTAGCATGTGCTAAGATGATAATTATGAATGTGTTGTCGTTCAAATTTGTTAAAATGGAGGTTTTCAGACACTTTTGTAGTGTTTCGTATCCTAAGTTTGATGTTCCATCGAGAGTAACAATTGCTAAAGATGTATATCAACTTTATCTTGAAGAGAAAAAAAAAAAAAGTTGAAATCATTTCTAGTTAAAAGCTCTCAAAGAGTTTGTCTTACTATCGACACTTGGACTTCACTACAAAATGTGAACTACATGGTCATCACGGCACATTTTATTAATTCTAAATGGGTTTTGCAGAAGAAGATTTTGAGTTTTTATCACGTTGCTAATCATAAAGAGGAGACTATTGGGATGGTGATTGAGAGTTGTTTGTGAGAATGAAGGATTGACAAAAAAATTTTCATCACCGTTGATAATGCAAGTTCTAACGATGTGGCTATTTCTTATGTTAAGAGAAGACTCAAAAGTTTGAAATCTTTTGTTTTTAGATAGAGAATTATTACACATGAGGTATTGTACTCACATTATTAATCTTATTGTAAATGATGGGCTGAAAGATATGCATGATTCTATTGCTAGTATTCGTAATGTTGTGAGATAGGTTCAATCATCACCTAAGAGAACAGAAAAATTTAAAACTTGTGTGAAACAAGAGAGAATTTGTTGTAAGGCTCTTGTTTGTTTAGATGTGGCAACTAGGTGGAATTCTATTTACTTAATACTTGAACATGCAATTAAATTTGAGAAAACTTTTAGAATTTTAAAGGAAGAGAAAGAGGACTCAGATTTTGTTGATTATTTCGAGGAAGATGACCGTGGAAATAAAAGATTAGGGCCCCCAAGTGTATCTGATTGGTTGAGCTTAGGTGTGTTTATTAATTTTTTTTAAAAGGTTTTATGAAACTACTACAAAGATAAATGGATCTTCATATGTGACTTTTAATGTTGGTTATAAGGAAATTAATAAAATTCAGTTTGCTTTAAACAAATGAAGCAACAATACCAACTTTGTTCTAATTAAGTATGATGGCCATGAATATGAAGACAAAGTTTGATAAGTATTGGGGGTTCACTTGAAAAGATGAATAAATATATGTGTGCTATGGTGATTGATCCTCGGTACAAATTAAAATACTTGATTTATTGTCTTTTTTGTTTATCAAAGTGATTTTGTTAAGGATATGGCCGAGAGTGTGAAGGTATATTTGTATCGTCTACATGACTTTTATAAATCACATAACACTTCCACTCGAGGTAGTCATAGTACTAGTGATGTCAAAAGTCAAACACTATCACTATAAATGAAGATGATCATGGTGTAGACGATGAAATAGATGATTCGTGGATAGTTTTTAAGGGATTGAGAGAAGAAGAAAGTTCGTTGGAAGTGGAGAATGATTTGAGTTCTTATTTGTCTGACAATGATATAAAAGATAAAGATAATTTTGATATTTTGTACTGGGGAAAATGAATTGCTACTGTTGGGTTGTATGTCCTAAAACTCGCAATTTGTAAAGTGAAACATATTCTATTATCAATAAAGATGTTATTCAATATTTCTTCAATAAAGTTGTTATTGAATTTATAAATTGCACGTATACAGTCTAAATCCAATAAATTAAGATCCATGGCTATTATATGAATACTTGAACTTTATATGGAGACATAGAAGTGGATCAGGTTCAAGTAAATAGTCAAAATGATCTATAGTATATGAATAATGTTAGGTGCCTTATTCCAGTAACACTATTGGATGTAGCCCACTCTGTAATTGCTACAAGTTGTTGTAAAGGTGCTACAAACGAAGTGATCCTGATTCGTTCATGTATTGACATGAGGAGTGGGGGCGTCCTATGCAATAAGTTTGCATAAGAACGGACCAAGAAATAAGTCACTCTTACTTTCTAACGTTATTTGCTGTTTAAGACTGACTATTTCGCTTAGATGACCTAGGTAACTCGATCTTAATCCTGAGCTAACTATGAACTCCTATTTATTCTAGATTATCCTTAGATTTGCATAAGAGAGAGTTGGCTCAACAGCGTCGGCTCAATAAGCCAACCATGTCAGGGGTAAGATCGGGTAGATAGCTGGGGACATAGGGTTCAATAAGGAATTCACGCCTACCCAGTTTAGGGATAGAAGAAAAGTTGTTCTCTAAAGTACTGAATCCAAGTTTTGAACAATGGGTCTCACCCTCTTATTGGCTCGAAAGATATCTGATTTAGTGATTGGATCACAAACCAATTGTTCATTAGAGGATCAGTGGAACTTAAGGAGCAAAGATATAATATCGGGGGTAAAACAGCATATTGACCCAGTCGTTATTACGAACAACCTGTGAAGGGTCGACTTACTGATTATGATTAAATCAAGTGGACACAAATATATCTACAGTCAGGAGAGTGCAACTATCGAGCTATAGTGGTTTGACTTAATAGTTAATGAATACTGATTAATTTGGTCTAAAAATTTTTAACCAATGAATATAAATCGTTGGAGCTCATGATCTGTAGGTCCATAAGGTCCCTACTAGCGCGTAAAACATGAACACTTTGAATTAATAAATTTAGTGAATTTGGAATGATATCAATTTGAATTGTTCAAATTGAATTTCAGTTTGAAAATGATCAAATTAAAATTAGGGTTTGAACTTGAATAATTCAAAATTCTAATTAGGGTTTGAATAATTATATTTGATATTAAATTATTTAATTAATTAAATATGTTTAATTAATTAAAAATCAAACCAATTTTCAATTTCAATTCAGTTTAAGAAATTGAATTTTGATGTTTTAGATTTAATTAATTAAATCAAATTTTAGTTAATTTTGGTATTATTTAAAATTTGAAATTGAAAAGTTACAAAAATATGAAAACTTGGTTTTGAGTGGGCTTTTCCCACATTTACACCAAGTAGGAGGTGTTCTTCCCAAATTGACACACAAATCCAACTTCTTCATGAAATTGATCCTGACATTAAGCTGAGTTTTAATCCTTGCATGCACTTGGTGAATAAAAGCACTACGAATTGGAGATTGAGTAAGAATTTTGGAGTTCTTGAGAATCCTGTTGCAGAAATTTATCTTCACTAAAAACCCACACAAACACCCTTCACAAATCCACTCTAATTGGAGTTCCACCACTCAAATTCAAGGTTGATAATAGTAGAGAAGATCTCTTGGTGGTTCATTGGAGAATTTGAGTTGAAATCGCGTGAGCAGCAGCTTGGTTTTGGGAGGATTCATCAAAGGTATGTTCATAAAAAAACCCTCCTCTGATTTTCTGTCAAAGCATGTTTTTAGAACTCAAATTAAATGTAATTAGAGTGTTTATTGATTCTATTTGCTTCCGTTGCATGCTAGTATGTCCTATCAATTGGTATCATAGTGTGATTTAAACACTCAATTTATCGTTAATTTGAGTTTGGTGAGTGTTTTTCATAAACTGTATGAAAATGGTGAATTGATATGGCTTTTCTATGTTTTGGCATTTGAATCTTTTCAACTATATTGTAACTCTTGTAATTGGCTCTTGTTTGATGGGCCTTAATGTGTGTTTAAGGTCTGTAATTTGTTTGGAGTCATTAGAGTTGCAATTAGGATGTAATTGAAGAAAGAAGTGAAGAAGGTCGAGAAGTAGGAACTGGAAATTCAAATCACTGCCACAAACTCGATGCGTTTACTCAATGATATTTTATGAAATATTCGATGCACGATGCCATACTCGATGTAACTCGATGGTATTTTGTGAAATACTCGATGCATGATGCCATACTCGATGGTACTTGATTAGCCATTCGATGGTATTTAATGAAATACTCGATGCTTGATGGTACTCGATGGTTTTTTGCCCGATTTTGCCCATTTTGAGCGTTGAAGGTCCGGTTCGAGTCGGTTCAAGGTGGTTCGAGCGATCTAGAAGCTTTTTGAAGTCGGTTTTTGCTGTTTTTGTAATAATTAGGCTTTTGTTTGCTTGATAATGCCAAAACTAAAACGATATTAGTTTATGTTTAATTATTTATGCATGTGATGTATGTTATAATTAAATAAGTCTTGTATGTGCATAAAGTATGCCATGTAGATTTAAAATCCCACCATAAGAAGCATGTTACATGCATTGAAAGTATGTTATAAAATGTATATATAGTATGCATGTATAGGGTTTCAAATATTTTAATATAAAAGTTATATTAAATATTGAATGTCTTTGATGAATGTTGTGGATACTTAGCATGTCTAAAATTTTATAAATTGTTATAAAATTAGGTTAGACATTTAAAATCCACAACAAAGATAAGTTGCATGCTCACGTAGGTTAACCACCTGTTTTAATAGTTAAAATAGGTCGACATCTTGTAAAATTTGGTTACAAACTCAACCGGTATATAATCCTGTCTAAGGCTAGAGGTACTTAAGTTGACGGTCTACAAAACACTTGGGGATTATGGCCAAATAATTTAGCGTTGTTAACCAGTTTTATGAGCAATACGTGAGCAGTATGAGGTAATAAAATGGTTTATCACCTAAGACATCGTAGGTTAAAATACTTTTTATAATTGTTATACTTGGATAAACCACATAGACTTAAAGTTGTTTAATTAGTGAAATAAACCTGAGTATTTACCCAAACAAATAGTAGAACACTTCAATGGAAGTTTAATAACTTATATGATAAAGTTATTTGAACATTTCAATGGGAGATAAATAACATATACGATACGTTATTTTTAAGCTCTCACGTCCTGAAGAGTTCACAACCAAGATTTATGCAATACTTCGTGTCACCCTAAGAGTGACATCCATTCGAAAAATATTTGCATAAATCAAGATTCAGGTGAATAAGGGGAAGTCATTCAAATAAAATTCAATTATGTGATATATTAATTTCAACTTTCACGTCTCTAAAAAAGTTCATACCGTGAGATTCATATGACGCTTCATGTCACCCTGGGAGTGACCTCCATTCGGAAAGTGATTGTATGAGTCAAAAGCAAGGTGAATGGGGAAGTAGTTCATAGTAAGTGGATGAAGGATATGTGTCAATGTGTCCTGCGGTCTCATCCATTAGTTTGGACCGTGAGATTCCTACGTTGCGCCTGCTGGTTCACTTTAGGCAGCCCTTGCTAGTTGTTTAACGACGGCTATCCCCTCGGAGGGTTGTAACATAGGATTCAAACAACTCAAACTCCAGAAATAGACGTCCATTCTCAACCTTGACTTTCCATTTCGGTAGCATCATTGGGGCCGATCTCTGAGGCCTAAAAACTGAGGGTTACACTTACAGAATTACTAAAATGTTAGTAATTTCTATCCGAAAGCAGTAACTAAACGACTATAGGAATAAGAGTTATTTTGGAGATAGTGTTTGGTCAAAAATTGTTTTGCTTTACTGAAGGAGTATTTGACTGCCCCTCGGTAGTACTTATTCGGACTCATTATAGTATCCTTGCAAATAAATAATGATTATGGGTACATTATTATTTGCTAAAACTTGATTTTGGATTTAGTTACATTTTTCTAATTAGAATTTATTTAAAACTTTCAGCATGTTGAATTCTTCTAAAATACTCACTTCCAAATTAGTTAACGGAAAAACCAATTCAACATACAAATTACAAGCAAACGATGATTCAAAACAAGTTTTAATAGAGGATTATCCTCTATCTCCCAACTCATCTAAAGTTTTGAACTATATAGATGAGAATGTTGAAATCGAACGACAAAATAAATATGATTTACTTGTCATCGAAACATGCTTAGTGGAAAACTATAAAACCTGAATAATAAATTTAGGCACCACTAATCATATCTGTACTTTCTCTTAGGAAACAAGTTCTTGGAAACAGTTTATAAAAGACGAAGTAATCTTTAAGGTAAGGACCGGAGAGGTTGTTTCAGCTAAAGCAGTGGGAGATATGAAGTTATTTATAGGAGACAAGTATATTCTACTGAAAAATGTTTATTACATTCCTTCTACGAAAAGGAATATAATATCCATCTCTTGTTTGCTGGAACAAACTTATAAAGTTTCTTTTGATAATGATGAAGTGTTCATTACTTCGAAGAATCTCAAAATTGGAAAATAACTTATACTTATTAAAACCGACTGAGGTAAAAGCCGTTTTGAATAGAGAGTTGTTTAAAACAGTTGAGACTCAAAATAAGAAAAGGAAAGTTTCTCCAAATGACTATCTTTAGTACTTGAGACTTGGTCACATAAATCTCAACGGGATTGAGAGATTGGTTAAGAATGGTCATACAAATTAGTTAGATATTATTTTGACCAATTTTTAAATTATCATATTATTTTGACCAGTTTAATTTAAAATATAAGACATAATAATATAATAATATTATTGTACAAAAATAATGGAACAAAAACATCAAATAGTCTTTACCAAAATTCACCCAAAAATTGCATACACGAAATACAAATAAAGTAATATAAACACGCAAATATCACCAAAAATTATCAATCAAATTCAAACTTAAATTCACAACCTGATCAATTTAAACTTGAATCCACAACATGATTAATCAAATTTAACTTAAATCCATAAATGATTAATCAAATTTAAACCTAAATTCACAATATGATTAATCTAGTTTAAACTCAAATCATCAATCAAACTTTAGATTCAAATTCACAAACTCATCAATCAAGAATCAAGAAGCACCGACAATAACTTCACCAAATTATTAATCAAGAAAACTTAAAACCCCGACAAGAAATTCCATGGGCAATTGACTGGAAAAACAAGGTTGGCAAGACCCTCAAACGACAAGTAATTCAAATCGTTGACAAATTTAATATTATCAAACTATTTAAAAATAAATAAAAACCACCAAATTCAATATTATCAAACAAAACCCTATTAAAAATCCACTGAATTCAAGCTTTCTATCACACAATTTTGAATAATATTCCCAAAAGTTTTTGAAGTATAATTGTCGATTGTCATATGGCCTTGTCCCCTTTTTTAAAAAAAAATAATAACAATAATTCCACTGAATTCATTGAATAAAAAATGGCGAAACGCACATCCACCGTCCTTTTTTTAAATTCTTTAATGCCAAAACCAAAATTAAATCACAATACCAATGAAATATAAATATAAACCGAAATTCATACTTTGATACCACTTATTAACATAATTACTTTAAATATATATTGAATAGATTAACCCTAGAATCATTTCCATTAACAGATTGATGATAACTTTAAATGACTAAAACTTCGGATTAGTGGGATGGGATTGAAGAAAGACCGGCTGTGTATTATTTTGATATGTTGAAGACCATAGCCTTAAGATCTCTTTATATATTCAATTAAGGTTCCATTGAACCCTAATTAATTAGGAATTGGCTTCCACTATTAAGTTCATACTTAATTAGAAATCTAGGGCTTTAATTAAATAAATCACATAATAGGACTCAATCTAATAACTCAATGTGATAAAATATTAATCCACATACATAGCTCCTACTTTAATTATACATATTATTATTTAAAATACGTCTAACACTATAAACACATCATTATAGCTTCATATGAGGTATCTGAAACTTCTAACTTTTTCTCCATTATAAAGTTCTGATTTTGGCATTGGAGGGTTTTTTTCTTTGTTTTGCCGGCCATCTATTTCCCAAATTACAAATTTACTGTTGTGGTTATGTACGTTGGATGCATTTTTTCTGTCCAAATTTTGACATCCCCGTTGTTTACGCAAGTTAAGGTTGTTAACAAATAAAGTGTCTACACAAAATAATGTTGTTAACAATTATAATATCAAGTAAATGATGGAAGAAAAGTGTTTTGCATTTTGGGTATGAGGTTAGAGTTTAATATAGTGTATTTCCTAAGAAACTTCTCAATTATTTTGCCTAATTTTTGGTCCATTGTTTATATAAATTTAAAATTAGATAGTTTATCAAGTTATCATTAAAAGTTCTTCTTTAACCGATTTTCTTACATTATTATTATTCATTTGATTTTGAATATTCCTTCTAAATTATTTTTGGAATGGTTGGATTTTGGTTTATCCAATTTTGTAGGGGTGTTTTTATTTTTCATTTATAATTCAATTAAACCTTAATTATAGGATGTTATTACCAGGGTAAATCTGCCATTAAACTAATTAAAATACAATGTCATCTATTAGATACTAAGTAGAGCCATATACAACCTAATCGACCTAATCTTTTGTTACTTATTTCGTGTATTTTGTATATAATCGTAACGAACACCTGCCATGCACATGAAATATCGAAATTTTAACCTTAATTTAAAAAATAGTATTTGATTTTCTAAAATTATAACCTACACAAATGTTTTCTTTTCTAAAACTACAATGCAATAAGCAAAACAAAGCATACTCCTAAAATAAATATAAAAAAATACTCACATTCTAAGAGTGAATAAAACATAAATTTCTTCTTTAAAAAAAAACAAACAAACAAAACATAGTCTACAATGTCAATTGTTGATGCCAAATTTTGACTAAGGAAAAACGTACCTAACCTCCACGTGATATCAATAATAAATTTATAATTCAGAGAAAAGAGACCCTACAAAACAAAGAAAAAGAGCTCCAACGCCTAAGTCAATAATAGAATTTGAACAATAGAAAAGAAGTCAAAAGTTTAAGTTATCTATTATAGAGCCATAAGAGATGTATTTATAGGAGATTTGAGCTCGGATTCATCTTAATCTTACTAAGATTAGGTTATGAATTTCCTAATCCCTGCCGTTAAGATCAAATCTCATATTATCTTTTATTATTTTTTATTATATTATTTTATCTTAAATTTTAACTTTATTTTGCTGAGCCAAAATCTACTCCTCCAACATCAACTATGAGAAATTTATTGTGCTATAATATGAGCATCATAAATTCCCGTAGGTGAATAAGGTTGGTGAAATTTCCCGTAAGGTCAGATCCTGTTGGGGCGGGGAATCCCCAGTTTGAGCAGGGATGGGTCAAATCGGAGAACCCCTTTAGGATTCCCGAACCAGGGACGGGACGGGTATGGGGAGGGTATCCCTGTCCCGTCCACGTCTCCGACTCTGCCCCGATTAGGTTTATATATATATATATATTAATTAAGTATTTAAGTTTTAGTTTTTAATTTAACCCAATCTAAACCCAACTAAAATGTCCAAGCCCAAACCAAATAGAATTTTAGGAGAAAAAATATATATAATAAAAAAAAACTATACGAAAAAGAAAACATGGAATGGGTCCCGCGGGGACCCGTTTCTCCGATAGGGAATCGCTGCCCCCATCTCTGCCTTCAAATGGCGTGGATGGGAGCGGGGATGGGGTAAAATCCCCCAATAGAGACGGAGATGGGAACCCTCCCCGACTTCGTTGTCAACCCTATTATGAGCTCCATTTTTTAATCCCCTACGTTTCTCTAGTTTTTCTCTATTTTTTAGTTGAGTTGTCTAAAATTTTTCCTTTAATTATCTGTACTTTTTCTCTCTAAAATCATGCTTCCTCTTTCTAGCTCTGCTTCTCTCTCAAAGCGTGTCTTTCAAAATTTTCCCTCTCTATATTTAAAATTTTTAATAATTTTTTTTTATCTCCAAAATAGTTATTTTGCTTTATTTTTTATGTATAAATTTGTATTGACATTTTCTATTCTCTAGATTTTCAAAAGTATAAAAATAATAAAAAAGTTTATTTACATAAAATAGCAAAATTTTAATTTTTTTTAATAGATGCTGATAGAATCAGTATCTATCAGTATTTTTTTTCTTTTTTGCTATTTCTGTAAATAGTTTGACATTTTTTCTATCTGTGAAAATCTTTCTTACATTAATTGTATATATTAGACTCAAAAAACATAAACATTTGAAGAACTATGTCCCTTCTTGAAAAGAGTTGCATCTCATTGATAATAATTACACCTGTTAAACTCAATAGACACGTACTTTTGAATCATTGTGTCCCATCAGAAAAGAGTAAAAGAAGGATTTACTACAAAAGTATAGGTAAAAAGAGGAAACAAAAGATTCTCCTCTTCCTCTATAATCCTTATTTATGTATACTAGACAAGCAACCATACATATGCATATGGAATCTTATAGTTTTTATTATTTTTTTAAATATAGTAATTTTAGCATGTAATAAATAAAATATTCTATATTTTTGTTTTAATTATCATAAATTTTAGATAGAAAAATATAATAATTTTTATTTTCATATTATCGTCTTTTTCATGAACAATTCTTCCATGTTGTACCGTATAAAGCAAAAAAAATTGTTAGTAACTATTTAAATACTTGCAACTCTTTGAAGAGATGGACAAAATAGGATTTTGTGAAAATTTAATAATAGATAGGAAGATAAAGATTCTCATCGATGGCCCATAAAATCTCATAATTTTAATTCGTATTGACTAAAAGTATTTAGTTTTTGTTTAAATATCATTTTATCATAATTAAATATTATTTGAGGTTTGTTTTAATCTCCATAGAATTTATGAAAAATATTTTAATATAGTCTAAAACTCAACTTAAAACTTTAATTTGGAAATATATAAATCAACACATACGCTCGAAGAGTTATATTCCAGAAGCACCCATTGCACATATTCGACCTAAAATTTGAAAATTAGAAAGGTACCTCTATTGTCTTTTAAAGAGACACATACATTCGGAAAGGCGTATCCCGTCGACAAACGGTTACATAATTAATCATTAAAAACATAAGAGCAAAATGGATACCTACTAATTCTCCTTTATAGCTTCTTTTATATATAGTATAAATTTATATTAATGGTAAGTGAATGAGGTTCAGACTTTTGTGGACGCTATTCAAGATCTCCATCACAAAGGTCCTTTCATTGGATTCCTTTAGACTAATCATAGAAGTAATTCTATCGCTCACGAGTTAGCTATCCATATACGAAGATTTTAGATACTTTGTCGCTTGGCTTGAAGAACATCCTCAATAAGTGAATTCCGCACTTCAACTTGATTCGCTTGGTTTGTAATTGTGTTTGCTATTTCTTTATATTGTACTAAGAAAAAGATTTATATAAAAATGTAAAGTTAACGGAACTCAAATCCGTAGACCCATTAAAAATTACATATTTGACGGAGAAACAATGATAATATATATATAATGCAATCAATTTGTCATAATCATCTTCTCTTAATATGATAATGAATAACTAAAAAAGCAATCCACCTTTTAAGAGCTGACCATATTTTGTTTATATAATGTGGAAAAGTAACCTTTTTAGTTTATTATTTATTATATCTTTTTAATGATTGTTCCATGGGCATATATTATTAACAAAGTCGTCTTTTATTACGTATATAGAATGCCCTAATAAATTTCTCAAAAATATCTTACCTTATCCATATATATTTTAATTATATATGAAAATGATAGATTAATTTCATTATAATATTTGTTTTTTATCCATCGAAGAGGACTAAATGTTTAATTGTAGATATGTTTTTTTATTTCATGGTTTTTCTTTTTTCACTCTTTGCTTCTTAGAAATTAAAAAGTGTTTGAAATTATAGAAATTTCAATGAATATTTATGGAAAATATCATATTCTTATGTGTATCAATTTAAAGTCTAAATGGACAATTATATTAATTTAAACTCTAAACTTTCGCAAGGATATTAATTTATCTTGTCCATTATATCTTGTTTAGATAAATATCGTGTGAGACTTATGATTTCATATATTAAATCCTTCAACTTTCGTAAACGAATTAATTTAGATTCTATATAAGATTTCCTTTCAAAAATTTTCATGCATTAATTTTAATCGTCTATTTTGTGAATCGACAAGAAATCTCAATTAAGATTTAAATGCAAAGTCAATTTTCAAATATAATCTTAATAAAGGGTCTAAATTTAGTTCACTTATAACAATTGAGAAATTCAATTGAAATAACTATATGTTTTGCACGATATTTTTCAAATTGAGTTTGAGGTAAAGTGTTAATTATTACACTTACGAAAGTTCAAGATTTAAATTCGTATAACCTTCAAAGTTTATGGGTGTAAATTGAAATTTTCTCTAATACTTAAGACTTTTTAGATTTTAAAACTGTTTTTATTATTTTGAGGTTAGAGATTCAACTTCATCTCTTTCAACTAAAAAAATATTTAAAAAAAAAAAAACTAATGTTGGGATTTATGCTCTAAAACCTCATTGTTAATTAGTTATTTGATATAATAATTGGTTTTTTTAAATATGCAATAATTAGTTATTCATTAAAAGAAATCCAAGGTTATTTTCATGAGACTTGAACAGTATGTATTTGACATACAGGTGGATCATATCCAAGTAATAACCTAATGGGTCTATAATATATGGTTGGATGCTTATCCTGGTAACACTATGGATACAACCGGACCGTGAAATACTTAATCTCTCTATGTAATACCGTTGACTGTAGAGATTAATATTTCATAGAATGACCATATATAACTTGATCTCAATCTTGGGTGAGTTAACTCCTGCCTGTGAAGGTTATCCTTTGATTTGTATGGGTGAGAGTGGCCCAAGTCACCGACTCAATAAGCCTACCATATTGGGTATTTACTGAGTAGAGAACGGAGAACATAACTACACAAGATGGAATTCACCCATTCTCGGCTTTAGGGTAAATAGATGAGTAGTTCCCTTAAATGTTGGTTCCAAGTCTTGAACAAAGAGTACCCGGCCTCTCATTGGCTCGAGAGGGATTTTTTTTATGATAGGGCCATAAATAGATTGTTCATTAAAGGGACCAGTGGTACTTAAAGAGTAAGGAGTAATTGTAGAGGTAAAACAATAATTTTATCCAATTGTAATTACGAACAATTCATGAATGATCTACTTACTTGTAATAGTTAAATCTATGGATGCAAAATATTCTACCGTGCGAAGATTGCAGCTATGGGTATTTAGTAGAGTGACCCACAATTAGTTATTGTTTATTAATGTAATTAAAGAGTATAATTAATCTAGATTATTGGAGCTTCTAATCTGTAGGTCTTTTATGTCATCTAAGCTTATAACGAGTAAACAATGACCATTAGTTTGGAAAGAATTTGAAATGTTCAAATTTATTAATGGAATATTCATTAATCGTATATGATATAATTAATATAATGTATATAGATACACTATAATGTAAAGTTAATTTTGGATAAGATTCAAAATTAAACTTTATAATAAAAGAAGATTTATTATACTTGAATAAGATTCAAATAATAATTAATATGAATTAGATTCATATTAAAATAATATGAATTAGATTAAATATTAAATATTAAAAATTTCAAATTAGTTAATTAATTTAAGTTAGTTATTAATTATTTTAATTAATAATTGATTTAATTAGTTTAATTTAATTTAAATGGAGAAAATGTGAAAGTGGGTGGTTCTTTTAGAGATGTTTTTTCTTGTAGAGCTAGCTATTGTACAAAAAAGAAAAAACCCATCCCATCTTCTCCTCTTATTTCTGGGTGATTTTTATAGAGAAATGAATTATTTGTGCAAACTCTCCAAAATCCAATTTCCTTTTGGTCTCTTTCAGAAGGCGGTTCCTACAAACTGGTCTTTGCTAAGAGAATGGTAAGAAAGATCATATGGTGGCTATGGTGGCATCACAATACTATTCGTGGAAGATCGATTCGTTGAGGAAGTTGCTGGAATTCTTAAAGTTGGTCTTCAAAGTTGAGTTCTTTCTTCTTTTCCTGTATATTTGTGTAACCTATGAATGTTGTAAATCTTGTTTGCTATATTCTCTTCCTTTCTTCGTTATGATTTTCAAAACTTTGAAAGTATGGCAATCACTCAGTTCTATTGTGGGATTCAATCCCTTCAACTAACTGGATTTCTTTTAACAATCACTTTGATTTTGTAAACTATAATCATCAATACTTCTCAAATTAATTGACTTAAGAACATAATCATTTATAACATCAACTTTTATACCTCTCACTTGTCATTTTTGTTAGGACAATAAGTGGGATATGAAGATCTGAATCTCCATCTTCGAAAAAAGAAATATAAACTAATTACTATTAAGACATGTTGGACAAAAATTTAAGTATTATTATATTACATACTCCCTCCAATCAACATTTGACATGTTATTTAATGGTATATTATTTTATTTTGTGCATCTCATATAATTCTTAATTTTATTTTTTATTTTTTGTTGGCATTCAATGGACGAAGGTAGTATAAAACCGATCTATACCATCATTTATACATTTCAATGGTAAACTTTTATCTATTATTTGAATAAAAAAAAAACTATGGGAAAATTCGACGATTTCAAAATGAAATGTTTGAAAACTTAGGAGCACAATTGAAACAATTTAACCTAAATTTAGTGTTTGTGAAGAATTTAAAATCATGAACTAAAATGAAATTATTTATAAAAAAAAAAAAAAGTTAAAATATCAATTTTTAATTTCTACACTTGAAAGTTCATTGAATTTTAGTTCCATAATTTTGTCCAATTTTAATCTTTGTATTTTCAATAAATTTCAATTTAATCTCTAAATGGTTAAATAGTTAAAATTATTTTCATACAATAAAATATAATTATATGAATATGTCTCTGAAATTTACAGTGAATATGTTAATCGATAATAAAAAATTTTTAAAAAAATTAAAAAATGGTATTTTAACCGACCAAAAAAATATATGGACAAAAATGTAATTTAACAAAAAAAATCTAGAGAGAAGGTGAGAAATTGGATTTCTAGATTTGTAGAAAGAGAAAGAGAACAAAATGTCAAAAAGGTAGCGCTATGACAATGCTTGGCAGACTGAAACTGATCACTTTGCATTCGTAAGAACACGAACGAACAATTAATTAATATATAATCAAACTCAGATTCATCTGTATAACGCTATTGCTCTCAAAATCGAACAACAATCAAACATACAATCTCATTCTCAGTTCATAATTAAACAACGACTCAACCACAAAGCACACAAGAGAATTTAAGACGCACACAAAAACTCTTCTCTTCAACAATTCATAGGCAAAAACATGCTTTACGGAATTCCTTGATTTGAAAAATTATTTGTTCATTCATCAATTCAATAACTACAGTCCAAAAAGCCGCTTACATGCGCTAACGATTTTCATCCCTGCCGCCTTCTTCTTCTTCTTCATCACAGATCCTCCTGTTTTTCCTCCTTCCTTCGAATCTCCGCCTTCCATTTCATCATCCTCGATCGGCGATGCAAATGTCGCGAACTGATCGTGAATCCTACAGTAACGTTCCGCTACAGATGAAGATCTCCGCATCGATAGAGCTCTCTTCACTGCTGAGTGAAATCCGGAAGCCGATGAAGAAACAGAGCTGTTTCGACTAAGCGCAGCCGCGGCGGTGGTGGTGGTTCCGCGGTATTTGTGTTCGTCGTTTTCTTCTTCTTCTTCTTCTTCTTCTTCTTCTTCTTCTTCTTCTTCTGGTAAGCGGCCGTGCGGCGGCTCTCGCGGCCGATTCGTGCGGTTCTGATCGGAATCGTGAGAGATTGGATTGGGGACGGCGGCATTGAATCTGAGAGAGTGAGGAAGCGAGGAGAGATCGGAGTAATCGATGGATCTTGATTTGAATTTGCAAGCTGCTTTGATTTTGGAGTAGCCATCCGCCATTTTTCTTTTCTCGTGTTCTTGTGTTTTGGAGATTGAGGAGAAATTATGGCGGAAAATGATACAGAAATGCATAGAGATTTAATGAAGATTGATAGTGAAAAATAAAATAAAATAAAATAAAATCGAAGGACGCGACAAAAAAATAAAATAAAAATTAACTGGACGGTTCCTATATTTCTTTCAATTTTCTCTTTGGAAATTGATGAAAATGAATATAATTATTGCATTACTAATTAAAGCAAAAATTACTAATTAAAGCAAAAATATACTTAATTTCTTTTTTTATTTAATCTTATTTTGTGACTGAGTTATTGGGTTTATTCCATCTTTGGCTCATGAGTACTAAAAATATCTAGTTTTTGGATGAAATGAGGTAATCTCCAATTAGTTGTCAAGAATTAGTGCAAACTTAATTTACAATTAATTAAATTCGTTTCTAGTTTTAATTTATGTTATTGGTTTTTAATTTAGTGTAATGGTTTTTATTTAGGAATTAGTGGCCTAATGGCGTAGTGGGATTAGTTAAGGGAGAATTTCAAGGTATTAGTGGGTAGTTTATTATTTACCTACAAATATTTGTAATGTTTTCATTTCAATGAATATAGAACTCACTTGAAACATTTGATCCTCCATGTAATATTTCTCTCTTGTTTTCACATTTATTCTATTTGTTTGATGTTTTTCATTACATGGTATTAGTGCGTTCAGGTTCTTTGTTTTGTATTTGAGTTTAAATATTCGGTGAAGATGAACAATGGAAACAATATGTGTGTAGACAAGCTTACTAGTGATAACTATAGCTATTGGAAGCTATGTACAAAAGCTTTTCTTCAAGGACAAGACTTATGAGATCTTGTTTCCTAACAAAAGATACTCTAAAAAATGTATAGGCATGGAAGAATTGGAAAGTCAAGTGTGGCAAAACTTTATTTAATTTACGAACTTCTATTAGTAAGGATTAGGAGTATATCAAGCATGTTTGTGATGAGAATTCTCTATAGAAACTGTGGGAAACACTTAAAGGTTGTTCACTCAAAAGAACACGACGAGATTGCAATATTTGGAGAACAAATTTACTAGAACAACTTAAGGTAATTTTTCGATTTCAAAATATTTTCTGAAAGTTAAAATTTTGTGTTATGAAATTTTAGAATTGGACAAAAAGGAACCTAGTAGTGATGCTCGTATGTGTCATTATCTTATTCGTGAACTATGAAAGGAGTTTATGTTACTTATTTCTTTGATACAAGTTTGGGTAAATCAAACTTCTATCATTGAGTTGAAAATTTTGCTCTCAAATCAAGAAGCATTTATCAAGAACATCATGGCAAGGACAAGCAAACTCATTTCGAGGTGGAAGTTATTCTTTGTGAAAAAGACAAGGGAAAGATTAATTATTCTTTCAAGCATTCTTTAAATGATAGCAAGAATTCTAAGGTTAAAGGGTAGTCCAAGGACCAATCGAAAGGATGTTTTAAGTGTGACAAGTCAAGACACATCAAGCGTGATTGCTGTGAAGATGGTGTGTCACTACACTATGAAAAATTAGGTTATATTAGACCAAATGGATATCAAAGAAGCAGAAGCAAATGTTGTATAGGAAAGTGATAAACACAAACAAATTAAATGGAAAAAATACTTGTCAATTGAAGCTATTGATCAATCTATTAATTTGTATACTACTATTGCTATAGATTGCAATACATATTGAAATGTTAATTCTGGTTCTCATCATGCAATTGGAAATGTTTCTCTTTTCTCTGATGTATGTACTCACGAAGGAGGAAGAGTAATTGTGGCGAATGATAATTTCTTACATCCTGTTATTGAAAAGAGCATGTTATTGTTGAGAATGGTGCATCAAGTGTTGAAGGTGTTTCTCTTAAAGATGTTTATCATGTTCTAAGTTTAAAGAAGAATTTGGTTTCGGTTATCTCAAATTGTCGAATCTGGAAGATATGTTTTTTTTTTATCCAAATGATGTGAAAATTATTTATGATATTAAAAAATTTGGTGATATTTTTTTTTCAGTAGAAAGAGGAAAGATTCTCTTTATGTTATATGTGCAAGTGATGCGTATGTTGAAAAGACAGGCCAGAACAATGGTGCAGCACTTTGGCATGCTCGACTGAGCGATGTTGGCGTACCAGATGTTGGGAAAATTTCTATGAAGAAGCTTCTCGATGTCATTTCTCTCCCTAAGGAAATACACCATGATGTGGTTTGCCCTGGTTGTCAATTTGGTAAGTCACATTGTCTTCCCTTTCCAAATTCAAATAATATATCTACTAGTGCATTGTAGTTAGTTCATTCAAATTTGATGGGACCAACTAGACACCTAACTATTTTGGTTGTCGTTGGCCATTGTGGATGGTTTTTCGTGGTTCACTTGGACTTATTTTTTGGAAGCTAATAGTGAGACTTTATCTGAGTTTATCTAGTTCAAGGAGCAAGTAGAGAATGAGCTTATGTTGCCAATAAAGTGTCTTTGCCCAGATAATATGGAGAATTATGTCCAATTAGTTTTAGAATTACTGCAAAGAGCGTGACATTCATTACCAAATGACATGTCCCGACACTCTACAGTTGAATGGAGTTGTTGAACATAAATTAGCACATCTTACTTCATTTGCTTGTCTTGGCTACATGCAGAGAATTTTCCAAGGGAGTTTTAGGCAATAGCTAATCAGTCAACTTGTCATGTCATAAATTTCTTACCTCCATGGGCGGGGTCAGATTATCTCCTTTTGATGTAATAATCATAAAAAACCCAATGAATGGATGAAGATTTTTGGATCCAAAGCCACAAGAAAAGTTTTTGTTTATCAAGATGTGGTGTTTGATGAACCCTAGTCGTTTAATGGAGCTAGATGCATTCTTTAGTGGGAAGAAGCAATTAAAAATTACACTTGGTACCGTTGAGCGCATGCTTGCACTAAGGGAAAGTGTTAAGTAGTGCAAACTTAATTTGAAAGTAATCAAATTAGTTTTTAGTTTAGTTTTATGTTATTGGATTTTATTTAGTGTAATGTTTTTTATTTAGGGATTAGTAGTCTAATGGCTTAGTGAGATTGATTAAGGGAGAATTTCAAGGTCAGTTATAGTGTTTTAAGGTTAGTGCATTAGTGGATAGTTTCTTATTTACCTATAAATACTTAAAATGTTTCCACTTCAATAAATATAAAACTCAATTGAAGCACTTAATCTTCTATACAATATTTCTCTTGTTTCCACATTTGTTCTCTTCGTTTGTTGTTTTTTGCTATGTTAGTGTATAATTCCAAAAGCTTAAATGAGATTTACATTATTAGTATCATATGACGCTAGATATTTTACTTCCTTTTATTTATATTGTCACATATATCTTTTTATTAAAAAAAATCTTTTTTACAAAGATATGTATGATGAGGAAATTCTCAAATCTTTCTTTATTAATTTAAGTTTTTTTGGTATGTTAATTGGGTAGATTTTTATGTTATTTAAATTCATTTTTAATTTTTTATCGTTCTTTTGCAATATGAATTAAGATCAGATAATTAATTATTTCTAAAGTCTATTGATAATTCGTTTCTTGTAGATACACATTTTCATAATGTTTTTGAAAAGCTAAAACAATAGTCTTTAAGAATAACTTAAACGAGGCTTTTAATTTTCTATCACACAACAAATAATAATAATAATAATAATAATAATAATAATAATAATAATAATATAAAAATTAATTGTCAAATTTGATGACAAACGAATGCTTTTTTTTAGTTAGAGAGAAAGATTCAAACATCTAACATATTAATCGAAAATATATGTTTTAATCAATTGAATTTGGTTTAAATTGACAATAATGTATCGTTAAACTGTCTAATTCGATTCATGTTTTAAAAAAGTTTTAAAAGATGAAATAGTTTAGGGCATGTGGATTGTTAGAATTGATATAGACATTTGGAATATAATAATTTTGAAAATGGGGAAGAAAAAGTTGACATTATTGAAAAGTTGTTTTGTTGGATTGTTTTGGACCATAAAAATGAGTGAGTGAGTTTTGGAGTTTTCTTATGTTTTCCTCTTGATGTAAAATGAGTATTGTGAAGGATAGAATTTGTGGTGTTCATGATGTAGGTTACTTTGAAGTCAACTTGTTGGATCAATACTTTCTTTTCATGATGACTTTTTTCTTTTTATATTTTTTGTAATTTATAGTTGATTTTCAATATATATATATATATATAATTTGATATATAATTTGACAGTAGACATCTAGCACAACGTTTGACGCGTAGAGTTGAGTTGAATTTAATTTAATTATCTGAAAAGGTAGATTATCTCTGAAGTTAGATTGTCTGTGTTTGGGTTGTACAGTTAGATTGAGTTGAGCTAGAATATATGTGATTGAGGTGTTGAGTTGAGTTGAGTTAGAAAATCTATGTTTTGGATGCATAATTAGGTTGAGTTGAGTTGGAGTATCTGGTGCAGTTTTTCTAAACGAAATTTTGTCTTGAATTTTTCCTTTTTTTTTTTTAGTTTCCAACTACACACATGTCTTCCTAAAATTTTTAAAACTAAAAAATGGTTTATTTTTTTCCATTCTTAAAACATAACAAATTCTTATAAAGTTAACATATATTAAACACAAATTTTGAAGTCAATTTTTGAATACTTAATTCCATAACATTTTTTTCATTCTTAAATACTAAACATATTCCAAAGAAATGAAATAAATTTCACAACATAGCCCTCGATCATGAAGACTGAAAAAGCTTAAAAACTTAACAATATTTTGTTTTTCCTTCTTGAAAAATATAACATATTTTCACCACACAACTTGAACATTCAATTGCATAACAATTTTATCTACATCCCCAAAGGCATGTCATATTCCAATAAAATAAACATTTTCTCTAATCTCTAACCCTCAATTTTTAATCCTCCTTCAATTTTAACTCAAAACCATAAATATTAATTAAAAAAAAACTAAACAAAACTAATTATTATCTTCTTTTTTTTCGCATTTGTAAAATATGAATTTCAATTTTTATGGTTACTGATTTGTTTGTTTGTGTAAACGTTTGATTATTCTTTACATTTCACATTAATACAACAAAATAATGTTTTTTTTTTGTGCAAACTCGTTTTCTGCAAACATTTTTTTTGTTCAAACATTTTTTATGGTTGGTTTCTATGGTTAAGTCTAATTTACTACTTACAAATGAAATAATAATGTCCAAAAAAATGTGTACGTACATGTAAAAAAAATGCATAACAATGAATAACACTCAATACAAATTATTCCTCAACAATTAAACAAAATTTGGACTATAAAAAGTAAACTACGAACTTAAAACTAATGAACCTCAAATTAATTATTGGAGGAATTGTGCAATTAGTTTGGGCCCTAGAAACTATAGTTATATTAGAATGAAGCTAAATGCAAATAACAAAGGTTGTTATTAAAGGTTTATTTACATGTTCACAAAAACTATGGCTATTATTAAGGGTCGCGTTAGAGGTGGTCATCATCGGAGTTGGTCACTTGAGGTGAATGTTAGTGTTGGTTGATAAAGGTAGGTTGATGCCTTAAATCTCAAAAGGGGCCCGTAGTTTGTAATTGTATTGTACAAACATTTTATTTATTTAATAAAACATGAGATGTTTTATTTAACATTTAGTAGCATTAAACCCACAAACCAATAAACTAACATCCAGGGCTATCATCTGTAGCTTAAACATGTATGTAGAGATATACAGGTGGATCATGTTTAAGTGATAACCTAAATAGTCTATAGTAGATGGATAAGGCTGGATACTTATCCTTGTGACACTACGAATAGGCCCGCTTTGTAGATGTTACAATTGTTGTAAAGTGTTACAAATGATCTAATCCTGATTGTTCATATGGAAACATGTGAGCGGAGATATTTTATACAAATGAGTTTATTTGATCGGGCTACAAAATTACTAGTCTCATTATATAACGTCGTTCATAATTGAGACTTACATTTCATCAGGATGATCATAGGTGACATGATTTGAATCATGAGTGAGTTGTGAACTCCTGTCTATGAAAGTGGTCCTTTGATTTGTATGGGTGAGAGTGGCTAGATCGCCAACTTAACAAGCCTACCATTTTGGGGATTCGTCTAATTGGGGAGTTGGGAATATAACTACACAAGATAGAATTCACTCCTTCTTGACGTCGAGGTAAGTAGATAAATTGCTCCCTTAATAGCTGATTTTGAGACTTGAACAATGTGGTGCCACACCCTCTCCTGGCACGAGAGGGGTTTGGTCATAGTTAAACTATGACTTATTGTTCATTAGAGGGATCAGTGGTACTTAAGGAGTTAGATGTAACTACCGGGGTAAAACGGTAATTTTGGCCTAGCTGTACTTACGAGCAATTTGTGAAGGGTCATTGCGTTGTTGACTGTTATATTCAATAGACACATAAATATATTTGTAGTGCGAAGAGTGCAGCTGTTGGTCTTTAGTGGAGTGTCCTATAGTTAATGGATAGCATGATGTAATTTTAATTAAATGCATAATTTTCTATATGATTCTGTAAAATTGAATATTCTGTAAAAAATTGATATTTGAGACCGATCCCTGCTTTCACTCAGGACCTTCATCAGTTCCTTTAGTGGTCACTGGAGTTGATGATCGAAAGTGGTCTTTGTCGGAGTTACATCAAAGGAAGTTGTCAGAGCCCGGAGTTGATCATCGAAGTTAGCATGCGAAGCTAGTCGTCAAAGTTGTTTTGTGCGAAGGTGGTTGTCAGGGTTGGTCGCTGGAGTTATTTCGAAGGTTGTTGTCGGAGCCCGGAGTTGATCGACGAAGGTGGTTATCGTGTGTGTCGCCGAAGTGTGGTAGGGATAGTCATCGATGGTGGTTAATGGGTGGAGCCATTGAAAACATTAGAGGGAGGGAGAGTTTGGGTGAGTTGGAAAGAGAGTTAGAGTGAGTTGGAGTAGGTAAAAAAACCAACTCAACTCCACCAACATTTAAAGTAGGTGGGACAAATATTGGGTTGATAATTTTTACCAACTCAACTTAACTAATGTTGGTGTGCCAAACACCCCCTAAATATGATGTCAGCGAAAGAAGTTTCAACAATATGTTGTTATAATAGTTTGATGAATAAATAACAAGTAACGACTTAAGAAATCGATATATAGATAAATTGTTGCACATATTTTAGATAATAGCAATCAACTTGTAATGAAAAACTTGAAAGATTGTGGACGAGAGCTTGTACCTTCCTCCTACACTTGTACTGGTCATTGGAGCTTATAGGACTAACTTATTCTACAAGTAAATAGATCAATTTTCTCAACCATTTATAGATAATAATGAAGTTTGCATTATTTTAATGAATAAAAACAACATTCTTCAACTAAATAAACTCAATGCAACATGAATATAGCATAACTTTTCTTACTCAATGAATTTAACACAATGTGTTGCTTCATTAGGGGTGTGTAAGGCAGCGAGCGATCATTACAAGGTCAGGGTCGAATTCTTATATCATATCCTCACCAAGAACAACAATCAAATTTATCAAACACGCAAACAAGAAAAAGAAATACTAAATTCATAAAGTCAAATCATATACCTTATGATTTAATAGAGGCATTGCCCAATGTATAAAGAAAATGCAAGAGCAAAATGAAATAAAAAATAAAAATCAAGGAGACTAGTTCATGTGAAAGGAAAATATAAATGAAACTTCTTCTTTATGTATGAAAGGAATCCTAAAAAGAATTTTCAAATTTGGCATGATGGTCAAAAGGACAACTCTTTTAAATATAAATATTTGGTTTTATTGTATGAATATTGTGTGGTTCCAAAGGGATAAAATGGGGTTTTGGGAAAGACATGTGACTTTAGCATGTGTTTTCTAATTCATTTTCTCCTAATATTGTGCCAAGCTTTGTGCTCTAATTTTTGCCCATTCTCCTATCTATCTATCTATATAATATATATATATATAGATTTGCATTATTGCATAAAATAAACACATCAAACATGATAGAGATATCATGTGATTGATTTATTAAATGTGTATCTATAGGTAAGGGAGAATGGTCAAAAGTAATTAAAAATAAGTTAAAATAGGCTAATAAAAAAATTAATTAAATAATTTTTTCATAATATTAATGTTTAATTAAATGAAAAAGATAGAAAGTGAAATTTTAAAAGAATGGAAACACGAAATTGACACAAATCTTAAGTTGTAGGAGTTGAATATTTCATTGTTCTAGAAGAGTTTAAATTTTATTCCCTTCTCAACTTTTAAATTTCTTCAATGTTAATCTTTAAACCTCGTTATTTGATTTTTAAAAGTCTGTTTTTGGTTTTTAGTTTAAAAATTAAAAAAACAAAAAGTTATACTTGTTTAGAGTTTGTTTGGTAAGCAAGCTGAAAACAAATATTTGAAAACAAGGAATACAATGAAAACATAGTTGTATTTCATGTTTTTATATATGTGTTTGGTAACAGATTAAGAAATTAAATTCAAGTTTAAACAAATTTTTTAAAATGCAATTGAAAATATATGTAATTACTCTCTAAATACTAGGTTGAATTTAAACCATTATTATTAAATATTTGAACTTGTTTTATGTTAAATTTTTTGTATAATTATTATTTTATAATATTATATAATATATTACATATTTTAAATTAAAAAATAATAATTGGGTTTATAACTAAAGAGTATATTGTTATTATTTTTATCATTTTTAATATAATTTTATATTTTAAAATTTTTAATTTAAAATCTGGATATACTGAAAATATAAAAAAAAATATATATTTTTAAAAGTTGCGATGTTTGGATATAGAATTTGAAAACAATTTTTGAAAACAGAATGCAAGCGGTCAACCAAATACATATTCGCTGAAATCAATGAATTTAAAAACATAAAACTAAATTTGAGTTACCTACTAAATAGACCTTTAAAAAAACTGAGAAATCAAAATTATGTGAATCAAAATATAATTGCCAACAAGAACGTAGCTCAACTGGCATAATGTTTATACTACCAACCTACTTCTCATTAATTATTAAAACGAAATAGAAAAAAAAAAAAAAAAAAAACAGAAATGTTTGCTAATCCTGGGGTTTCGAACCCATGTAAGAGAGGTGGCAATCACCTTAACTACTGAAACAAGAGGCATATTATATTTTCAAAAAAGGAAACGGTTTTTGAGAAACTCTTTTTTTATTTTTAGTTTTCAAAAAAATAAAAATAAAAACGTTTTTGAAATTGAAAAACAAAAAACTCGATTTATTACAAAATATATCCGTTTTTTCAAAACTAAAAATCAAAAATCAAAAACCAATTTTGTTTATCAAACCACCCCCTTCAGTTTTAAAAATGGCGCTTATTAGTCCTTAAAACTTTAAAAAAATAAATCATTTAAATCCTCCACTTTTATTGTATTTGTACAAATTCATGACATAGTTTTGATTTTTGAAGGATTTAGGGGAAAAAATACCAAAGTTTTGAAATTTATTATAAATATATACAAGTTTCAAACTTGTTAAAAATATATTGTAGCTTTAAAGATCCTTTTTTGTTGTTGAAATTAAATTTTCGAGGCAAGTTTCTCTTGAAGAAATAATCTGATTAAAAGAGATACGGTCATCGCATCAAGAGACCGCATCTACAAGATTTTAGAACATTTGGTTCCTAGATATAGTGGCAAAATAATCAATTTTTGTGCTAAAATAATGTTTAATATTTAAATTTTAGTCATTTTATTAAAAATAAAAAAGATTTTTTTTAATTTTCAATTTTATAAAGAAAAGTGGGAAGGGAAAAAATAGAAAAAAATTATTTTATTTCATTATGAAAAATAAATATTTTTTCATTGGTTCGGATTCTTGGGAATAAACCAGTCACCTAAAATTGATGGGATTGGCAAAATTCCACGTGGGGTAGGTCCCCGCAAATTCTCAATCCGATCAGAGTGGGAAATCTTCAGTTTGACCGGATAAGGGGGTCAAAGAGGAGATTTAAGATGGATTCTCAGTCGGGGACGGAGAGGGGATCCCCACCCTGTAATATCTCGAGTTTTCAGTAATTTTAAATTTAATTATCTTAAATTGATTAGATTTATGGTGCTTTAATTTTGGTTTTAAGACCCAAATTAAAGAAGATAATTAATTTAAATTGAGTTGTTAAGAGAAACTGGGATTTAATTCAAATTGATAGAATTGGAGTTTATATTGGAATTTCTAATTTAATTAGAATATGAATTTATTGAATTAATTAGATTATGTTATATTCAAAAAAAGTAAATATAATTTGTCTACTACTTTAATTAAGAATTTTCTAATTAATTAAAATGCGGATTTCCTAATTGGAGAAAATGTCTTATTAAAAAAAATCTAATTTATATACTACTTTAATTACTGATTTTATAATTAATTGAAAAAATGTCTTATTCAAAAATAAAATTTAACCTATTTACTACTTTAATTATTGATTTTCTAATTTAGTTAAAAACTAGATTTTCTAATTAGATAAAGTGTCATATTCAAAAAGAAAATCTAATCTATCTACTCCTTTAGTTATGGAATCCCGAATAATTTAGGATTAGGATTATTTCTCCTTTATAAATACAATCATCCACTTCATTCCAAACCATCCACTTCATTCTAAAAGGAGGTCAATTAGGGAGAAAATTTTGTTGTTACTTCCACATTTTTTTTCCAGCCATCTCGTTCTCCTTTATGCAATAAAGAAGTTCATCTTAGAAACCTAAAGACATTTAATTGTTTGAGAAAAACGACTTCTATTTTCTTTTTCCAACAAACATTCCTAGAAGTTGATAGGGGAGGTTGATTGCTTATAGAATTTTATCTGGGCTCGAGTTCAAAGTAAGTAATGTTACTACTGGAACCGTCTTCATGTCAGGCGATAAAATTAAGGATAATTTGGTTGGTTTTGAGACTTAAATAAGCATGAAATATGTTTGAAGCATGTTATATGTATGAGCATGATCTAGAAATTTATGAGATATATTAAGAGTACAATTGAGCATGGGTCTAAATTCTGAGATAAGTGACACCATTACTAGAATGCCTTAGTACAGGCAAAAATAAGATATATGCTGATGAGCATAACTTCATGTGACTTATTATGTGAGTATAAATGTATATCATGCGAATTATTATGAAATTATGACTGTTTTGTTATGTACATGATCTAGTGCATGAAAGTGATGTACTAGGTATGATTCATTAACACTACATTAAACATGTATGTTGAGACTGATTAACATGACATTGATTGTGAGATTTTATGGGACTCGTGAATATGTGAATGTTATATAGTATGAATTTAGATGTGATCTCTTTTCCTTTCCACACTCTTTGACTGCATGAAAGTGGTACAAGTCCAAGGGTGCTAGAGCATGAAAGAGATGTTCTAAGGCTAGTATGTATGAAAGTAATACATACCTAAAGGACATTGGGGTGTAGAAAGAGGTGCATGCTCGTATACATAACCATGTGCACGAAAGAGGTACACATCCCTACATTCATAGAGAAGACTTGGGATGTATGAAAGGGATGCATTCCCAAAGGGTTCAATATATATGAAAGAGATATACGTCAGACCTAATGTGTGTGAGAGTGACGCACATTTAGGGGAAAGGTAAGAGAGTGAGTCAGGTAAGAGAAATCTTCAGGTCCCATTAGTATAAAGTTTCAATTCATATTGCATTTATTGGACATAAATGCTTAGTCTGACCCCAATAGTAAGGTTACTTACTAAGTATTTTATACTCATTCTTTCTCATATTTCTTTTTTAGGAAAAAGGTAAGAGTACACCGATGAATAACAGGTGAAATCCATGATTGAGCCACTGAGACCAATCATATGCTTCTGTTCAGATTTTCAAGATTTTATGTTTTAAAATTTCTAGTCTTGATATTTGAACTTGAAGTTTGGTATTTGTGCTTTTAAACTTTTTATGAGAATTTTCTAGTTTTGTTTTATGGTATTAAGGGTACCTTGTTAAAAGAATTTCAGTTATTTACTTTTATTAAAGTTATTTATTTCATAGTATTTAGTTGATTTTTACCAAATCATGAAAAAGTGTCGATTTGAAATGTATGCATGCATATAGTAACGGTCTAGTATAAGTTGTAGAGATTCGGGTCGTTATAGTTGGTATCAGAGCCTAAGTTATAGGTTTTGTAGGGTTACAATATAAGTCTAGAGTGTCTCTATGGCCCATCAACGGATTCCTTATCATCGTCAGGTACATTTTATCAGTAAAAAGTTTTCTAAAAAAAATGTGCATAAAATTATTTATTTAGTTTATGTACTAGTTGCTTGTCATTGTTGTTTATTGTTTTCATAAAGAAAGCATGTATTGGTTATCAAGTATTAGATGTGTAAAGTTTTCTTATGATCTTAGACATGGATTGTTTGATTGAGAACCATGCCAGTGTAAGTTACTATTGTAAGGAGGTTAATGACACAATTCTGAAACAAGGGAATGAGAATATAAGGACTAAGTATCAAGAATATTTTTGGAGTTTGAACTTTCGAGGACAAAATTTCTAAAGGAGGGAAGAATGAAACATCCCGAATTTTCAAACATTTTAAATTTGATTATCATAAACTAATTGGGTTTAAGATGCTTTAATTTTGGTTTTAAGAGCCAAATTAAAGAAGATAATTAATTTAAATTGAGTTGTTAAGAGAAATTGGGATTTAATTCAAATGGATAGAATTGGGGTTTATTTTGGAATTTCTAATTTAATTAGAATGTGAATTTATTGAATTAATTAGGTTATGTTACTGTAACGACCCGACCCCCTAGGACTCAAGTTAGACCGTTATTAAATATATGCATGCATGGAATTTAAAACGACATCCTTTTATAGTGAAATAAATGCTAAATAAATAAGTTGAACTCAAAAGACCTTCATTAAATTTAGATATTAAAAATAGACGATAGGGTACCCATAAATTATAAATGATAATAAATAGGTATGAAAACAAATCTTAATAATAAGTTTCAAAAATCAAATTGAAAGTTGAAAAACATGGAAAGAAATCTAAATATCATGAGCGGAAGCATAAAACTGATCCCCAGTGGCTCGTTCAAGGATTCCTCTTTTCATTCGCTAGTGCGTCCTTGCCCTTACCTAACACATAAACATGAGAAAGGGTGAGTATAAAATACTCAATAAGTAACCCCACTACTGATGTGCGGGCTAGGAATCTATGTCCTCTAGATGCCTACCTCTAGTGGAACATAAAAATTGCTCTAATCCTCATGGAACACATACATACATGCAAAACTGGTTTCTGTCCTACTGTAGTTAAGTATGCCCACTACCTTTGGTGAATCCTAAAGAAAACACAATATCTAGTGGATTCCAAAGGAAACACAATCTGGTGAATTCCGAAGGAAACACAATATCTGGTGAATCCCGAAGGAAACACAATTTGGTGAATCCCGAAGGAAACACAATCTGTTACGTACACATGGTTATGCATACACCTCTTTCGTATACACATAACCCACTTAATGTGTACCTCTTTCGTACACATGGTTATATATACACCTCTTTCGTATACACATAACCCACTGAATGTGTACCTCTTCTGTACACCTGGTTATGTATACACCTCTTTCATATACACATTACCCACTGTTCGTACACATGGTTATGTATACACCTCTTTTGTATACACATAACCCACTGAGTGTGTACCTTTTTTGTACACCCCAGATCCTCTCTATGAATGTAGGGATGCATACCTCTTTCGTACTAATTGTTATGTATACACCTTTTTCGTATACATATAAACCACTTAATGTGTACCTCTTTCGTATACATATAAGCCACTTAATGTGTACCTCTTTCGAACACATGATTATGTATACACCTCTTTCATATACACATAACCCACTGAGTGTGTACCTCTTTCGTACACCCCAGATCCTCTCTATGAATGTAGGGATGCATACCTCTTCGTACACATGGTTATGTATACATCTCTTAATTACAAATTGTAGAAAATAACACCTAGAAACTTGAAACTTAATTGCATACTAAATTATAAGTCAAAATGCAAAACTAGAAATGTATAAAGTCTTCAAATTTCCATATCTCCTCTAGAAGGCGGCAAAGTAGATGTGCACATTTGACAAAGTTTGACATCACATTCCCCCATGAAGTGCACACTTGACAGCTTTTTCTTCACAAAATCTGCACACTTTTTTTTTGTTGGGGTTGATGCCCTAAATCTCGTAGGGTCCTGTAGTTTGTAAACACTTGTATGAACAAACATTCTGTGATAATATATGATATTTTATTCACTTCAGTCTATGAAATATTTGATATTTTAGTTGCATTAACCACAAACCAATAAACTAAGATCCATGGTTATCGTTGTAACTTAAACATGTATGTGGAAACATACAAATGGATCGTGTTTTGAGTGATAACCTAAATGGTCTATACTATATGGATAAGGTTGGATACCTTATCCTGGTGACACTACGAGTATGACCCGCTTTATAGGTATTACAGATGTTGTAAAGTGCTACAAATGATATGATCCTGATCATTCATGTATTAGACATGCGAGCAGGGATATTCTATAAAAAAGAGTTTGTATAAGATTGGACCACGAAATATTTAGTCTCGTTATATAACGTCGTTCATAATTAACACTTTCATTTCACTAGGATGACCACAGGTAACATGACCTTAATCCTGAGTGAGTTGTGAACTCCTGCCTATGAGGGCGGTCCTTTGATTTGCACGGATGAGAGCGGCCAGATCGCCGACTCAACAAGCCTACCATTTTAGGGATTCATCTTATTGGGGAGCTGAGAACTCAGCTACACAAAATGGAATTCACTCTTTCCTCGAAGCAGGAGTAAGTAGATAAATTGCTCCCTTAAGGGTTGATTCTGGGGCTTGAACAATATGGCACCACACTCTCTCTTGGCCCGAGAGAGGTTTTGTCATAGTGGGACCATGATCTATTGTTCATTAGAGGAATCAGTGGTACTTAAGGAGTTAAATGTAACTATAGGGATAAAACGATAATTTGGCCCAGCTGTACTAACTAGCGATTTGTGAAAGATCATCATGTTGTTGATTGGTTATATCTAATGGACACAGAAATATATTTGTAGTGCAAATAGTGCAGTTTTTGGTCTTTAGAAGAGTGTCTGACAGTTAACGGATGGTGGATAATGTGATTAAAGAGTTTAATCAGTTATTCACATACGATTGGAGCTTCAACCTACAGGTCTATAAGGTCCCTTTAGTAGCTCAATGGATTCAAGTTGAGAATCAGTTTTTGGATTAATTTGAAATGTTCAAATTAATAAGAGAGAATTTGATTGTATATGATATAATTCAATTAATTCAATTATATATGATATAATTGATATAATGTATATGATACAGTATTATATGATTGGATGAACTAATATTTGAATATGATTCAAATATAATTTCTATGAATTAGATTCATAATTATTAAATTTAATATAAATATGATTTATATTAAATGCAATAAAATAAAAAAAAATAAAAAATAAAAAAGAACTATGGTTTATATATTCTATATGATGCAATATTAAAACTATAGACTATAAATATAATATGATAAGTTAGTTATCATATTTATTAATTATTTGATAATTAAAAATCTTTTTCACAATAACCAACTTTAGTGGGCAGTTAACGATTTTATGGCAAAGTAGAATAAAGATGAAAAATTGGTTTTCTAATTATTCTACGAAAAACTTCTCAGATTATTAACTATCAACTTACTACACTATAGCATCAAGAGACTATATGATAGCATTCTTATCTAAACGATCGAGTATCGAGTCTATACAATAGATTTCTTCTACACAATAGTGTTATCTTTTACTCAGTCGTCTCCTCCTCCACTCTAAATCTTCCCTTAAACCAAAATAAGCCAGAGCCCACCACTCTTGGATTCTCACACCAAGAATACCAAGGTAATCTTGTGGTTGTGTCCAGTTTGTTTGAGGATCTAGTTTCTACTTGTTGCTGTTCGAAGGAGATCGTCTTGCTCGCTGCATTTGTGTTGTTCGACGAGTTGGTGAGCGATCGAGGGTTATCTTGAAGAAGTGTTCTTCAAAGGTATTGTCTCTTTATCCTTTGTATTTAAATTCAAAGCATATTGTAATTTAGTTTATAATGCATAATTTGTTTTGTATGACTACAAACGCATGAGTTCTTTCACAATGGAATTTGGACGATCTACTTCTGCTTAAAGGTCCTCTGTAATTAGAGTTCCTTCATTTTTTACCACCGTGTCATCTTGCAAACTATAGGACTTTTCCCATGCCATCTTCATGTAATTCTCTTCTTGACTCATTGAACTAACATTATATAAAATTTGGTCTCAAAATTATTATTCGATTCCGATGAATTTACTAGTTTTTTGAAGATGCAGTGTGAATACCTTTTGAATCTTTTTTGCATTGCTTCTTGTAATTGATCCTTTAGGTACATGCAATGGTTTAATGGTTGAATTCACGTCATCTACCCTTTTTTTAAAAGGATTTATCCTCAAATCAAGGTCTTCATTCCCTACATCAAAAGGAGTCAAATCAGCCACATTGAAAGTAGAACTTACGTTGTACTCACCTCTAAGATCTAATTTATAGGCATTATCATTGATTGGCTCTATCACTTGAAATGGACCATCTCCTCTTGGTTGAAGTTTAGACATCCTTTGATCTGGAAACTTTTCTTTTCGTAGATGAATCTAAACCCAATCACCAGGTTTAAAAATCATTTTCTTTCTCCCTTGGTTCTTACTATTGACAAGTTTTTTATTTTTCTTTTCAATCATTTCTTTGACTTCTTTATGCAAATTTTTTTATGTATTCTGCCCTTGAAACAGCTGCATCACTAGTAAACATATTAGGTGGTAAGGGTGACAAATCTAAAAGTTTTAGTGGATTAAACCCATACACAACCTTAAAAGGTGAACAATTAGTGGTGCTATGTATTGCTCTACTGTAAGCAAACTCTACAAAAGGTAGAGTATCCTTCCAAGACTTAAGATTGTTAGACATTAGTGACATAAGCAAAGTCCCTAATATTCTATTAACCATCTACGTTTGCCCATCGATTTGTGGGTGACAAGTTGTTGAAAACAAAAGATTAGTTCCCAATTTACCCCACAAAACTTTCAAAAAATGACTTTAAAATTTTGCATATCTATCATTAACAATGGTCTTAGGAATTATATGATAATTCATTATCATGAGATGAAATATTAAAACTATAGGTTATAAATATAATATGATAAGTTGGTTGTCATAATTATATGATAATTAATTCTTTTTCTCTAATAACCGATTGAGTAAGAGGTTATTGGAAGTTTTATGGTAACCGTGAGATAAAAGGAAAATGGTTTTCCTAAATTTAGAAGATGCTTCATTCAAAAAGTACTCACGGAGACAAGCTATCAAGTGAAAGAGTTTCACTAAGCGATGGCATTGACAGATTACACGATCAGCTAAGTGATAGCTTAAAGTTGACTATAGATAGTCATTCAGCTGACCGTTGCTACACGATCGAGTGGCATAGTCTATGCGATAGGTTGCCATTTACTAAACGATCGAGCACATTGTCTATATGATAGACAGCTTCTTATCTCCCACTTGCTCGATCGTAGACCTCTAGTCTCTTCCTCAAGTCAAGATCAGACAGAGTCCACAACTCCTGAATTCTCACACCGAGAATACCAAAGTAACCATTATGGTGGTGTCCTCACTCAGTTCGTGAATTGCGTTGGGCTTGATTGGTTTCGTGGAGGTTGTGTTTGCTGTGTTCGTGCTATGTTCTGTTCGTTGCATTCAAGGATTATGTTGCTGTGGACGCTTTATAGACTGATCGAGGGATTCGTGAAGAATGGTTCTTCAAAGTATGCATCCTCTATCCCTTGTATCATCGTATAACATGTTGTAATTTCTAGTTGTGCATGACTTGATAGTTTCCGATTTGACTGTAATTGTTTGTGTTCAATCTGAATGGAATTTGGAACAATCCCTTCCGCTGCTCATGGAAATCCTCATGTATGATTTCCTTCAATTGGTATCAGAGCCAGGTTGTTCTGATATTCTAAATTTCATTTCTATTTTAAACTTCTTTTACAGTCGTGGTCGGTTTTCTGCATTACGTTTAAGAGTTAAATGCATTTGTGGATGTGCTGATGAATGTTTACAGGATGGTTGCCTCTGTTTAAAGCTTTCTTTAAGATTACAAAGTGTAATTTGTAAGGGCCCCTGCATTTTTTGGCATAATTAACAAGCAATCGAGTCTATAATTCAAAGTGTTTCCAGTTTGTTGAGTTGTTCGTGATAAAGTTTCAAAGCATGGAGATGCGGTTCTAATTGAGGAAGAAGACCAAAGGTTGGTCGTATCGTGTAGCCTAAGGTAAACGATCGTTGAGATTTGGCTAAATGATCGTGTAGAAATGTTCTACCTAATCGTGTAGTATTTACTAGACGATCGTATACCTAATACTAAACGATGAAGTAAAACGTTTACTCTATCACGTTTCATTGGTTGCTCGATCACGTGGACGTTGAAGGTAAACGATCGTGTAGAGTATTTGATGCTCATTGTTTAATAAAAGGCACACGCACTAAACGATCGTGTAGCTCAGCATGCTTCATCGTATAGTCACTGACTACACGATCACCCGGTATATGATAATCTTGGATGCGTTTGCCTGTAAGCAATCATTTAGACGATTGTGCTTCACCGCATCGTTGTCGTTTAATTGATCGCTTAAGGCTTGCGTTACATGATGCGTGCTGCGCGATCGCGCGCCTTCATGCTTTATCGCATAGTCAAAGGTACACGATCGTTGCTAAATAATCATTTATGCTCACACAGTGTTGGTAAACGATTGAGTAAAGAGTTTACTGTAAGACCTTAATCCTAAATCCAAGGTAGTGGATGACTAAGAGAAGGAAAAAATTCTAAGTAGTAAAATGTCAAATTAAAAATATTGTTTTAGAGTTATATTGGTATGTCTTCATGCTCTCTTCTAAGTCTTGGGTTAAGGCTAGGGAGGGGGTGTGATATGGTAATCTTTCAAGGCATGGCTTGGATTGTGTAATAAAAGAGTATAGGAAAATTTGTCTACATGTAGCAAATTTGGTGTGCTTATTGTAGACATGTTAAGGTTTCTAATAGATAAAGGGTAAATGTTAAATTAAAAATATTGTTTTAGAGTTAAATTGGTATGTCTTCATGCTCTCTTCTAAGTCTTGGGTTAAGACTAGGGAGGGGGTGTGACATTTTGGTATCAGAGCCAAGGTTTACGTAAAAACCTGGGAAGTGAGTCAAGCATAAGTATAAATTGAAACTAGTGAAAAGAAAAAGGGAAAAAGGGGCAAGTTAAAGCCAAAGCGGCGTCGGGGAAAAAAGGCTTACCTAGGGTATGGAAGCCGGGTAGTACTAGAAACTGGTCTAGGTTGGAACCTAAAAAGGATAGATAGAATGATATACATTAGGAAAACCTGAAATGAATAACAAAGGATTGGGTAGGGTTAGGAAAAGAAGTAAAGGAAAATAGGTGGAGATAGGAAATTTTGAGAAAAAGAAAAAGGGAATAAAAAAAATTAGTAGATAGTAATTTGAATAATGTCCACTATAGGATATGGATCCGAGCAAGCAGACCTGGTCGTGGAACGACTCCTGGATGCGAGAAGAAAACCGCTGCGCTAACTCAGGTGAAATCCTTGAGATGTCTGAACATAGTATGAATAATGATATAGAACACCCTACTTCATTGACTAATAAAAACTAGTGGAATCTCGAAATAATAAGGGATGTCCAAGATGCAGTAAGAATCATAGAAGTCCATGCTTGATGGGGACCGGAATCTGTTACGGATGTGGTAGGTACGGCCATATTCGTAAGAATTGTTATGTTTTTCAGAAGAAAACAAGAGAAATCCAGGAGCAATTCCAGCGGGAGATGGCTAGATGCTCAAGCTCCAGAAGCAACAATGTATTACCAGAATTGACAGTAGATC
Source organism: Benincasa hispida (assembly GCF_009727055.1). NCBI lineage: Eukaryota > Viridiplantae > Streptophyta > Magnoliopsida > Cucurbitales > Cucurbitaceae > Benincasa > Benincasa hispida. The sequence goes on along the minus strand of NC_052359.1, from coordinate 19,282,281 downwards.
AAGAATGGGCACGAGTGGCTAAAAAGGATATTCCTCAGCAAATAGTAATAGAATTCGAGGAACAACCTGCACTTGAATCCAACAATGTAGAATCTTACAAGTTTTGTATTTTCTTCAAAGAAATTGGCCATGTGCAAGAAAGATGCCCGTGGAGAGACGAGCGAATGCGAATTAACTTTGAAAAACTATATCTACATGACAGGAAGTAGATAGAAAACTGTGAAAACTAAAGTTAGCTAGTGATGTAAATAGGTTTATGAACTATGTATATAAATAAAAGTAGTATGTTTTGTTGATAATGTATGTTTAATTTATATGTGATTGGTTGTAGATAAAATGCTGAGAAGTGGGAAACGTAGAACTGGGCAACCCTCTAGAAATAAAAGTGAAAGTGCCTCAAGTCATCTGAGAGAAAAGACAAGGGAAGAAGAACAAATGGATAAATTCACTCAAAGACTCCAAGAGCGTTTGGGGAATATACAACCTGATCCCGAGAAAAAATATGGGATAGAACGATTGAAATCGTTAGGAGCCACAAACTTCGAAGGAACAAAAGACCCTACAGATGCAGAAGTCTGGATGAATCAGTTAGAAAAATGTTTTGGGGTAATGAGATGCCCTGAAAACATAAAGGTGAGTCTTGGAACATTCTTACTACAAAAACAGGTTGAAGACTGGTGGAAATTACTGAAGAATAGAAGAGAAGACCAAGAAGAAATGTGTTGGGAAGAATTTCGAGAAGTATTTGTCGAGAGATTCTATCCTCGATCATTTCGAGATATGAAACAAGATGAGTTCCTAGAGCTCATGCAGAGAAACATGACTGTAATAGAGTATGAATTAAAGTATACTGAGCTATCCAAGTATGCTTTAAACATAATTGTGGATGAACATGGGCATTGTTGGAGGTTTGAATTAGGATGAAAATAAGAGATTCGAACTCCTGTCACAACAACCGTGGAGTGGGGAGAATTTTCAAAACTAGTAGAAGCCGCAATGAGAGTAGAAAAAAGTTTAATGGCAGAAGAATTAAGACCAGAAGGGGGCTCGTCCATGAGTAGGTGGCGGAAGGAAGAACCAAGAAATTTTACTCCCATAATAGAAAATAGAAGTGTGTGGAAAAGAAGAGGAATCACAAATACTAAAGCAGACCCCGAACGAGAAAGCCAGATAAGGGAGTCAATGGTGAGTGTAAATAAAAAACCGAGATGCCCGATTTGTAATAAATATCACTGGAGAAAATGTTGGGAACAAACCCAAGGACGATCGCGTACATGTTTTAAATGTGGTAACCCGGGACACTTTAAATGAGAATGTCCCCAGTTGATGGATGCTGGAAATAAACCGCCGCCAAACATCCCGGGAATGAAACCAACGACTGTCGAGGGAGGAGGGACTGTTAGAGGAAGAAAAGAGGATACAGGAAAAATGATGTTGGGACAATTATATGGATTAGCTCAAGCTAGAGAAGAAGATGTACCAGATGTGGGAAAAGGGAAAGAGAAAATTCTAGAGGACTAGGATAGAAGCTGTTATGTAATAAAACTGTATTAAGCAAATCAATTAATAAAAATTTTGTTGTAAAATAAGATTCGTTTGATTGCGAGGACAAAATTATATTTAAGGGGGTGGTAAATGTAAGACCCTAGTCCTAAATCCAGGGTAATGGATGACTAAGAGAAGGAAAAAGTTCTAAGTAGTAAAATGTTAAATTAAAAATATTGTTTTAGAGTTATATTGGTATGTCTTCATGCTCTCTTCTAAGTCTTGGGTTAAGGCTAGGGAGGGGGTATGACATTGTAATCTTTCAAGGCATGGCTCAGATTATGTAAATTATAGGAAAATTTGTCTACATGTAGCAAATTTGGTGTGGTTATTGTAGACATGTTAAAGTTTCTAATTGATAAAGGGTAAATGTAAAATTAAAAATATTGTTTTAGAGTTATATTGGTATGTCTTCATGCTCTCATCTAAGTCTTGGGTTAAGGCTAGGGAGAGGGTGTGATATTTACTCTCTCGTGAAGGTGATCACAAGGATTTGGTACACGATCAAGGAGACACGTTTCTTCGCCTGGACGGTTCAAGACCCAATTCGCCTGTTTGAACCGACGACCCATTGTGCTTTGTAATAGTTAACTTTGTTTTTTAGGATTTTGAGACTAATTATCCTGGTTCATCAATATTTTTTTAATGTACATGGGATGTATATTGTTTATATGTCATAGTGTATGACATATAGATTTAAAATCCACCTTAGGTTATGCATTTTATTCATGCATCATATATTATAAGTGTTATAATATAGTTAAAGGCATGAAGAAATTACAAGAAAGCATGCGCATGCATTATGAAATAGAAGATTTATATTTATGCATCATCTTTATATTATACGTGTTATAGTATAAGGATGTATGGAAGCATGTATGTTTGGTTCGTTGCTTTGTTATAGAAGTATTATATAAAAATAGCAATAAATGAACAATGCATGGAGCATGACACTTAGGCTTGTTTATAAAAGTTATAAATGCCTTGTATGTGTAGCATCGCATTGTGTTGGTTTTAATTGTTTCCTATTATATAATGGAAATTAGAACTATAATCAATAAGAAAGAGTTGCATGTAGACTTAGGTGAACTCATGTTTTAAAAGGGTTTTAAAATTGGATTGAGATAGATCTAAGTTCCTGGTTCTAATGCGATTAGAAACCTAAGTTTAATCTTTTAAATCGGTTTAATAGAATTAAATTGATTTCCATAAAATATTAAATTTGTATTAAATCTATCTATAAGGGACCTTTTGTCTAAGGTGGGTTCTATCTAGGCTGGGGTATTTAAGCTGACGAAAACATAATACCCCTACTTGGAAACCTACCTAGAAAGGTGCATTAGATAGATTTTACTTCAAGCATACGACAATTGATGAAATACTTCGTTAAAGAGTTAATGAATGATGATCAAAAGTTGTTCGAATTTCCAAAGTAAGAGTTACTTTTGGGAAAACCTAAAAAGTCACTTAGTTAAAATCCTTAGCCATGTTTTTCTAAGTAAACTAAACCCTAGGTTATAAAATACTCAGTGGGAGGAAGAGATATATATGATATGTCAATGATTCCACTCACGTTTCTCCCTGAATGTTCGTGCCGTGAAATTTATGCTTGGCCTCATGGTGCCCTGGGAGCATTGATAACTTGTAGAAATACAAGTTATGTATGTCACCTTATCTAGATATTGTGGCCAAAATTTAGTAAATATGCACCTATTATATGAAAATTAGCCTAGTATTACAAGAATTATAAATGTTTGCAATTACACCAACTAACATCATAAAGATGGAAGACAAGCCGAATTTTACTCTGTTTTGCAGGAGACCAAGTCACCGCTTGCGCTAAAGGCTCATGAGAAACTGATCAACGCATCTCTGTCACATTGCGCCCATCAATCAACAATGAAGAGACGATTACGGCAATGACGGCACAATGCGACAGTCGATCTAGAGCTGTGTGCAACCGCATGCGGTAATAAAAACAACACCACATGCGAATCCATGATCGAAAGATGTAGTTGAGCAACACAAAAGTGGAGGATTGAGACACGTGTACAACTAACGGTTGTGCAGAATTGACGGTCTGATTGCATAACAGAAGGAATAATATCCTTCCATCTTCAGAATTATCATAACCATCAATGGGGACCACACAGCCGGAGTCATGGACCTGCACCTATAAATACCCCAGAGATTTCAGAGAAAACTCATGCTAGAGGATATGGGGTAAGTGCTGCAAAATGTTGAGAGAAAAGGCTAAGGTGAGTGCTTAAGTGAAGAAATCCGGGAAGAAGACGAGATAAGGCCGAGAGGTGAATCTCAGATCTAATCTGCCAAACACCCGATTGAAAGCTCTGTGCAAAGATCCCTACTACCGGTGGAGCAAGCCTAAGAGGGAAGCTTTTCCTACCATCAAATCCATCCTATCCGGCAAGTAGATCTCCATCGAATTAGTGCCAAGACATTGACACTTATTTGTATCTGTTCTATCTCTTTCATCGTTATATTTCACTGTTTCTTTACCTCTACATTCATACCATGTATCAAACGCTTAATAGGGATATTAAATGTTTCGATAGCTTTCATTTACCATTTTCTGTCTATTTTCGTTCACCCGTCAATCACTTTCTTCATGATGTCTTCTTAATTCCCTGATAAGCAATATGAATTAACCAAGTACTTAATCTGTGTTAAATATATAAAATGCGTTTAGCTAAGGCATGCTAGACGGCATCTACACCTGTGAGAGCAGAAGTGAAGATGCCATTCCGACCTATCGAGAGAAGGTCAGAAGAATGCGTTAACTAGAGCAAGTAGTACTTCCAGACATGAAAGCAACCTTGTGTTCATTACGTTAGTCTCTGTTTCATCACAGACATGTGGGAACGTGGCCGATCACTGAAAGGTGTACGCCAAGAGAAGAGCGGAACAACATTTGTAGCTTCAACGCAATTGAGGACTTGTGTTGTTATATTCTTTGTCTTTCTCTTTCTGTTCTGTTCATAAGACTTGCCGCCGCATTCCATGTCTTTGCACAACTATCACAGCCAGCTTTGACCCCAGCATCTTGTAACACGAAACCTGTATCTTGTATCATCTAGCTTAGGTTTATTGTATTTCATTTTATTATCGCATCTTTACTGCTTTACTTTATTTTTATCGCAATTTATATACCTTTACAAACACAGTTTTAAAGATTGAAAACCTCGTAACATATATCATGAACATACCACAATAACCTAAATCAGTCCCCGTGTTCGACCTCGGATCACACCGTGAAACTTGCGGTGGAATTACACTTGGTTCCATCATAAGAAAACTTGTGACAACGCATGGCATACTACGTGAACACCCATCATTAACGCATATCTAGAGGTAGTATCGCATCATTCCAAGCATAGAACATCATCAATCATATCTATCAAATTCTGCGTTACAAGCATACCCCTTTCGGATGGTGTTTACATGAGTCAATATCAAGGTAGATGGAGAGAGTGTTTATAGTAAGTGCGCGAAGGACATATATCAACATGTTCTACGGTCTCCTTCATTGGTTCGCACTATGAGATCTTCTTGCACTACCTCATGGTGCCCTAGGAGCATCCTCCTTCGGATGGATTTTGTGCAGTTGGTCAATATCAAGGTGAACACCAAAAATAGATAGGGTCACTTTAGTTTTTTCCCCAATCAGATTTTTTTCCTTCAAATTGGCTGTTTAGGGCAAAACTCTAGAGCCTAAAATGAAGAGTCACACTTACGAAAAATTGTTAAGCAAGTTAATGATTTCTTGACCAAATCAATGATGGCTAGTCGTTATAGGAACAAGAGTTATTCTGGTATTAATGGCTAGTTGAGAATGTCTCAATTCAGAAGAGGGATAAATTGACTATCCTTTGGTGGCTTTTGTCATAAACCTTTAAAGTGTTTGTGAAACTAGATGTCACATAGGGTTCATTTCAGTTTTGCTAAACCGTATTGGATATTGTTTTTCAACGAGTATTTGCTACAATCTATTGTAGATCAATGTGTTTCTTTTTCAGCAACATGAATGATTTTCCATTATTTGCCTCTTTTACTTTGACCGATTACATACATTGGAAAGAGTCTGTTAAAACATATTTCGTGGTAAACGACCTCGAGTTTGTCATGGTTGAGGAGTGTTCTCAAGTTCCAACCCTGGATGCACCACGAAATATTCTTAATGCATATGAGGTGTGGATGAAGGCTAACTCATTGGCCTGACTTCATATTTTGGCTAGTATACTTGATGCATTGGCCAAAATGGTTGAGAACATGGTCATTGCACATAAGATCATGGACTCGTTGCAAGAATTTTTTGAACGCCAGTTGTCACTTTTGAGCATAAAGGGATGGATGACAAAGAAACCAGTAGTGTCAATTCCCAAGATAACCTCCAGTCTTTCTTGAATGTCAAGGGAGTGAAAGAGAAAGCAAGTGTTGCTGACTCTGGAAAAGTTCATCCACGAGAATTGTTCTCTGAAATGGAACTTGGAGCTTATTTAGGTTCTTATACTGATCCCACTGCTCTCCAAAAGAGGAAGAAGTCTGAGAGAGTAAATGTGGTTTATTTGTCTTGGAGACGTGTTTGGTAGAGAATGATGATTCTACCTGGATCGTTAGTCATAAAATCCTTACTTAATACTGAAATGTTCAGTACAGCGACAACTGCAAAAAGACCAAAAGTTTCTCCTAAGGAAAACGCCCATCTTTGGCATCTACGATTAGGTTACATCAACCTCAATAAGATTGAGAAATTGGTGAAATGTGGACTTCTAAAGAGTTTAGAAGAAAACTCCTTGTCGGTATGTGAATCATGCCTTGAAGGCAAGATGACCGAACAACCTTTTACTGGAAAATGTTATAGAGCCGAGGAAACCTTGGAGCTTATACATTCAGACCTCTGTGGTCAGATGAGTGTTAGAGCTCGAGGTGGGTATGAATATTTCATCTCTTTCATAGATGATTATTCAAGATACAGATATCTACACCTAATGCAATGTAAGTCTGAAGTCCTTGACAAGTTCAAGGAGTATAAGGCTGAAGTTGAAAACTTGTTAGGTAAGAAGATAAAAACAATACGATCTGATCGTGGTAGAGAGAATATGGACCTCGAATTCTAGAATTATATGATAGAACATGGAATAACGTCCCAACTCTCGGCCCTAGGTACACCTTAGCAGAATGGTGTATCAGAAAGAAGAAATAGAACCCTGTTGGACATGGTTCGGTCTATGATGAGTTATGGTCATCTTTCAGACTCGTTTTAGGGATTTGAAGTGGATATTACATATTACATTTTGAACAACATTCTCTCGAAAAGTGTTTCTGAAACGCCTTTTGAGCTGTAGAGAGGCCGTAAAGGTAGTTCACGCCACTTCAGAATTTGGGGATGTCGGCCCACGTGCTTGTGACTAACCCAAAAAAGTTGGAATCACGTTCAAAAGTTTGCCTCTTTGTAGGCTTCTTGATGCGTTTTTTATTAAGTGGAAATATAGATGATATGCGTTGATGGATTGCGTTGTGCACTCAAGTTTTCTCAGCGAAATTCAAGTGTAAATTCCTCTGAGTTTCCTGCTAAGTCTAGGGTTGAACACAGGGACTTGTGAAAATAGATTGCGTTGATAAATTTTTTTTTTTATGAAAACTTTGCGATAACCGGGAAAATAAATAAACTGTTTGGTTGTTAATTGCATTGGTTAAAAAGAAATGAATATATACGACGGATTTGAGAAACAAAAGTTGCGTTGATAGATGCAATGAGTATGCGATGAACAGGTTGAGAAGATTTTTAGTTAGCGTTACTTGGGAATGCGTCAGACCTTGCAATCATGTTACTACTATGCACAACAAGTTATTTTCCAATGTAAATGCGATGCTTCTAAGTCTAGGACGCATGTGTTGAATGCAAAATGTCCATAGAGCTTATCCCTAAGTCTCTACTCTTGTCCTATGCGTTGATGCAAAATGCATGAAAGCAAGATGACCGCATACAATCATATCTTATTGCTAAGATGCATGCAATGCATTAATAACAAATAGTGCTCATTCCTAAGTGCCTATCTCCCGTTTATGCGTTCTAATCTGGTTCTTCCAAACCTAGATTCTGACCCGACCTTCCCAAGTCTAGATCCTGTCTTTAGACTATCCTTCCGAGTATCTCTAATAGATGAATGAAGTATACATAAACAAGATAATCGCAAAGATGAAGATTCCCTCGTTATGCTAGCTACTACTTTTCAACCCATTTAACTAATTTAGCTACTCATGCATAAATAACAGAGAGTGAACAGATATAGACAAAGATATTCCACTGAGTTGAGTACAAAATAACAATGGAAAGTAAAGGTAGAGAGCCCAGTAGCAATTCCTTGCTGACCGAGGCTTTTTACACTGAATCTCTATTCTGATCTACAAATGTTCCCACTTCCACAGGCATCGGCCCTCTCTCTGTTTTAGAGCTTCGGTGCTTTCCCAAGCTTACCAGAATGATCTACCGGCACACCTTCTTCCTCATGTCGAGAGAAAACTATGGACAGAGGCGTGAACTTGTAAAGTGATGAAGTAATCGACTGCTTAACTTCTTCTCTGAAGAATGCACTTGGTATTTATAGAGTTTCCATGGTGAAAGGCGGCTTCTCTCTCCCGGTTGTAAAGATGGGACAGCTTTAATTCCTGACTGATGCGGTAGATAATTGTCACTGATAAAGCAGAATGTACTTCGTGACCGTTATCGACTGTCAACTTAATTGGGATACGACTGCCGTCAGCTTTTTATCCCATCGCTCTTAATTATCCTTTCACCCGGATGCGCCCACCATGTTTCGCTGACCAAGTTGTGGTGATTCTTCTTGGACGAATGTTTACAAGCACGATCATCGCAAAGTCTTGCGGTGAAGTTGCGCTCGACCAATGTATTCCTATGATCACAAACTCTGCATTATGTTAACGCATATTCTACACAAAAATGTAAAGACCAACTACACTAATGCGATGTACGCATGCGACCACAATATTATAGAATTTATGCTTAATGGACGCAATTTAACATATTTCATCAACGCAATCCAAAATTGTTTAAGAACTTAGTACTATGATAACGTGCATTTCTGCCCGTTATCACACCCCCAAATTTAAACAATGCTTGTCCTCAAGCATAAGCTAAAGATTCCTTTAGCAAGTTAACCACAAAGTTCTTTCCCTAGATTTCTCAAGGATACTTCGTTCAAATCCTATATGCCAGAATTTCCTTAAGTTTTAATTCAAGTCTCTTCCTAAAATATTTCTAAGACTTAGGGATTGCAAGCTTAACTTTCAAAAGGACTTTACTAAATTCCGGAACATTGCATGATTTATTTCAAAAAGAAAATTTTCTTCCGGGGTGTCAAATGATTTATCCTTCCACAAAAATTTTCTTTATTGCTATTTTTTTTTCTGACCTTGCGCTGATCCGAGTGCCTT
>NC_052359.1:19265391-19271062 GCF_009727055.1 Benincasa hispida | reverse complement strand
TGTATTTGCACAGTAGCTCCTTTATATTGTGATTGACAAAGTGTGATCCTTCATCACTTATGATGGCACAAAGAGTGCCAAACGAGTGAAAATATTTTTCTTGAGGAACTGGGAGACTACCGCTGCATCACTTGCGGTACATGCAATTGCCTCTACCCACTTGGAAACGTAATCGACAGCCAATATGATATAATGCTTGCCATGCGAATGAGGGAATGGTCCCATGAAATCAATCCCCCAGACGTCAAATAATTCCAGCTCCAAGATAGTGTTCATTGGCATTACATTCTTCCATACAGATTCGGCTCATCCCAATAATAGTGTTTGCATTCATGCTTGAGCTTCGTCTATTGATGGTAGGTATAATCTTTAGCAAATTTTTCACAAACCAAATAATTAACGATGTCCGCATACCAGGGTAATTCTTCTATGTGGAATAGCTTTTTATCCGAGAACACAACACGCACCTCAGATTCATTGCGGTCAACCTCAGGATTTTCAAATCTGGACAAGTGATCTGCAACTTGATTCTCTGTCCCCTGTCGATTAATTATTTCAATATCGAATTCTTGAAGTAGGAGAACCCATCTGATCAATCTCGACTTTGCGTCTTTTTTTGTCATTAAATATTTGATTGTCGAGTGATCAGTGTCAATGAATACCTTGGTTCCTAACAAATATGCCCTGAATTTCTCCAACGCAAAAATCACGGACAGGAGTTCTTTCTCAGTGGTGGTATAATTTATTTGAGCAGGGTTTAGAGTTTTACTCACATATGCTATGGGGTGCAAAATAGTTTTCTTCTTTTGCGCTAATAGTTTACTCACATATTTCTTTTGCCCTCATCGCATACCCGCTTGCGTCGCACGTGATTTCAAATGGCATTGTCCAATCTTGCGCAATTAGTACGGGTGCAGTAATCAGCGCATCTTTTAATACTCTGAATGCATTGAGGCAGTTCTTGTCAAACTCAAATTTCCTATCCGCCTCTAACAATGCAATCAGTGGTCGTGCAATTTTAGAAAAGTCCTTGATGAATCGTCTGTAAAATCTAACGTGCCCTAAGAAGCTTCGCACAGCCTTCGCGCTGGTTGGAGGTAGGAGTTTTTCAATTGCTTCAATCTTTACTTTGTCCACCTCCAACCCTTCCCGAGAGATTTTGTGTCCCAACAATATACCCTCTTTCACCATGAAGTGACATTTTTCCCAATTGAGCACTAGATTTGTCTCTTCACATCTTTTCAGAATCTTCTCTAAGTTGGCTAAGTAGACTTCATAAGTGTTCTCATAAACGGAGAAGTCATCCATAAATATTTCCACAAAGTCCTCGAGATAATCTGAAAAGATAGCCATCATGTACCTTTGGAATGTGCTTCGCACATTGCAGAGGCCAAACGGCATGCGGCGAAAAGCAAACGTCCCATATGGGCAGGAGAATGTGGTCTTGTCTTAATCTTCAGGTGCTATCATGATTTGATTGTACCCGGCATACCCATCCAGGAAGCAATAAAAATCATTCCCTGCTAGTCTGTCTAGCATTTGATCGATAAAAGGTAGAGGGAAGTGATCTTTCTTTGTGGCCGCATTCAGCTTGCGGTAGTCCATACATATGCGCCATCCAGTGATGGTCCTTTGCGGTATTAATCCATTGTTCTCATTTGGGACTATTGTTATTTTGCCCTTCTTCGGCACACATTGCACGGGACTGACCCACGTGCTATCTGCAATGGGATAGATAATGCCCGCATCCAACCATTTAATAATCTCCTTCTTGACGACCTCCTTCATCGCAAGGTTAAGTTTGCATTGATTTTCAATAGTTTTGTGGTCGTCCTCAAGACGAATGTGGTNCCAAATGGCATGCGGCGAAAAGCAAATGTCCTATATGGACAGGTGAATCTGGTCTTGTCTTGATCTTCAGGAGCTATCATGATTTGATTGTATCCAGCATACCCATCCAGGAAGCAGTAAAAATCATTCCCTACTAGTCGGTCTAGCATTTGATCGATAAAAGGTAGAGGGAAGTGATCCTCCTTCATCGCAAGGTTAAGTTTGCATTGATTTTCAATAGTTTTGTGGTCGTCCTCAAGACGAATGTGGTACATGCAGTACGTGGGGCTAATTCCTCTAATGTCAGCAAGCGTCCAGCCAATTGCTCGCACATGTTTCTTGAGAATGCTCATCAACGCATTCTCTTAATCTTCGTTGAGTGTAGAGGAAATTGTCATTAGCACCTTCTAATTCTGCCCTAGAAATGCGTACTTCAAATGGGTTGGTAGGGTCTTTAGTTCAAGTGTTGGTGGTCCCATGAGGGAAGGTTGCGTTGTTTTTCTTTCTTCTTTTGGTTCCATGAGGGAAAGTTGCGTTGTTTATCTTTCTTCTTTTGGCTCTTCTTCTTACATTGCGATCATTTCTTCTTCTTTGTTTGTTTTTGCTACGATCGCATTCCAGGTAGCTAAGGATGCATTGGCATCCTCCTCTTCACACCCTTCATCAAACTTTTCTTTTTCAATCAAATTCAGGTCATCATCAGAATCTTACAGGTCTTTTTCATCCGGAAATTTCATGGCATGAATTATATTAAATTTGAGCTTCTGTCCGTTTATACTTAAGGTGATTTCTCCCTTGTGCACATCAATTAGAGAAAGACCTGTTGATAGGGAAGGTCACCCCAAAATGATGGGCACATCTTTGTCGCTCTCATAGTCTAGAATGATGAAGTCAGCTGGCAGAATCAATTTATCAATCTTGATCAGCACATCCTTCACCTTACCTTCTGGATGAACTAGGGATCAGTCAGCCAATTGAAGAGTCACTGATGTGGGCACATGTTGCCCCACATTTAATTGTCTAAAAATTAACAGCGGCATCAAATTTATGTTGGCCTCCAAGTCACACAAGGCTTGCTCAATATACCTCCTATGGAAGGAATAGTGACATTCCCAGGATCGCTCATCTTCGATGGGATAATGGATTTGGAACTTTACGTTAATGCTACCGTGGTAAATTTTCCAATGCCTCTTTTCTTAGATACCATGTCCTTCAGAAACTTGGCATAGGCAAGCATTTCCTCAATCGCTTCACTGAAAGGAATGTTAACATGTAATTGTTTTAACATAGATAAGAAGCATTGGTACTGTCCCTCTTCATTTTTCTTCTTCCTTAGCCTCTGAGGGAAAGGTGGTAACTGAACTTTCACGGTTCTCGTTTCATTTAACATTGAGGTCGACACAACCTCAGATTCCACTGCTTCATTTTCTCTTTCTTCTTCTTGCGTTACCGTAATCTCAGGCTCAGTTGCGATGGAAGTTATTCTACTATGCTTCTTCTTTTCCCCCTCCACAGTCTTTCCACTGCGCAATGTCACAACCTGACATTGCTTCTTACCTGATCCCCTGGGTTGCGTGGAAGTTTGTTAGAACTTAGAAGCGCCCCTTGCAGTCTACTTTTCAGCTCATTCGCAATATGGGCCATTTGCAATCCGAGGTTGCAGATGGACTAGCCTGACTTTAAAGCACTGTCTCATTTTTCTCTATATATTGCTTCAATATGCTCTCCAGATAAGAGGATTACGGTGGTTGTTGTGAGCTACTTACTTGATTGCTCTGTTGACCGTTGTTCCGTTAGAAGAATCCTGTTGGCCCTTCTTTTTGCGCCCCAGGTTGAAATTTTTGTTGTTGATTCTTCCTGACAAAATTAGGGTGGTTTCTCCACCCCGGGTTGTAAGTGTTTGAGAAGGGATTATTCTTTACAACATATACAGACTGTGGATTTTGCAAGAAATCTTTCATTGCATGCCCATCACCGCAAGTCGTATACCTTGCGGTATTTTGACTAATTGCATTGATTTGCCCACCTTACGGTGTTGGGCTATTGATCTTCATTCCTTGAATCAAATTCATCATTACGATCATTTGGTTTTGTAATGAAACAATAGCACCTTTATTTGCATCAGAATCTTTAAGTCTCAATATCTGGTCACTCTCCCTCCAGTCTTCATGGTTCTTGGAGACGTGGTTTAGCATATTCTTTGCCTTATCGTAAGTTTTGCCAAGCAGACCCCCAGCAACTGCCGCCTTGGCAGCGGTCTGTGAAGAAGGATTCAAACCATGATAGAAAAATTCCATTTGAAGGCAATCTAGTAGCCCATTATGCGGACAATCCTAGACCAACCTTTTAAACCTCGCCCAAGCATCGCTGAGCGATTCGTCCATATCTTGTTCAAAATTAGTAATAAGTTTTCTTCGTCTTGCATTCTCTGTAGGTGGAAAATACTTTTTCATGAATTTCTCCACTACCTACTCCCAAGAAGTGATCTCTCTTGGTTCGAGCGAATAATCCCATTTCCTAGCCTGATCACAGAGAGAAAATGGGAACAACATTAGTCGAACTTTCTCAGTAGAGATGTTCGGGAACACAAAAGTATTGTAGATTTCAATAAAACTTCGAAGGTTGGCGTGCGGATCCTCGCCACGCCTTCCTCCGAATTGACCTACAGTCTGGATCATCTGCAGCATCACTAATTTCATCTCGAATCTACTTCCATCAACAGAAGGCCTCATGATTCCCGAAGAGAAATCATAGAGGTTTGACAATGCATAGTCCCTAATGGGCCAATTGCGATCGTTTGCCAACAGAATCGAATTCACCATGACATTGTTTTCATTTGGTGCTCCATCTCTAGGCTACTCCGCCATCTCTTCTTTATCGGATTGTGGTTGCTATTGGCGGTCTCTCAATCTTAGTCTAAAAGTCCTCTTAATCTCCAGGTCGTAATTCACCAGAGAATGAGAGTCCTGCAAAGAAATCAAAAAAAAAAATATCGTTAACAAACTATTTTGCCGAAGTCCCCGGCAACGACGCAAAAAACTTGATGCATTATTTTATTAAGTGGAAATATGAATGATATGTGTTGATGGATTGCGTCGTGCACTCAAGTTTCCCCAGCGGAATTCAAGTGTAAATTCCTCTAAGTTTCCTGCTAAGTCCAGAGTCGAACACAGGGACTTGTGAAAATAGATTGCGTTGATAATTTTTTTTTTTTTTATGAAAACTTTGCGATAACCGGGAAAATAAATAAAGTGTTTGGTTGTTGATTGCGTTGGTTAAAAAGAAATGAATAAATGCGGCGGATTTGAGAAACGAACGTTGTGTTGATAGATGCAATGAGTATGTGATGAACGGGTTAAGAAGATTTTTAGCTAGCGTTACTTGGAAATGCGTCAGACCTTGCAATCATGTTACTACCATGCACAGCAAGTCATTTTCCAATATAAATGCGATGCTCCTAAGTCTATGATGCATGTGTTGAATGCAAAAGTGTCCATAGAGCTTATCCCTAAGTCTCTACTCTTGTCCTATGCATTAATGCAAAATGCATGAAAGCAAGGTGACCACATACAATCATATTTGACCAAGTTGCGGTGATTCTTCTAGGGCAAATGTTTGCGAGCACGGTCATCGCAAAGTCTTACGATGAAGTTGCGCTCGACCAATGTATTCCTATGATCGCAAACTCTGCATTACGTTAATGTATATTCTGCACAAAAATGTAAAGATCAAATACTCTAATGTGTTGAACGCATGCGACCACAATATTATAGAATTTATGCTTAATGGATGCAATTTAACATATTTCATCAACGCAATCCAACATTGTTTAAGAACTTAG
>NC_052359.1:19238405-19264561 GCF_009727055.1 Benincasa hispida | reverse complement strand
AGGTGACTATCTTAAGATTAAGTTGACTCTGATATATACGAAAGACATAGAAGCATATTTTTCATCATTGAAATCATACTTGGCAAAGAAACAACATGCGGTGAACTAATAAATTTATCTACATGTTAAATGATTGCGGTAAACAAGGAGAATGTAGTGATAAAACTGTGAAAAGTGAAATGCAATGTGATAGCACAAAATTTGAAATAAAGATAAGGAAGAGTACACCCCCAAATTTTGCGTTGTCGCCTGTATTGTGTATTGATGCATCCATCCCTGCGGCAATCTCTGCTTCTATGGATTGCAGTGATGGACTGAGATCATTTGCTTCTTCGCAATCCTGTGCCTTAATCCTTGTAAACAGACAACTAGAGGGTCAAATGATTTTAAAACAAAACAACAAGTTTTTTTTAAGAGAAAAATAAGTGAAATACAGATAATAGTAAAGTGACGAAGAGTTAAATTTCAAGAGTTGAATAAGGGATAGTCCGGGTTTTTAAACTTTGCGGAGACTGTTTCTGGCTAAAAATCTCCTCCGCAATATGCCTTTATCTGTTGTCCATTAACTTTAATTCCACCGCACCATGTGGAAATATTGCTTTGATGATGAAGGGACCGGACCAGCGCGATTTCAATTTTCCAAGGAAGAGTCGCAATCTTGAATTAAAGAGTAAGACCTTTTGCCCGACTTGGAGGTTTCTAGCGTATATGCGTTCATCATGCCAGCGCTTGGTGCGCTCTTTATAAATCTTCGCATTCTCATATGTGTTGAGCCTTCATTCTTTTAGCTCGACTAGCTGTAGTTTTCGCACTTCCCCTACTTTCTTCAATTCAAAATTCAGTTTCTTGACCGCCCACAATGCTTTATACTCCAGCTCTAAAGGCAAATGACACGCCTTGCCAAATACCAATGCATAGGGGAACATACCTATAGGTGTTTTAAATGCAGTCCGGTATGCCCACAACGCATCATCAAGCTTCATCGCCCAATCATTCCACAAAGGTTTTACCACCTTCTCAAGTATCAACTTAATTTCTCTATTGGACAATTCAGTCTGACCATTCGTTTGTGGATGGTATACGGTGGCAACCTTGTGGAGGATATTGTATTTGTACAGCTGCTCCTCTATATTGTGATTGACAAAGTGTGATCCTTCATCACTTATGATGGCACAGAGAGTGTCAAAACGAGTGAAAATATTTTTCTTGAGAAACTGGGAGACTACCGCCGCATCACTTGTGGCGCATGCAATTGCCTTTACCCACTTGGAAACGTCGACGGTCAATAAGATATAATGCTTTCCATGTGAATGAGGGAATAGTCCCATGAAATCAATCCCCAGGCGTCAAATAATTTCAATTACAAGATAGTGTTCATTGGCATTGTGTTCTTCCATGAAATGTTGCCGGTGCATTGACACCGATCACATTTCATTGCATAGTCAACAACATCCTTAAATAATGAAGGCCAAAAGAATCCACTTTACAAAACTTTAGCTATAGTGCGTTGCCCTCCAAACTGCCCTCCATATGGCGAATCGTGGCACTGTGACAATATGCATTGTTGAGTAGCATTTGGTACGCATAATCGATTGATTTGGTCTCTACCTCTTCTATACAGATTCGGCTCATCCTAATAATAGTGTTTGCATTCATGCTTGAGCTTCTTCTGTTGATGGTAGGTGTAATCTTTAGCAAATTTTTCACAAACCAAATAATTAACGATGTCCACATACCAGGACAATTCTTCTATGTGGAACAGTTGCTCATTCAGGAACACGGCACTCACCTCAGATTCATTGTGGTCAACCTCAGGATTTTCCAATTTGGACAAGTGATCCGCAACTTGATTCTCTGTCCCTTTCCGATCAATTATTTCAATATCGAATTCTTAAAGTAGGAGAACTCATCTGATCAATCTCGGCTTTACGTCTTTTTTTGTCATTAAATATTTGATTGACGAGTGATCAGTGTGAATGAATACCTTGGTTCCCAACAGATATGCCCTGAATTTTTCCAACACAAAAATCACGACCAGGAATTCTTTCTCAGTGGTGGTATAATTTATTTGAGCAGGGTTTAGAGTTTTACTCGCATATGCTATGGGGTGCAAAATAGTTTTTTTCTTTTGCACTAATGCAGCCCTCATCGCATGCCCGCTTGAGTCGCACATGATTTCAAATGGCATTGTCCAACATGGCGCAATTAGTACGGGTGCAGTAATTAGCGCATCTTTTAATACTCTGAATGCATTGAGGCAGTTGTTGTCAAACTCAAATTTCCTATCCACCTCTAACAACGCACTCAGTGGTCGTGCAATTTTAGAAAAGTCCTTGACGAATTGTCTGTAAAATCTAGCGTGCCCCAAGAAGCTTCGCACAGCCTTCATGCTGGTTGGAGGTGGGAGTTTTTCAATTGCTTCAATCTTTGTTTTGTCCACCTCCAACCCTTCCCAGGAGATTTTGTGTCCCAACACTATACCCTCTTTCACCATGAAGTGACATTTTTTCCAATTGAGCACCAGATTTGTCTCTTCACATCTTTTCAGAATCTTCTCTAAGTTGGCTAAGCAGACGTCATAAGTGTTCTCATAAACGAAGAAGTCATCCATAAATATTTCCACAGACTCCTCGAGATAATCTGAAAAGATCGCCATCATGCACCTTTGGAACGTGTTTGGCTCATTGCAGAGGCCAAACGGCATGCGATGAAAAGCAAACGTCCCATATGGGCAGGTGAATGTGGTCTTGTCTTGATCTTCAGGAGCTATCATTATTTGATTGTACCTGGCATACCCATCTAGGAAGCAATAAAAATCATTCTCTGCTAGTCTATCTAGCATTTGATCGATAAAAGGTAGAGGAAAGTGATCTTTCTTTGTGGCCGCATTCAGCTTGTGGTAGTTCATACATATGACATCCAGTGATGGTCCTTTGTGATATTAATTCATTATTCTCATTTGGGACTACCATAATTTCGCCCTTCTTTGACACACATTGCACAAGGATGACCCACGTGCTATCTGCAATGGGATAGATAATGCCCACATCCAACCATTTGATAATCTCCTTCTTGACGACCTCCTTCATCGTAGAGTTAAGTCTGCGTTGATTTTCAATAGTTGCTTTGTGGTCGTCCTCAAGACGAATGTGGTGCATGTAGTACGTGGGACTAATTCCTCTAATGTCAGCGAGCGTCTAGCCAATTGCTCGCACATGTTTCTTGAAAATGCTCATCAATGCATTCTCTTGATCTTCGTTGTGCGCAGAGGAAATTATCACTGGCAGTTTCTCATTCTGCCCCAGAAATGCGTACTTCAAATGGGTTGGTAGGGTCTTTAGTTCAAGTGTTGGTGGTTCCACGAGGGAAGGCTGCATTGTTTTTCTTTCTTCTTTTTGTTCCAAAATGGAAGGTTACGTTGTTTTTCTTTCTTCTTTTGGCTCTTCTTCTTGCGTTGCGATCATTTCTTCTTCTTTGTTTGTTTTTGCTACGATCGCATTGCAGGCAGCTACGAATGTGTTGGCATCCTCTTCTTCACACTCTTCATCAGACTTTTCTTCTTCAATCAAATTCAGGTCATCATCAAAATCTTGTAGGTCTTCTTCATCCATAAATTTCATGGCACGAATTATATTAAATTTGAGCTTCTGTCCGTTTATACACAAAGTGATTTCTCCCTTGTGCACATCATTTTGAGCACGACCCGTTGATAGGAAAGGTCACCCCCAAAATGATGGGCACATCTTTGTCGGCCTCATAGTCTAGAATGATGAAGTCAGCTGGCAGAATAAATTTATCAATCTTGATCAGCACATTCTTCACCTTACTTCTAGATGAACCAGGGATCTGTCAGCTAATTGGAGAGTCACTGATGTGGGCACAAATTGTCCCACATTTAATTGTCTAAAAATTTACAGCGGCATCAAATTTTTGTTGACCCCCAAGTCACACAAGGCTTGCCTAATATAGAGTCCTCCTATGGAACAAGTAATAGTGAAGCTCCCAAGATCGCTCATCTTCGGTGGGATAATGGATTTGGAACTTTGCGTTAATGCCACTAGGGAAAATTTTTCAGTGCCTCTTTTCTTAGTTACCATGTCCTTCAGAAACTTGGCATAGGCAGGCATTTCCTCAATCGCTTCACTGCAAGGAATGTTAACATGTAATTGCTTTAACATAGATAAGAAGCGTTGGTACTGTCCCTCTTCATTTTTCTTCTTCCTTAGCCTTTGAGGGAAAGGTGGTAATTGAACTTTCACGGTTCTCGTTTCATTTAACATTGAGGTCGACACAACCTCAGGTTCCACTACTTCATTTTATCTTTCTTCTTCTTGCGTTAACGCAATCTCAAACTCAGTTGCGATGGAAGTTATTCTACTAGCTCCTTCTTTTCCCCCTCCACAGTCTTTCCACTGTGCAATGTCACAACCTGACATTGCTCCTTACCTGATCCCCCTGGGTTGCGTGGAAGTTCGGTAGAACTTGGCAGCGCCCCTTGCGGTCTACTTTTAAGCTCACTCAAAATATGACCCATTTGCATTTCGAGGTTGCGAATGGGCGTAGCCTGACTTTGAAGCACTGTCTCATTTTTCTCTATATATTGCTTCAATATGCTCTCCAGAAAAGAAGATTGCGGTGGTTGTTGTGAGCTACTTTCTTGATTGCTTTGTTGATCGTTGTTGCATTGAAAGAATCCTGGTGACCCTTCATTTTGCGCCACAGGTTGAAAATTTTATTGTTGATTCTTCCAGGAAAAATTAGGATGGTTTCTCCACCCGAGGTTGTAAGTGTTTGAGAAGGGATTATTCTTTACAAAATATACAGACTGTGGATTTTGCAAGAAATCTTTCATTGCATGCCCATCACCGCAAGTCGTATACCTTGCTGTGTTGACCGTTGTTGCATTGAAAGAATCCTGGTGGCCCTTCTTTTTGCGCCACAGGTTGAAAATTTTGTTGTTGATTCTTCCAGGAAAAATTAGGATGGTTTCTCCACCCGAGGTTGTAAGTGTTTGAGAAGGGATTATTCTTTACAAAATATACAGACTAAGGATTTTGCGGGAAATCTTCCATCGCATGCCCATCATCGCAAGTCGTACACCTTGCAGTGTTTTGACTGATTTCGTTGATTTGCCCACCTTGCGATGTTGGGCTGCTGATCGCCATTCCTTGAATCAAATTCATCATTGCGGTCATTTGGTTTTGTAATGAAACAATAGCACCGTTATTTGCATCAGAATCTTTAAGTCTTAATCTCTGGTCACTCTCCCTTCAGTCTTCATGGTTCTTGAAGATGCGGTCTAGAATATTCTTTGCCTTATCACAAGTTTTGTCAAGCAAACCACCAGCGGCTGCCACATTGGCAGCGGTCTACAAAGCAGGATTCAAACCGTGATAGAAAATTTTCATTTGAAGGCAGTCTGGTAGCCCATTATACGGACAATCCCGGACCAACCTTTTAAACCTCGCCCAAGCATCGTTGAGCGATTCGTCCATATCTTGTTCAAAATTAGTAATAAGTTTTCTTCGTCTTGCATTTTCGGTAGGTGCAAAATACTTTTTCATGAATTTCTCCACTACTTGCTCCCAAGAAGTAATCTCTCCTGGTTCGAGCGAATAAGCCCATTTCCTAGCCTGATCACAGAGAGAAAATGGGAACAATGTTAAGTCGAACTTCCTCAAAGAGATGTTTGGGAACATAAAAGTATTGTAGATTTCAATAAACTTCCGAGGTGGGCGTGCGGATCCTCACCACGCCTTCCTCCGAATTGACCTGCAGTCTGGATCATCTGCAACATCACCGGTTTCATCTCAAATCTACTTCCGTCGAGGGCAGGCCTCATGATTCCCAGAGAGAAATCATAGAGGTTTGGCGATGCATAATCTCTAATGGGCCTATTGCGATCATTTGCTAACAGAATCAAATTCGCCATGACATTGTTATCATTTGGTGCTCCATCTCCAGGCTGCTCCGCCATCTCTTCTTTATCGGATTGTGGTTGTTGTTGGCGGTCTCTCATCTTCGTCTAAAAGTCCTCTCAATCTTCGGGTCGTAATTCACCAGAGATTGAGAGTCCTGCAAATAAATAAAAAAAAATACCGTTAACAAATTATTTTGCCGAAGTCCCTGGCAACAGTGCCAAAAACTTGATGCGTTATTTTATTAAGTGGAAATATGGATTATATGCGTTGATAGATTACGTTGTGCACTCAAGTTTCCCTAGCGGAATTCAAGTGTAAATTCCTCTGAGTTTCCTGCTAAGTCTAGGGTCAAACACAGGGACTTGTGAAAATAGATTGCGTTGATAAATTTTTTTTTATGAAAACTTTGCTATAACCGGGAAAATGAATAAAGTGTTTGGTTGTTGATTGCATTGGTTAAAAAGAAATGAATAAATGCAGCGGATTTGAGAAACAAAAGTTGCGTTGATAGATGCAATGAGTATGCGATGAACGAGTTGAGAAGATTTTTAGCTAGCGTTACTTGGGAATGCGTCAGACCTTACAATCATGTTACTACCATGCACATCAAGTCATTTTCCAATGTAAATGCGATGCTCCTAAGTCTATGACGCATGTGTTGAATGCAAAATGTCCATAGAGCTTATCCCTAAGTCTCTACTCTTGTCCTATGCGTTGATGCAAAATGCATGAAAGCAAGATGACCGCATACAATCATATCTTATTGCTAAGATGCATGCAATGCATTAATAACAAATAGTGCTCATTCATAAGTGCCTATCTCCCGTTTATGCGTTCTAATCTGGTTCTTCCAAACCTAGATTCTGACCTGACCTTCCCAAGTCTAGATCCTGTCTTTAGACTATCCTTCCGAGTATCTCTAATAGATGAATGAAGTATACACAAACAAGATAATCGCAAAGATGAAGATTCCCTCGTTATGCTAGCTACTACTTTTCAACCCATTGAACTAATTTAGCTACTCATGCATAAATAACAAATAGTGCTCATTCCTAAGTGCCTATCTCCCGTTTATGCGTTCTAATCTGGTTCTTCCAAACTTAAATTATGACCTGACTTTCTCAAGTCTAGATCCGGTCTTTAGACTACCCTCCCGAGTATTTCTAATATACAAATGAAGCATACATAAACAAGATAATCGCAAAGATGAAGATTCCCTCGTTATGCTAGCTACTACTTCTCAACCCATTCTACTAATTTAGCTACTCATGCATAAATAACAGAGATTGAATAGATATAGAGAAAGACATTCCATTCTTATAACTGAGTTGAGTACAAAATGAAAATGGAAAGTAAAGGTAGAGAGCCTGGTAGCAATTCCTTGCTGACCGAGGCTTTTTACACTGAATCTCTATTCTAATCTACAAATATTCCCGCTTCCGCAGGCATCGGCTCTCTCTCTGTCTTGGAGCTTTCAGTGCTTTCCCAAGCTTACCAGCACACCATCTTCCTCGTGTCCGCCTTAAAATGAGAAAAAACTATGGACAGAGGCGTGAACTTGTAAAGTGATGAAGTAATCGACTGTTTAACTTCTTCTCTGAAGAATGCCCTTGGTATTTATAGAGTTTCCATGGTGAAAGGCGGCTTCTCTCTCCCGGTTGTAAAGATGGGACAGCTTTAATTCCTGACTGATGCACTGGATAATTGTCATCGATAAAGCTGAATGTACTTCGTGACCATTATCGGCTATCAACTTAATTTGGATTCGACTGCCATCAACTTTCTGTCCCATCGCTCTTAATTATCCTTTCACTCAGATGCGCCTACCATGTTGCGCTGATCAAGTTGCAGTGATTCTTCTTGGGCAAATGTTTGCGAGCACGATCATGGAAAAATCTTGCGGTGAAGTTGCGCTCGACCAATGTATTCCTATGATCGAAAACTCTGCATTGTGTTAACGCATATTCTGCACAAAAATGTAAAGATCAACTGCTCTAATGCGTTGGACGCATGCGACCGCAATATTAAAGAATTTATGCTTAATGGACGCAATTTAACATATTTCATGAACACAATCCAACATTGTTTAAGAACTTAATACTATGATAACGTGCATTTCTGCCCGTTATCACTACCCCAAGGAAACGAGGGGTGGATACTTCTATTATTCAAGTGAGAATAAAGTGTTTTTGTCGGTAAATGCTATCTTCTTGAAAGAAGACCACATCAGGGATCATAAACCAAGAAGCAAGCCTATTTTACATGAGATTTCTAATGAGACTACTGATAGTTCAACAAGAGTTGTTGAACAGACTGATAGATCAACAAGAGTTGTTGATGTCGGTTAATCTATTCAACCATCTCAAGAGTTGAGACTAACTCGACGTAGTAAGAGGGTTATGAACCCACCGTAATGCTACATGGGTTTGACTAAAGGCCAAAACATCATGTCTAATGATGGGGTCGAGGATCCATTGTCTTAAAAGTAAGTAATGGAGGATGTTGACAAAGATGAGTGGATTAAAGCCATAAACTAGGAAATGGAGTCTATGTACTTTAATAATGTCTGGAAACTTATGGATCTGCCTGATGGGGTAAAACCTGTAGGTTATAAGTTGATCTACAAGAGAAAATGAGGTGTAGATAGAAAGATGCAGAAGGGGTATACCCAGGTCGAGGGAGTGGACTATGAGAAAATTTTCTCACTTGTTGTCATGTTGAAGTCTATCAGGATGTTCATAGCCACATTTTATGATTATGAGATATGGCAAATGGACGTCAAGACTGCCTTTCTGAATGGTAATCTTGAGGAGACCATCTACATGGCTCAACCAGAGGGGTTCATTGTTCCAGATCAAGAGCAAAAGGTTTGCAAACTTAATAGGTCCATTTATGGGCTGAAACAAGCATCTAGATCGTGAAACATTAGAATTGACAATGCGATCAAATCATTTGGCTTTGATCAGAATGCTGATGAGCCTTGTGTTTACAAAAAAATCATTAATAGCTCAGTAGCTTTCATGGTATTGCTTCAAATTCTGTCTTCGATAACGACAAAAAGATATTTTGATTTTATTGATATAAATTGATCTAAGATGGATAGAATGATATCCTACTCATTAGGAATGATTTAGGTTTTCTGACTAACATTAAAAAGTGGCTAGTCGCCCAATTCCAAATGAAAGATTTGGAAGAGGCGCGGTATATTCTATTGATCGTAAGAACAAGAGGTTGGCCTTGTCTCAAGCATCGTACATTGATGAATTATTGATCAGATACAGGATACAAAATTTCAAGAGGGGTTTATTACCCTTCAAGCATGGAATTGTTTTGTCTAAGGAGCAGTGTCCTAAGACACCTCAAGAGGTTGAGGAAATGAGATGAATTCCCTATGCTTCGACTGTTGGAAGCTTAATGTATACAATGTTATGTACTAGACATGACATTTGCTATGAAGTAGGGATTGTTAGTCGTTATTAGTCCAATCAAGGATTAGATCGCTGAACGGCGATCAAAACGATTCTCAAGTATCTCAGAGAAAGAGAGACTACATGCTTGTATATGGAGATAAGGATTTGATCCTTACAGGATACACAGACTCTGACTTTAAGATTGATATAGATTATTGGAAATCGACATCAGAGTCAGTGTTCACTCTGAATGGAGGGGCTGTAGTTTGGCGAAGCATCACGCAAAGATGCATCACAAACTCTACTATGGAAGCCGAATACGTAGTCGCTTGTGAAGCTGCTAAAGAGGTTGTTTGGCTTAGGAAGTTCCTTACAGATTTGGAAGTTGTTCCAAATATGTCTTTGTCGATCACTCTCTATTGTGATAATAGTGGGGCTGTGACAAATTCTAAGGAACCTCGGAGTCATTGTAGAGGCAAACATATTGAACGGAAGTATCATTTGATGAGGGATATTGTGCATCACAGTGATGTGACAGTCACGAAGATCGTGTCGGAGAACAACATTGCTGATCCATAGAACAAAGGCCTTCACAACTAAAGTGTTCGAGAGTCATTTGGAGAGTTTGGGTCTACAGGACATACGACATCCTGTCTAGGGCAAGTGGGAGATGATACTGGGGTATAGAGTATGCCCTAGTTTATTGTATATTGTACTGTTTATTCATGTATTGTACATTAGTCTCTCGAGGCATTAGGACAAGTGAGAGATTATTGGGATTGGTATCCTAATTCTCCCGAAGTCTCGCAGTTTGTAAACTTTGTACACATTGTTATTAATAAAATAAGAGTTATTTTATTTTCATTTACTCATATCCAATAAACAAAGATCTGTGGTTATTGTATGTAAACTTACGCATGTATATGAGATATACAAGTAGATCATGTCTTAAGTAATAACCTAAAAGATCTGTAGTATAAGGATAAAGGAGGGATACCTTATCTTGGTGACACTACGGATACGGCCTGCTTTGTAGAGGTTTATAAGTGTTGTGAACTACTACAGATGGTCTGATCCTGACCATTCATGTGGAGACATGCGAGCAGGGGTGTCCTATACAAAGAGTTTGTATAAGATCGGACCACGAGATGATTCATCTCTTTATATAACGTCGTTGATAATTGAGACTTACATCTCACTAAAACGATCATAGGTGACATGACCATAAAACTGAGTGTTTTGGGAACTTTTGCCTTTAAGGGCAGTCCTTTGATTAGTATGGGTGAGAGTGGCCAGATTGTCAACTCAACAAGCCTACCTTTTTAAGGATTTTTCTGATTGGGAAGCTGGCAACTCAGTTACACAAGACGAAATTCACTCATTCCCCGAAGCAGGGGTAAGTAGATAGATTGCTCCCTTAAGGGCTGATTCCGGAGATTGCACATAATGGCCACAACCTCTCGTTGGAAGAAAGGACTCAGCCATAGTAGGACTATGACTTATTGTTCATTAGAGGAATTAGTGGTACTTAAGGAGTTAGATGTAACTACATGGGCAAAACGGTAAATTGGCTCAAGTGTACTTACAAGCTATCTATGAACAGTTATTGCACTGTTGATTGGTTAATATGGACACAGAAATATATCTGTAGTGAGAAGAGTGCAGATGTCGGTCTTTAGTGGAGTGTCTGGCAGTTAACAGATGGTAGATCTTGTGACTAAAGAGTTTAGTTGGCTATTCACGTACCGTTGGAGCTTCAAGCTACAGGTCCATAAGGTCCCTTTGGTAGCTCAAAGGATTCAAGTTGAGAATCAAATTTTGGGGTTAGTTTGAAGTGTTCAAATGAACAAGAGGAAATTCAATTATATGTGATATAATTGATGTGATGTATAAGATACATTATTTGGAGAAATTGATATAAATATGATTTATATCAAGTACCATAAAATAGAAAAAGTACTATGGTTTGTATGTTTCATGAGATGAAATATTAAAACTATAGGTTATAAATATAATATGATAAGTTGGTTATCATAATTATATGATAATTAATTCTTTTTCTCTAATAACCGATTGAGTGATAGGTTACTGGAAGTTTTATGGTAACCGTGAGATACAAGGAAAATCGTTTTCCTAAATTTAGAAGGTGCTTCATTCGGAAAGTACTCGCGGAGACAAGCTATCAACTGAAAGAATTTCACTAAGTGATAGCATTGAGAGATTACACGATCAGCTAAGTGATTGCTTAGAGTTGACTATACGATTATCATTCAACTGATCGTTGCTACACGATCGATTGGTATAGTCTATGCGATAGGCTGCCATTTACTAAACGATCGAGCACATCTTCTATACGATAGAAGCAGCTAATCTTAATCTCCCAGTTTCTCGATCATCTACTTGATCATAGACCTTCAGTCTTCCTTAAGCCAAGATCAGACAAAGCCCACAACTCCTGGATTCTCACATCGAGAATACTAAGGTAACCATTGTAGTGGTGTCCTCACTCAGTTCGTGAATCAAGTTGGACTCAATTAGTTTTGTGAGGCTATGTTCATTGTGTTCTTTTCTATTCTGTTCGTTGCATTCAAGGGCTGTGTTGTTGTCGATGCTTTATAGACTAATCGAGGGCTTTGTGAAGAATGGTTCTTCATAGGTATGCATCCTCTATCTCTTGTATCATCGTATAGCATGCTGTATTTCTAGTTGTGTATTACCTATTAGTTTCTAGTTTGACTGTAATGTTTTGAGTTCAATCTAAATAGAATTTAGAACGATCCCTTCTACTGCTCATCGAAATCTCGTGTATGATTTCTTTCACTCGGAACGTCGACGACAAGGGATTTGAGTCGAGCAAAGATGCGAGGCTGGGCGACTCACAACAACTCGGCTGAAGCCAATTCCGGTGATGACAAAAGGCGAGCGACCGGCGAAGCTAGGGCTGGAGAGAGGTCTCAGGCAGCACTGAAGAAAAGAAAAACCGAGGGGTGTACGTGTGAGGGAGGGGGGTTGAAGGAAGGGAATAATATATATATTATTAATAAAATAAAATAAAGTAAAATAAAATAAAATAAAATTTTTATTTTATTTTAATTGATTCTATTCTATTCTATTCTATGTTACTAAATCCTTCTCCTCAACATTTCCAATTCAAAAGAATTTAATTAACCTCTTTAAAAATGAAATTAATTTCTGACATTAATTTCAAACATAAATTTCCAACTTTAATTAAATAATTTCCAACAGTTACACTTAAAAGTCCAAAATTCCAAAAACGCCCTCAATTAGAGTAAATTATTGAAATTACATTACTAAAAAAATTTTGGGTGTTACAGGTAGTCCTAAAACAAAATCCATACTAATGTCAACCCAAGGTTCACTAGAAACATCTAAAGGTGTGTAGAGACCTTGTGGTTGTGTTTTAGACTTAGCCTCCTTACATTTGAAACATTGTTTGCACACTTTATTCACATCCTTTCTCATTTTCAACCAATAAAAATTTTCGACCAACATGTTACATATTTTAAATTCCCCCAAATTCCCCATTTAACCTCCCCTATGAGCTTCTTTCACAAACAACTCTCGAATGGAACACTTAAGAATACAAAGTTTTCCTTTCCTAAAAAGCATTTCATCAAACACAATATAATCATGCACGTTTTTTACTTCTAAACATTGAATATACACATCATGAAATTTAGATGTCTTTACTTTGTACAAATCAATCATGTGTTTAAAACCAAGAATTTTTGCACTAAGGGAAGAAAACAATGCATACCTTCTTGATAACGCATCAGCCACCACATTATCCGTATCTTTCTTGTAATGAATGACATATGGAAATGTCTCAATCAACTCTACCTATTTAGCATGCCTCTTGTTCAACTTTGTTTGGCTTTTGAGGTGCTTCAAGCTTTCATGATCCGTGTGGATGACAAACTCTTTTGGCCACAAGTAATGTTGCCAAACTTGCAAAGCTCTTATAAGTGCATGTAATTCCTTATCATATGTGAGGTAGCTAAGTTGTGCTCCATTTAGCTTTTCACTAAAGAACATGACTGGCCTCTTTTCTTGCATCAAATCAGCTTCATTCCCTATCTCACTTGCATCACATTCAATTTCAAAGATTGGTCAAAGTTAGGTAAAGCAAGACAAGGTGCATTAGTCAATTTATCTTTCAATTCATTGAATGCGTTTTCTTGCTTTTCTTTCCATTCAAATTTCACATTCTTTTTAACAAGTGCATTCAATGGTGAGGATATGCTACTGAAATTCTTAATAAACCTCCTATAAAAACTAGCCAAACCATGAAAAGATCTCACCTCGGTTGCATTGGTGGGTGTTGACCACTCTTAAATAGTCTTGACCTTTTCTTCATCAACTTTCACCCCATCCTTTTCAATAATGAATCCTAAGAAATTGACTCGGTCTAGACAAAAACTATACTTTTCGAAATTGGCATAAAGCTTTTCTTCTCTAAGTTTAAGCAAAATTGTCTTGACATGCAAAATATGTTCATTCAAATTTTTAGAGTAAACAAGAATATCACCAAAGTATACCACAATAAATTTTCCTATGTATTCTTTCAAAACATGATTCATTAGCCTCATAAAAGTACTTGGTGCATTAGTAAGACCAAATGGATAACAAGCCATTCATAAAGACCAAATTTTGTTTTGAAAGTCGTTTTCCACTCATCTCCCACATGCATTCGAATTTGATGGTAACCACTTTTAAGATCAATTTTTGATAACAAGTTTGCACTATGTAATTCATCTAACATGTCATCCAATCTCGGAATAGGATGTCGATACTTTACCGTTATTTTATTGATGGCTCGACAATCAACACACATCTTCCATGTTCCATCTTTCTTGGGTACTAAAATGACTGGAACCACAAGGACTCATGCTTTCTCGAACATAACCTTTATCCATGAGTTCTTCCACTTGCCTTTTAATTTTCTTGGGCTCGATTGGATTGGTCTTGTAGGCCGCCATATTTGGAAGCGTTGCCCCGAGTATGAAGTCAATTTTGTGCTCAATTCCTCTTAAAGGAAGTAGACCCATAGGTGCATCTTCATGTGGAAACATGTCATTAAATTCCTACAAAAGAGATTTAAAAACACCAGGCAAACCATCATTAAAGTTAGGTTCACTTACTAAACACATTCCTTTGTACATAAGTATAAAGTTTTGTGCTTCGAATGAAAACATATTCCTCTCTTCCCCATTTCTCATAATTAAATTCACACTCTTTCTTTTTTTTTTCCTCAAAATTACTTTTTTTTTTCTCTCTTGGTTTTCACTCACCTTTTGCCCTTCACTTTTCTCTTCTTTTTTTTTTCCACTCTTCTTCTTTAACTTACTTTCTTCTCTCCTCTCTTGATCCTCAAATTCTTTTCTTTTCTTTTCTAATTTCACTTGATCGCATTGTACTTCATATGGAGATAATGGAAGCAAGGTAAATTTCTTTCCATTCAAAGTAAATGTATACTTGTTCAACAAACCATCATATGTGACTTCTCTATCATATTGATAAGGTCGGCCCAATAACATGTCACCTACATGCATAGATACTACATCGCAAAGAACCTCATCCTTATATCTTCCCAAAGTAAAAGAAATAAGAAATTGGGAGTTTATTTCAATTCTCCTTTGTTTGTTAAACATTTAAGTTTATATGGTTTTGGATGTGGACGAGTAGTGAGTTGGAGTCTTTTTACAAGAAAACTACTTACTACATTTGTGCAGCACTATCAATCACCAAGCTACATAGGGTTCCTTCAATCAAGCACCTTGTGTGAAACAAGTTCTCCCTTTGATCTTCAACTTTCTCCTCTTTAATCTGCATATTAAGTACTCTTCTTGCAACTAAGGATATGGAGTTACCTTCTTCAATGTACTCATCATCAAAGGCTTCGGATTCTTCCTCAAGTTGGTCACTTTGTACATCACATTCATCTTCCGAATCAATAATTTCATTTCTTATGACCATGACCTTTTTATTGACACGATCTTTGCTCATGTGCCCAAATCCTTTGCACTTCCAACATTGAATAGAACTATATTTCTCTTGTTTCTCCTTTGAAGCTTCATTCTTTTCAGTATAGGTGCTCACAGCTTCCACTCTTTTAGGAGCCATATGCTTCACTCCTATTCACAAAACCATCATTGTTCCAAACATTAGAATTTGAAAAGGTATTAGCTTTAGAATTATACCTCTTGGAATGTTCATTTTCTTCTCTTAATTGTTCTTCAATTTTGATTGCACAATGATACATATCTTCCAAGTATAGTTGTGGATATCTATCAATGAGATAAGCAATTTCTCGATTTAAACCTCCAAGGAATCTAGACATGGTATCTTCTTCTTCTTCTCAAATATTTGCTCTTTCCATCAAAGTTTCCATCTCTTGATAATATTCAACTACACTTTTTGTTCTCTGCCTCAAAACTTGCAATTTAGTTCTCAAATCTCCTTCATAATGTTTTGAAACATACTTCTTTCTCATGGCTTCTTTAAGTTCTTCCCAAGTTTCAATGGGATTCTCCTCTTTCCTCCTTCTCTCGGATTTGAGATGTTGATACCAATTTCTCGCATGGTTAGTGAATTCGGCAATGATAAGTATCATCTTCTATTCTCACTAAATGTGTTGCAATCAAACACATGTTCTATCTTCCTTTCCCATTCCAAGTATGCCTCCGCATCCAACATTCCACAAAATGGTAGAATTTTGAACTTGATTCTACTATCTCTATCTTCATGGATTTTTTCTCCTCTTCTAGTATGTATATTATTTCTTCCTCTTCCTCTCACGTTTCCTCTTCCTCCAATTTGTCTTTCTTGTTCAACTA
The DNA here is from genome assembly GCF_009727055.1 of Benincasa hispida. NCBI lineage: Eukaryota > Viridiplantae > Streptophyta > Magnoliopsida > Cucurbitales > Cucurbitaceae > Benincasa > Benincasa hispida. The sequence continues at coordinate 19,248,373 of NC_052359.1, read as the reverse complement.
AGTCAAATACTCCCTCATCTTCTTGTAAGACTCTTTTTTGTTGTGCCCTCCTTTCTTGCCTATCTTCCCTCATCATTTCCATCATGCCTTGAATGGCTTGAAGAATAGCCATATTAGTATCTTGTACTTGTGGTACTCCTTCACCCTATGACATTTTAAAGTTAAAAATAAAAGGACCTCACCACACTTCTCACCAATTTCACTCAAGAACACTCATATTTATCACTCAAGAGTAGGCTTTTGGTACTAGGTCAAAGATGTAAGGGCTAGCTTATATTTTTGGTGCAATCTCACTAATAGTTTGATTAAAAAAATCAATTCAAAATGATCAACTCTCACAAACTAAGACTAGAGTAACTAAAATCAAGCTAAAAAAACAAATCTAGATATTTTTTTTCTTTTTTTTCAAATGAATGACAAGAAACTTTCATGTACCTTGGATCTTTGATTTCTTTTCTTCTTCTTCTTTTTTTTTTTTTGTGTTTTTTTTTGCTACTATTTTTCTTTCTTTCTTTCTTTTGCTGACTGTTTTTTAATGATCTAAGAGCTGATTTGAAGAAGTTTTCAAGACAAGTTGTACTATGTCTTGTAGTTACAAGATGTAAGCAATTGCTTTGAGAAAAAAATAAAATAAATAAAATAAATTGAAATAAAGTAAAGATAACTCCTCTAAAGTCGGCCAAGAATGATGAACAAATGCTCCGATACCAATGATAAGCGTCCACGATGCTTGTTGGATGCAAAGCTAGAGGTCTTTCTAGGATCCTTGCAAACACTCACAAAGAAAGTTAACTTAGATCGAACTTAGAATCTATGATGGTCACTCTTAGATTCTAAGACAACTCACTCCAGAATTAGCTTGATCAAGACTAATCCAATGAATTGATTTAAACATCAAATCTAAAGCAAGATTTGAAAGAAAAAGACAACACCAAAGGTTGAATAAGCACAAGCTTTTTTTACTATGGATAATCTAAGTTTTTGAAGGTGCATTAAAGTCATTTTATAGACCACATGTCGTGGATGGCCAAGAAACTCAAAAGTCATTCAAATAATTCGCAAAATGTAGAAAATAACACCTAGAAACTGAAACCTTAATTGCATACTAAATTATAAGTCAGAATGCAAAAATAAAAATGTAGAATCTTCAAATTGCTCTAAATATCTTCTCTAGAAGGCGCAAATAGATGTGCACGTTTGACAAGGTCTGACATCACATTTCCCCATGCAGTGCACACTTGACAGCCTTTTCTTCACAAAATCTGCACACTGTTTTTTACCATCGTGTCATCTTCCTAACTATAGGACTTTTCCGATGTCATCTTCAAGTCATTCTCTTCTTGACTCATTAAACTAAAATTATATAAAACTTTGGTCTCAAAATTGTTTGTTGGTTTTAGTGAATTTGCTAGTTTTTTAAGATGTAGTGTGAATGCCTCTTGAATCTTCTTTGCCTTGCTTCTTGTAATTGATCCTTTAAGTACATACAATGGTTCAATGGTTGAATTCACATCAGACCTGGGATGTATGAAAGTGATGCATTCCCAAAGGGTTCAATGTATATGAAAGAGATATACGTCGGACCTAATGTGCACGAGAGTGACGCACGTCTAGGGAAAAGGTTGAAGGAACTCGTATTGAAGAGATCCTTGAGCAGAAGCGGATCGTCAAAATTCCATTAATTATTGAAAACATAATTTACTGTAAACATACAATAGATATGCATTTAAAGTTAAACTACAACATTCTTTTACAAGAAATAAATAATTCAAGATACATTATCCTTGAAGAACCTTTCTTCACGTAAAACTCCCCCGAACAATCATGGGCCTCGAATAGACACAACAACTCTTGAAGACCTTCTTCAAGATATCTCGAATAGTAACAGGGACACTACCATAATGAGCCTTTGGTATTCTCGGGGTGAGAACCCAGGAGTGGTGGGCTATAATTATTTTAGTTAGAAGGGATAGTTCGAGTGTGAAGGAAGAAGATTGAGGAACACACAAAACTTTTCTTCAACTCTCAATCGTTTAGCAAATGCAACGTCCGTAGAAGAAGAAGAGAAAAACAATTTTCTTTTATTCCTCTTGCCACAAAAACAATAGTCACCACTAAGGTGGTTGGAGAGAAAAGAGAGAAATTATTATTCAAATAATAATAAAATAATATAAATAAATATGATAATTAACTTATCATATTATATTTATAGTAAACTATGGTTTCTTTTCTCTATTTTATGGTATTTAATATAAATAATATTTATATTAAATTTAACAATTATGAATCACATTCATAGAAAATATATCTGAATTTCATTCAAATATTTATTTCCTCCCATTAAACTATAATGTATCAAATACATTATGACAATTATATCATATATAATTGAAATAATTTAATTATATCAAATATAATTAAATCCCTCTTACTAATTTAAACAATTCAAATTAACCGAAAAACTGATTCTCAACTAAATCCTTTTGAGCTACCAAGGAGACCTTGTGGACCTTTAGCTTGAAGCTCCAACGATACATGAATAATTAATTAAACTCTTTAATTACATTATTCACCATTCGTTAACTGTCGGGCACTCCACTAAAGATTGACAGCTGCACTCTTCACACTATAGATATATTTCTATGTCCATTGGATATAATCAATCAATAGTACGATAACCCTTCACAAATTGCTCGTAAGTACAACTAGGCCAATTATCGTTTTGCCCCTATAGTTACATCTAACTCCTTAAGTACCACTGATCCCTCTAATGAACAATAGATCATAGTTCTACTATAACTAAATCCCTCTTGGGCCATAAAAAGGTATGACACCACATTATTCAAGACTCGGAATTAACCCTTAAGGGAGTAATTTATCTACTTACCCCTGCTTCAGGGAATGAATAAATTCCATCTTGTGTAGTTATGTTCCCAGCTCCCCAATCAGACGAATCTCCAAAATGGTAAGCTTGTTGAGTCGACGATCTGGCCACTCTCCCCCGTACAAATCAAAGGACCGCCTTCATAGGCAGGAGTTCACAACTCATTCGAGATTGAAGTCATGTTACCTATAGTCATCCTGGTAGAATGAAAGTCTCTATTATGAACGGTGTTATATAATGAGACTAAACATTTTGTGGTCTGATCTTATACAAACTCCTTTGTATAGAACATCCTCGCTCGTATGTTTAATACATGAATGATCAGGATCAGATCATTTGTAGCACTTTACAATAATTGTAACACCTACAAAGCGGGCCATACTCGTAGTGTCATCGGGATAAGGTACCCAGCCTCATCCATTTACTATAGATCATTTAGGTTATCACTTAAACATGATCCACCTATATGTCTCCACATACATGTTTAAGTTACAAAGATAACCTTGGATGCTAGTTTATTGGTTTGTGGTTAATGCAACTAAAATATCACATATTTTATAGACAAGGTGAATAAAATATCATATATTATTAATCACGTAAGAGTTTGTTCATATAATATTTACAAACCATAGGATCCTACGAGATTTAGGGCATCAACCCCAACAAAGGTAAGAGAGTGAGTCAAGTAAGAGAAATCTTCAAGTCCCACTAGTATAGAGTTTCAATTCATATTGCATTTATTGGACATAAGTGCTTAGCCTGACCCCAGTAGTGGGTTTATTTACTAAGTATTTTATACTCATTCTTTCTCATATTCCTTTTGTAGGGAAAAGGTAAGAGTACACCAACGAATGACAGGTAAAATCCATGATTGAGCCAGTGGGACCAATCATATGCTTCCACTCAGGTTTTCAAGATTTTATGTTTTAAGATTTCTAGTCTTGATGTTTGAACTTGAAATTTGGTATTTGTGCTTTTAAACTTTTTATGAGAATTTTCTAGATTTGTTTTATGATATTAAGGGTACCTTGTTAAAAGAATTTCAATTGTTTACTTTTATTAAAGTTATTTATTTCATAGTATTTAGTTGGTTTTTACCAAATCATGAAAAAGTATCGATTTGAAATATATGCATGCATGTAGTAACGGTCTAGTATAAGTCTTAGAGAGTCGGATCGTTACACGCCCTTGTCTCTGACCCGATTCCAACCCCTGCCCCCATCCCGAATATATATATATATATATATAACTACTGTTTTAGTTAATCTTTTTTTTAATATAATAAATTTAATTTTTATTAAGTTTGTAATAAAAAGCACCAAAATATATATTTTTTCATTTTTCATTTAAACATATATATGTAATAATAATATTAATTTCATATCTAAAATGTTTACCATTTTAATATAGATACTAAATTTTAATTAATTTTAAATAAGACAATAAAATAAAAAAATAAGGTTTTTTTTCTTGGGGGATCCAAATCTCCAAACGAGATTCCCGACTCCAACTCTCCAAAACGAAGAATGGAACAAAAAAGGGGATTAAAAATTCCCACAAGGACGGAGATGAGAAATGTATCTTCGGACTCGCCCCACCCATTGCCATCCCTATTGATAATGCAACTTACATGCCACTACACTTGATGACGTCTCTTGAAGACACAACTTGTCTCAAAATTTTAATTTGGAAAAGATTATCTCGATCAACCTCTTTAGAATTAAAATATTTGTCTAAAAAGTTTTGAAAATTATATATATTTGTCATGACTTTCAAAACTTGCAATTTTTTTATAAACAAAAACTCCATTTTTTAAAAAATATGTTAACGTCAAGCGAAATAATTTAGCAAATACTAAATTGGTAAAGTTCCAAGATTACAATCATTATTATTTTAACCGTTTTAGTATGTAAATGAAACAAAGTGCAGTAAACAAAATGGACCATTGAAATTTTAGAATTAAAATAAAAAAAACTTGAAAATTTTAAAACTAAAATAATATTAAAAAAATGAGATTAATATTTATGCCACATTTATCAAACTGTAATGAAAATTGTTGTAATCGTAATGAAATTTCATACGCTTGAATCGCAAACGTAATTAGATTGATTTTGATTGCATTTACTTAAAATTACGAATTCTATTAAATTTACTGTTATCGTTACCTTTACCTCTGAGGATCAAACGGTAACAGTAATAGTAAAAATGTCAAAATCGATAATTTTTCAGCTATAATAATAACAATAATAGTAGTCGTAATGGTAACTATAACGATAATAATAACGATAGGATGTAATTCTCAAACATAATTAGATCGAGTATTCTTTATTTATCAATCAAATTGTGTTATTTTATTATAAATTTAAATGTGAGATCTATATATTAAACGAATGCAGAATACAAATAAATAATAATAAAAGAAATCAAATGAGACCTATTTTTCTAATTCCAATCCATCTATTACTTTTCAGTGACGTAAACGTGCCCTTATTGCTTTATTGAAAGGAGAGAAATGGTTGGTTTTTCTTCCTTTACGTACACGCCGAGAGAAAATAATTATTGAAAAGGTAAATAATAATTCGATATATTTCCCTTTTTTTTTTTCGTCGGATAATATGATGGGCACTCACATTATTTCTTTTATATTTTTTATATAATTCAATAAATTTAAGAGTTGGTCTTTAAAAATAAATAAATAAATAAATAAACCCTTCAAGCTTTAAAATAATTTTCAACACTTTACTTGACAATAAATTATTCACAAACATTATTTTTTCTCCCTTATTTTCTTTACCATTCCAAAACTGTTGGTGAAAGTTTTGCCCCTTCTTTTGTTTCCATATATTATTTTGTTTTGAATATAGTTCATTTATTTATTTATTAATTGATGTAATTTAACAAAATTAATATAACTATTTGATTATTTTTTACAGATAAAAAATTATTAAATAAATGAAATTACTTATTAGTATAAATGATTAATTAATTAGCTAATAGTATGATTAGTTAAACTATGTAACACAAAATTTCATTTCCAATGATAATTGGGTACTTATTGTTTTTTTCATAATAAAATAAAATTTATTAGGATTAATTTTAATTAGGTATTCATTATTACATATCATGAATTTAAAACATTTCTCGAATCTTTTTCTATCTATATTTTATTTTTTTCTTACATTCATTTTTATATTGTTTATTAAAATATAATTATTCATGATTTTTAATTAAAATTAATGGGTTCACGTTAAGTTTATAATTACTAATATTGAACTCTACTTACTTAAATTAAATAATTGATTATAATAAATAAATAACCATATACTTATTTAATACATTTTTATTCATAAAAATATCCTAAATTAATGTAATTAATAATATTTATAAAAAAAATATTTATTAGTTAATTTTTGAATTAGTTAAATTGATTGTATAGTTATTTGTTTTTGTAGTGTCAATTATAATTAACTATGCAATTAAAATTATTCTTTTATTATTAATTAATTAACCATTTATTTTGTTTTTAAAAAAATAATATTTTTATTAACTAATTATTGAAAGTACACAAAATTACCTGTTATCAATTTCATAAAATAAATACAAATATAATTTGTTAATTTCAAATCCGGATAACATATATTTCTAGGTACATCCTAACTTAGCAATTTTTTATTCCCAAGAATCTTATTATCATGCATTCTTTATTCTCATATATCTATAAAACTTTAAACCAAACAACCAACAACACAATTAGATCGATATTTTTAAATGCAATAGAAAGTTAAAAATTTGTATTAAAGAAAAAACTAATTTAAATTAAATTCATATATGTCAACTTGACTATAGTTTAGCTTATTAAGACATATATCATCAGCCAAAAGATTATTAATTTGATTCTACACATCCCTTTATTAGATTTATAAAAAATCAAACTCACATACAATATGTTACTCCTAAATTATAAAAAATAAAAAAAAATAAAAAAAAAAAAGAAAGAAGGAAAAAAAAAAAAAAGGTCTAGCTCTGTTTGAGATTGTTGTAGGTTTTAAAAAAATTACTGGCAAACTATGCTTTGTAAAATTCACTTTAATATGAGGCATATTAGTGTTTGGTAAATTTAACTTTATATTTAAACGATTTTGGTTACATGAGTTCGGTACCAAACAATACAAAATTATCGTGTTTTAGATATAATAACTAAAATGAATTTAATATTATTCTTTTAGTGTATAGTTAATAAATAATTGTTTAAAATATATATTTAAAATAAAATTTAAAAGTAAAATTTTATTAAATATCGTATCCACTTTTAAGAGAATCTAAAAGCTGGTAAATAATAGATTTTAAAAAGGGCGTGAAATGAACAACGTGATTTTAGTGGATTTAATCCTAATTTGTTTTATCAAAAAAAAAAACGATTAAGATTTTGTTGTAATCATTTATCTTAATTTCTCTCTAAATCAAATCCCAAATGCACCCTAATCGTGGGTAATTAAACTCATATCCTATACATGTAATTAAATGGTATAATTTATCTCGTAACAGAATCCTTCTTGTATGTTAGGTTGCATTTTTTTTAAAAAAAAATATATCATTTGGAATATATAAGTATATTGTATTTTCCCAATTTAGAATTATTATTTTTCTAATTCTTTGTTTTTTTAGTATTTTGTTTGTCCATTAAAAAATTTACATGCTGAATTTGTTTGTTATTTCAAGCTCGATGCAGAAACTCACCGCTACTGAAAAATACGTTCAATTCAGATATGTAATTTGGAATATCAAAGAACCTGTCTCTGATACCAATTGAAGGAAATCAGATTCGAGATTTTCATGAGTAGTGGAAGAAAGATTATTCAAAATTACAATCATGAATGAACAATGCATTTACAGTCGACTTCAAACAAGCGGTTATACAATTCATACAGAAATTACAGCATGAAAAACTCAAATGCACAAAGGAAAAAACTGTACGAACAATTGCAGATGAGTCTCCACGCTCCATTGCGCACGACCGCTCGAACAACAGCAACTTTGAACGCTCGATCTACACGACCGCAATACTGCAGCACGAACACTGCGCTCGTCCTTAACGATCGCCTCGGCGACAAACTCCTCAGCAACAGCACGAACGACCTCTAGAAAACCTCGATGGTGTCGGTTGAGTCTGACACCACCAACAAGGCTACCTTGGTATTCTCGATGTGAGAATTCAGAGGGTGAGCTCTGTTCGAACTTGGAATGAGGCAGACGAAGGAGGAAACACCAATCGCGTACACGACTAAGGCAAGTGATGTTGGCTTTTTGGCCCTTAATCTCAAATTCATTAATTTTAATTAATTAATTAATCAATGTTTTGATGATAACAAACTCAATTTGTAATTACTGAAAATCTTAGTGTTTTAATATGTCCATGATTCCAACACCTCTTGAATCACTCAAATCGAAGCTAAAACGAAGACGATATGACCGAAACAAGTCTATGGAGAAAATATCGTGTGGATGACGTGCATAACCAGACTATTTGTATGTAGACATGTGGTAGTATATTGGTTGAATGGTGGATCATTAAGAGATTAACATAGGATGGACTTTTGATTTTTGGATTGATTTAAAATTCAAAAAAATTGAAATTTAAAAGAAATTTAAAAGGAAAATAAATTTAATATTATTTTATGTTTCTGTTAAACACTAGTTTTTTACACATGGTATAACTTTTTTTTTTATTTTTGGATTGACTTTAAAGAGATGAATTTAAAAAGAAAATGAATTAAAAGAAAATGAATTTAATATTAGTTTTTATGTTGTGTCTAACGGCTATTTTTGACACATGGTATGTTTTTTTATTTTTGGATTAATTTTAAAAAGAAAATGAATTTCAAAAGGAAATGAATTAAATATTATATTTTGTTTGTATCTAACGACTAGTTTAGTTTAAAATCTCCACCATTGATTTTTCTTTTCCAAAATCCAATGGTCTAAATTAATTGTGGTTTCTAAAAAATTTCCATCTCTATATAAACCATCTTCCTCTCTAAATTTAAAACCAACAAATTTTACATTTCATAATCCTTCAAAACTCAAAAGTTTCATTATTGCTCTCTCTAAGTTTCAATTTTTTTCTTTTCATCTTATTCTTGAAGAGGTGTATTGTATTGTGAGGATAAATTGTAAATTCACTCTAGTGAGAGTTATATTGTATTCTTTAAAAATTCCAACATTTGTAACGGTTTGATCCTAAACCGTGGAAAGGATCGGGTTTGCTCTTGAACCCATAAAAGGAGCGGTGGTTGTAACGATTGGGCTCTAATCCGTGGAAAGAGGTCGAAAAGATTTTATTCAAATTCTCAAGAGGTGCTTGGGAGTATAGTAGATCGAGTTTGACCGAACAATTATAAAAATTACGGTGTCTTCTTCTCTAACTTTTTCCTTTTTATTTTTGCAATTAATTAAAGCAATTTATTGTATGTTTTGGTTTGTTCTTATTTATTTGCTAAATTTTGATAGACTTAAATTATCACATTTTTTGTCATCTTATTTGTGGCATAATTTGAATTTTTCTTATTATTTATAAAAAAAATGTATTCATTAGTTTTAATTGGTTAATTTTAGAAAAAAAAAGTTTAATTAAACCCTATTCACCCCTCTAGGGTTGCCATATCGATCCAACAATTGGTATCGGGTTGCTCTTCTTGAAATTTTATTTCTTGATAAAACTTAATTATTTTTAGCTATGACAATTTTAGGTTTTATCCCTTTTACCGATAATCAAATCTATTACAAAGCCTCATTTCTTTAATGGTACTAATTATAGTTATTGGAAAAATAGAATGAGATTTTTCTTGCTTTCTATTGATTATGATTTATGAGATATTGTTGAGGAAGGTTTTAAATTCCAACAAAAGATTTTAATGGTGTTAGCACTATAAAACCTAAGGAATAATGGTCAATAAATGAAAGAAAGCATGCTCTTTAAATGCCAAATTAATTGCTTATTTTGTGCTTTAAATGAAGTTGAGTAATAATAGAGTGTCTATTTGCAAAAACCGCTAAAGAGATTATGGGATAAATTAGAAATTACTTA
>NC_052359.1:19164565-19238305 GCF_009727055.1 Benincasa hispida | reverse complement strand
TTTTTTCTCTTCAATTTTGAATAGGGAAATGATCTGTGGTATGGACCAGACAGAGTGAAGTACTTGGGGCCATTTTCAGCTCAGACACCATCCTACTTGAACGGTGAGTTCCCCGGCGATTATGGATGGGACACTGCTGGCTTGTCCGCCGATCCCGAGGCCTTCGCCAAGAACAGAGCTCTCGAGGTATTTTGTTCAATTTGGTATTCTGCTTATAAAACGTTACTATTTTAGTTCTTATTTGCAAAATTTTAACATAAAATTTAGAAAAAAAAATAGAGTTACTTTAGACCGGCATTGAATTATGGTGGAGAGTAGAAAGATAAAGCAGTATTTAATTTCAAGGATGGATCCAAAAACTTTAGCTTTTGGGTTGATGGATAATTTAATATGGTATTAGATTATGTTATTTCCTCACTAATTAATATGGTTTTCACTCTGTATTCTATAAATTTTCGAGTTAGAAGAGAGTAGGTTAAAGTATTGATATAATTAGATAACCTCACAAGACAATTCACCTCATCCTACAACATTTTGAGATTTATATTATTTTGATTCTTATACTTTGAGATTTATTCAATTTTAATTTCTGTATTTTCAAATATCAAATTTTAGTCACTCTATTTTCAATAAATCTTAAATCTAATCCTTTAACAAAATTGGCTATATAATGCCTTTCTTGCGAGAAAATATAATAAATGAATATATTTTTAAAATTTATAGTAAAAATGATAATAGATAGATAAATTTAAAAAAGTCAACAAGAACAAAATATAGACTTTACAAATATAAAAACTAAATTCAACTTATAAAAACTAGAATCGAACCATTTTCAAAAAAACAAAACCAAAATAGTATATTAACCTTAAATTTCTCCCAATGAAATCTATCATAACTTTTAGGTTGATTGAACACCACCAATTAAGTTTGAAAATGAAATGATGAATTTGCAGGTGATCCACGGGAGATGGGCCATGTTGGGAGCGTTAGGTTGCATAACACCAGAAGTGCTAGAAAAATGGCTAAAAGTAGACTTCAAGGAGCCAGTATGGTTCAAGGCAGGTGCCCAAATCTTCTCAGAAGGTGGTCTAGACTACTTAGGCAACCCCAACCTGGTCCACGCCCAGAGCATCCTAGCCGTCTTGGGCTTCCAAGTGGTCCTAATGGGTCTAGTTGAAGGGTTCCGCATCAACGGCCTCGACGGCGTTGGCGAAGGCAACGACCTCTACCCTGGCGGTCAGTACTTTGACCCACTCGGACTAGCCGACGACCCCGTCACCTTCGCCGAGCTCAAGGTCAAGGAGATCAAGAATGGCCGTCTTGCCATGTTTTCTATGTTTGGCTTCTTTGTTCAAGCCATTGTCACTGGCAAAGGTCCTCTTGAGAACCTTCTTGACCATCTTGATAACCCTGTGGCCAACAATGCTTGGGTTTATGCTACCAAGTTTGCCCCTGGCTCATAAGTTTCACATTAAACATGGAAATTCGACAAGTTTGTTGTGTAAATTGACTGTAGTTCTCTGCTTTTTTTTTTTTCTTGGTGTGGATCGATGTGATTATAATTAGATGGCTGAGTCTTAAGGTGGATCAATGGACATTAATTCCCACTTGATCGAATGGATAAGGTTCTTAATCTTAATTACATCATTTAATTCAAGGTAATCTTCATAAGCTACCATTCTCATCTTGATTGTACCGGTTTAAGAGCTAAAGTTTAATTTCTTTGATGTGTTTGCTTCTTAAATTGATTTCAAATGTTTTATTTGAGTTGTCGTGAAGCTACATGTACGAAAATTATTTTAATTTTTGGTATTTACTTAACAAGTAAATGTCTATATTAATTGATGTTGTAAAGTTGTCAACATGAACATAACTAAATTATGATAAAATTTGGAAAACAAAAAATATTTTAAAATTAGGTATTTTATTTTATTTTATTTTTATAAATTACAATATTGTATTTTTAACACAGGATCTAATACTTTAATCACTTAAACTATGCCCGGACTAGTTTGAAATTACACGTAAGGTCACACGTTTGATTTTTTGTTTTTTAAAAATAAATTTAGAATTCTATTAAAAGAATAATGTGTAAAAGAAATTTTAAGGAATAAAATTAAAATTGGAGACCGGTGATAATTGAATATTAATGAATTAGGAAAAGCCTTTTAATGTTCTGACCATTACAAAAAAAAGTTTATTTTCTATAAGAAATGAAAATAATTCAATGCTTAGAAGAAACGAGGGTAACATACATAAATATGTTGGTTTTGTCATTCCAAAGGTAAAGAATATGCATAATATGAATTAGAATATTCTCTGTCATGCCTCTAGAACCAATCACCCCTTCGAGGACCATAAAGTTAATTATAACTATTAATCTAAGGGTATGTTTGAAATACATTTTTTAAGTATTTAATTTTAAAAAAATAAGTCATTTTAGAAAAATAATTAGAATGTTTGGTAATCTCTCAAAATGGCTTCTGAAAAGTATTTTCAACATTTTTTTTTCCAAAAGTGTTTAAATAAAAATGAGTTTCTTGAGAAACATTTTTTCTGAAATCAATCCAAATGAATCCCAACATTATTACATGTACAAGCAGTGCTCTTAAAAAAGAATAAGAAGAAAGAAAGATTGAAAAAAGATTTACACGTACTGCCAAATAAAGCTATTGTAATTTGTAGAAATTTGCGCTATTGAAAATTTATTACTTTTTCAATTTTGTCCTTTTAAAGTATGTGTAAGTACGTGTATTTTGGTCTCTATAATTTTATCAATGATGTGGTTAGAGATGATCATGGAGTAAAGATGTTTATCTACTTGTATTTGAATCAACGATTTTGTGTTGATAGGAGAAGCAAAAAATAGTTGAAAAAGTTCGATGGTTGAAATAAATGGTATGTGACCTTTTGTGTAAAGTTGCATTGTTTCATGAATGAATATGTCCTTTTGAAAAATAATGAACTTGAAGAAGAGACACGGTTATTCGAATGACCACGAACAATCTATAAATATGTCTCTTATTCAAATTGCTATTAACAACTTTTTCAAAAGCATTTTATTCTCATAAAACTTTTTTCCCATTTTATAAATTTATGCAAGTTTGGCTTATTTCCACAAAGTGTAGTTCGTTGGATCTAGTGGGCGGGGTGCTACTTCTATAAGAAAGTTAATTTGTTATATCCTGAGAGACAATTACTCATGAAACTCAGGCACTAAAGTGAGTAAGATTGTCTTAAAGAGACAACGTGAAGTCGTTTGGCTCAGATTTCTTTTTTGGTATATAAGGTTTTATATTTTCTGATTTTTTGTGATCTTACTATCTATTTAACAATGGATTTATTATTAAATTAATATTTTAGTTTAGAATGGTTATTTATGTTTTCACTGTATTTACGTCATGACGGTCAAAATGTTTGAATGAAAATGTGCTTTATGTCGTAACAACTTTTATCTGAGTACTCGAAAGGCTCAGTCGTTTAGTTGGTATGAGAGCCTAAGTTTAGGTTTTGAAGACTAACTTACAATATAAGTCTTGGTTTTGTGTCTCTTATGGCTAACTACAGATCTCTCGTCCTCGCCAAATACGTTTCTAGTTAAAGTCTTCTAGAACTTTTATGCATGACATTACCTTTTTTTTTTCTATTTATTTTGACTTAGAAGTTAATTGAAGTTGACTGTGAATGATAGGAAATGTCGCCACGTCGAAGTGCACATAGAGGTGGTCGAGGAGGAAGGATGGGTGGTAGAAGGGGTGGATGTAACTCACCCGTTGAGAATGTTGTAGATAATGAGGAACAAATATCAGTACACCCACTTCTTGATGCACCCATCACCCAGGTGGACCTTGCTGCGATGTCGATTTAGCTAGAGGAAAGATTTAAGAGGATAGTGGAGGAGGCGTTAGCTCGACTAGAACTGCCTCAGGAGGTTCTTACTCCTCAAGACCCTTTTCAACGGTAGAATTTGCAGGATCTGTCCGTTGAGGCTAAGCATTTGAGGGATTTTCAAAAGTATAATACCTGCATGCTTAATGGGTCATTGAAGGACCCTACCAAGGTAGAATTACGGTTGTCTTCCATAGAGTCGATCTTTCAATATATGAAGTGCCCGGAAGACCAGAAGGTACAGTGTGCGATTTTCTTACTTATAGATAATGTTGCCATCTTGTGGCAATCCGCTGAAAGGATGATTGGTGTTGAAGCTGAAGCAATAACTTGGGAACAGTTCAAGGAACGGTTTGATCTAAAGTATTTCATTGTTAGTCTGAGAAATGCTAAAGAGCAGGAGTTCTTAGATTTAAAGCAAGGTCGGATGTCGGTCGAAGAGTATGATCAGCAGTTTAACAAATTGTCTCGTTTGCTCTGGATTTGGTTGTCACGGAAGCTAAGAGGGTTAAAAGGTTTGTATAGGGCCTAAAAAGTGAGATACGTGGTTTTGTGTGGGCCTTCAAGCCGACTACGCATGCAAAGGCACTCCGTTTGGCAATAGAAATGGACTCCCTAGAGGAGGGGGAACGCCCAAGACTTCAAGGGTCAAGATCCTTATTAGGGCAAAATAGGGTTCAAGAACTTTTGGACCATTACGACAGTATCAACAACGGAATCCTGAGACGAAAGGAGCTTGGAAAGATAAGCCTATATGTAGATCGTGCAGAAAGTCCTACGTGGGGCGTTGTCTAGTTGGCACGAGAGTATGTTTTAAGTGTAAGCAGAAGGGACATATGGCGGACAGGTGCTCTGGTGTTCTTGTTGGAGGTGGTCTGAATCAGCCACAGAATGCCCAACACAATACAAATAGACAACAGCGACAGCATAGTCGGGGTTATACCACCAACCGTAGTAAGGCCGAGCAATCTGAAACAGTAGTGACAGGTACACTCTCAATCTTGGGGCATTATGCCTTTGTATTATTTGACTCTAAATCCTCTCATTCTTTCATATCTTCATTGTTTGAAAAGCATGCCATCTTAGCTCTGGAGCCTTTGAATTATGTCCTATCAGTTTCTACTCCATCTGGAGAAATTATGATAGCAAATGAAAAGATAAAAGCATGTCAGTTAGAAATAGCAAACCCGTAACCTTAATGTAACTTTAATAGTGTTGGACATGCGTGACTTTGATGTGATACTACGCATAGATTGGTTAGTTGTTAACCATGCCAGCATAGACTGATCTCGTAAGGAGGTGATTTTTTATCCTCCTACGGAAGCTAGTTTTAAGTTAAAAGAGGTCGGGACTGTGGTCTTGCCCAAGGTAATTTCAGCTGTGAATGCCAAAAGGTTGCTTAACCAAGGTACCTGGAGTATCTTGGCTAGCATAGTTGACACTAGAGAAACTGAGGTTGCCTTAATCTCCGACCAGTTATGAGGGAATACCCTGATGTGTTTCCAGAGGAACTTCCAAGTTTGCCTCCACCCAGGGAGATTGATTTTGCAATCGAGTTGGAGTCAAGCACAATTCCTATATCTAAAGCTCCAATAGAAATGAAAGAACTTAAGGTCCAGTTGTAAGAATTACTTGATAAAGGGTTTATACGACCCAGTGTATCCTCATGGGGTGGACCAGTGTTGTTCGTAAAGAAGAAAGATAGCTCATTACGATTATGTATAAATTACAAAGAGTTGAACAAGGTGACTATTAAGAACAAGTATCCCCTCCCTAGAATTGACGATTTATTTGATCAGTTGTAAGGTGCCACAGTGTTTTCCAAGATCGATTTACGTTTGGGATATCACCAGCTTAGGATTAAAGTAGTGATATTCCCAAGACTACATTTCGTTCTAGGTACGGACATTACGAGTTTATTGTAATTTTGTTTGGATTGATGAACGCTCCTGCTGCATTCATGGATCTAATGAACAAAGTGTTCAAGGAGTTCCCAGACAGTTTTGTTATAATCTTTATTAATGATATCCTGATTTACTCCAAGATAGAGTCAGAGCACGAGGAGCACCTACGTAGAGTTTTGGATATTCGAAGGTTGAATAAGTTACTGTAAGAGTGTAATAACATGCAACAAAAGTAACAAGGATCAATAAGCATTCAAATTCACTAATTCTAGCAGAAACTAAAGCATGCTCATCTAAATAAGAGGGTTTTAGATCATACCTTTGTAGAACTCTTCAAGATCTCGATCAATCAGCAGTAGTCTTCTTCAAAGATCATCGTGAACTATCTCAAGACCTTCCCCACTATCCTTTTGGAGATTTAGACCGAGTTGTGGGACTCAAGAACAGCTTGAAGCAATGTAAAACGCAAGGAGAAGCTCACAACAACATTCACTTTTGAAGAACTCTTCTTCAGCCGAAATTTTATCTAAAATTTGTGTAGAATGCATGCCTCCAAGTTACTCCATTCTTCTTTATTTATTGCAGGTGAACATGCAAAGAAGAAATGTACATGGCTTGCAGCTCATGCTTGGAGTTAATGAAGAAGAGGAAGTGGGTTTTGTGTAAGCATGAAGAAGAGGATAATGGAAAACCATGAAAATCCATTTTGTGCATGTTTTTCCAATTTTCCAATTTATCTTAAAATAAAATTTTTTATTTTAAAAACCATTTTGATTTTAAAACTGAAAAATTAATTTTCTAAAATTAATTTAAAAGATATTAATTAATTTAATATCAAATATTAAATTAATTTTTGTAATAAACTATCTTCATATATTTAAATCATATTTAAATATATATTCTCCTATTTCGTTTAATTTTAATTTGAACATTTCAAATTAATTTCTCAAGCTACTCTAAAGCTTAACCATTTACGAGCTAGTAGGAGAAACCTCGGGACCTACAGATCATGGGCTCCAACGATTTGAGATTAATCTGCTAAACTCATTAGACCAAACTAATCCCCATTCGTTAACTAATGGGAACACTCCACTATAGCCCATAGTTAAACTCCCCTCATTGTAGATATATTATGTCCACTTTATATCCATAATCAGTAAGTCGATCCTTCACAGGTTGTTCGTAATCACAATTGGGTCAAGATAACCGTTTTACCTCTAAGAATACATATTGATCCTTAAGTTCCCACTGACCCTCTAATGAACAATTCTGATTCATAATCCCTATAAATCAAATCCTTTCTCTATCATGAGAATGCGGGGCCCCAATTGTTCAAGACCTGGAATCAGCATTAAGAGAACTGTTGGGATTGGTGTCCTAATTCTCCAAGAGTCTCATTTTTTTGTAAAGATACACATTGTTTAATGAATAAATTAAATGTTTTTTAATTCTGAACTTTTACTCATATCCAATAAATAAACTCCTTGGTTAGTTTATGTGAACTTAAGCATGTATATGTGATATACAAGTGGATCATGCCTTAACTGATAACCTAAATAGGTCTGTAGTATAAGGATTAAGGTGGGATACCTTATTCTGGTGACACTATGGATACAACCTGCTTTATAGAGGTTTGCAAGTGTTGTAAACTATTACAGATGGTAGATCCTAACCATTCATTGTGGAGTCGTGCGAGTGGGGGTATCCTATACAAAGAGTTTATATAAGACCTAGACCACGAGATGACTAGATTCTGTATATAGTCGTTGATACTAGAGACTTACATCTCACCTAAACGACCATAGGTGACATGACCTCAATCCGAGTATTTTTGGGAACTTCTGCCTTTGAGGGCGGTCTTTTGATTAGTATGGGTGAGAGTGGCCAGATTGTCAACTCAACATGTCTACCTTTGTGAGGTCTTGTCTGATCCGGGAGCTGGGAACTCAATCCACAAGATGAAATTCACTCTTTTCTCGAAGCAGGGATAAGTAGAGAGATTGCTCCCTTAAGGGCTGATTCCGGGGCTTGAACATAGTGGTCACAACTTCTCTTTGGAAGAGAAGACTCAGTCATAGTAGAACTATGACTTATGTTCATTAGAGGGATCAGTGGTACATAAGGAGACAGATGTAACTATAGGGGCATAACGGTTATTGGCCCAGCTGTACTTCCGAGTGATCTGTGAAGGGTTGTCGTGCTGTTGATTGATTAAGATGGATACATAATATATCTGTGGTAAGGAGAGTTCAACTATCAATCTTTAGTGGAGTGCCTGGCAGTTAACGGATGGTGGATCCCGTGACTAAAGAGTTTAGTCAGTTATTCACGTATCATTGGAGCTTCGAGCTACAGGTCTATAAGGTCCCATTGGTAGTTCAATGGATTCAGTTGAGGATCAGTTCTTGGCGTTTATTTAAAATGTTCAAATTGACAAGAGGTATTTTGATTATATATGAATATATCGATTTGATGTATGAGATAACATCTAGTGGAGGATTGATGTAAATGAGATTTATATTAAGTACCATGGAATAGAAAAAGAACTATGGTTTATATGTTTCATGAGATGAAATATTAAAACTATAGGTTATAAATTATATGATATAGTTGGTTATTTCATTTATATTTATAATAATATTAATTATTGGATAATTAAATCTTTTCTCTAATAACCAATTGAATGGGAGGTTATTGGTGTTCATGGTAACCGTGAGTTAAAAGAAAAATTGTTTTCCTTTTTTAGGAATTTTTTTTAAAAAAAAAAGGTTGAAAAATTTGTTTTTTTATTTTTCTCTCTCGCAAAAAGAAACTCACAGAGCTTGTCAAGTAAATACCAATTTACTAAGCGATAGCTTGAGCGAAGTAAACGATCATGCAGTGTTTTGTAGGCGACAGACATTGAGCTAAACGATTAGCTAAACGATCGCTTAGCTTTTGTTAGACGATCGCTTAGCTTTAGCTAAACGATTGGGCATCAACCTATGCAATAAGTAGTATTTACTAAACGATCATTTTGCTAATGCTAAGCGATGGGTAATCGTTTACTCTATTGCGTAGCATTGGTTGCCCGATTGCATGCGCTTAAGGTAGACAATCATAGTGGAAGCATGTGATGCTCATCGTTTAGTAAAAGGCGCGCGCTTGATGATCGTGTAGTTAGTAAGCTTTATCGCTTAGTTACTACCTACACGATTGCGCGTATGCAATACGAGGCGCTAGCTAAGCAATCGCTTAGGCGATGGTACTTCACGGCATCGTAGTCATTTAGATGATTGAAGAAGACGGGCGTTAATGGAGCGCGCTTAGTGATCGTGTACTTCAGGCTTCATCGTTTTATTAAAGGTACACGATCATGTCGTCATGACTAAACGATCATTTAGATTTTTCTAAACGATCATAGCGCTGGTAAGTGATAGAGCAAACGTTTGTTTTATCGTGTAGATGATCGAAGGGTACTTAGTACATGATGGTTGGAGACGCGATGCTTTTCCCAAGCGGTTCAAGATCCAGTTCGCCTGTTTGAACCGGAGACTCCTTGTCTTTGTAATAGTTAGCTTTATTTTTGTTTTTTTAAGGCAATTTATCTGGTTCATCAACACTGGTTTATTATGCATATGAGTATGATGCTTATATGCCAAAGTGGTTGACATATAGTTCAAACCCACCTTAGGTTGTGCAATTATTCATGCATCGTATTATAATTGTTATAATCGAGCATGAAGAAATTACTTCAAAGCATGCGCTAACATCATGAAATAAAAGAGTTATATTTTGCATGCAGTGAGCATTATCATGCATCATCCTTTTCTTTATAAGTGTTATAGTCTAAGGTGAATGAAAGCATATTTTGCTTGTTTCATTGTTGTTTTGTATAAGTGTTATATAAAAGAAGTAGCAATGAATGGACAATGCATTGAGCATGACACTTAGGTTGTTTATAAGCGTTATGAATGTCTTGCATGTGTTAGCTTAGCATTGTGGTTGTTTCCGTTTATAAGTGTCATAAAGGAAATTATGACCTAAAATCAATAATTCAGAGTTGCATGTGGACTTAGGCGAACTCAAGTTTTTAAAAAGGTTTTAAAATTGGATTGAGATAGACCTAAGTTCAAGTGGTTCTAAAGAATTTAGTAACCTAGATTAATCTTTTAAAATCGGTTTAATAGGATTAAATTTGTTGTAAACCTATCTATAAGGGACCTTTTGTCTAAGGCGGGTTTCTGGCTAAGCTGGGGTTCTTAAGTTGATGGAAACGTAATACCCCTACCTGGGAACCTACCTGGAAAGGTGAATTAGATAGATTTTCAAGAAACATGCGATGATGTGGTCAAAGATTCCGTTAAAAAGTTTAATAGATGATGATCAAAAGTTGTTTACTTTCCAAGGTAAAAGTTACTTTTGGGCAAACCTAAAAGTCACTTAGTTAAAATCTTTAGCTGTGTTTTTTTCTAAGTAAGCTAAACCCTAGGTTATAAAATGCTCAGTGGGAGGAAGAGGTGTATATGATATGTCTATGATTCCACTCATGTTTCTCCTTGTATGTTCACACACCGTGAGATTCATGCTTGGCTTCATGGTACCCTAGATGCATCCCCTTCGGATGGTATTTGCATGAGTCAATATTAAGATGAACGGAGAGAGTGTTTATAGTAAGTGGGTGAAGGGTGTGTGTCAACACGTCCTATGGTCTCTATCATTGGTTCACATCGTGAGATCATTCTGTACTCCCCGTGTCACCTTTGTGCGTCCCCTTTCGGATGGTTTTGTGCAGTTGGTCAAGATCTAGGTGAACTTCAGAAATGGATAGGTTGCTTAGGTTTTGCCCCAATTGGATTTTTTTCCTTCGGATTGGCCTTTTGAGAACGACCTTTAGGGCCTAAAATGGCATGTCACACTTACGGGAGATTGTTAAGTAAGTTAATGATCTCTTGGCCAAATCAATGATGGCTAGTCGTTATAAAACAATAGTTGTTCTGGTATTAATGACTGGTTAAGAACTTCTCAATTTAGAAGAGGGACAACTGACCTCTCTTCGGCGGCTTTTGTCCTAAACCTTTGAAGTGTCATTGGGAAACTAGATGTCACACGCGGTTCATATTAGTTTTACTAAAACCTTATTGGATGTTGTTTTCTTTTACAACAGGTATTTGCTCAAAACCTAACGTAGGTCAATGTGTTTTTCTTTTCAGTAACTCGTTAGTATTTCCATTTAAAGCTTTTAAAATGATCGATTACTTACAGTGGAAAAAATCGTGTGAAATGAATTTTGTGGCAAACAATCTCGATCCCACTATTCTCCACAAGAGGGGATAAGACAGTAAATATGATTTATTGGTCTTGGAGACGTGTCTGGTAGAGAGTGATGATTTGCATGAATCCTTGATTCAGAGGCTACCAATCATGTCAGTTCCTCTTACCAAGGATTTAGTTCCTGGCAAACGTTGCCACGGGGAGAGATGACTCTACGAGTCGATATTGGTGAGGTTGTTTCAGCTGGTATTGTAGGCAGGCTGAAGTTATCTGTTATTGGATAATGTTTTTGTAGTTCCTCATATTAAAAGGAAGTTAATCTCGGTTTCTTGTCTCATTGAACAAGGCTATACCGTCTCCTTTTCTGAGAATAAAGTGTTCATTTTCAAGAATGGAATAGAGATTGGTTATAGTTCAATAGAAAATAACTTACATGTACTAAGATCGTTAGTCATAAAAGGCTTGTTTAACACTGAAATGTTCAGTATGGCAATAACAGCTAAAAGACCAAAGGTTTCTCCTAAGGAATACCCATCTTTGGCATCTGAGGTTAGGTCACATCAACCTCAATAGGATTGAGAAGTTGGTGCAAAGTGGACTTCTAAAGAGTTTAGAAGAAAACTTCTTGCCGGTACGTAAATCATGCCTCGAAGGCAAGATGACCAAACAACCTTTTACTGGAAAAGATTACAAAGCCAAGGAAGCCTTGGAGCTTGTACATTCAGACCTCTGTGGTCTGATGAATGTTAGAGCTCAGGGTAGGTATGAATATTTCATCTCTTTTATAGATGATTATTCAAGGTTCGTATATCTCTACCTAATGCAACGTAAGACTGAAGCCTTTGACAAGTTCAAGGAGTATAAGGCTGAAGTTGAAAACTTGTTAGGTAAGAAGATAAAAACACTACAATCTTATCGTGGTGGAGAGTATATAGACATCCAATTCCAGAACTACATGGGATTTCATCCTAACTCTCGGCCCCTTTTGTGTGTGTGTGTGTGTGCGTGTGTGTGTGTGTGTGCGTGTGCATGTGCGTGCGCGTGTGTGTGTACGCGTGCATGCGCGTGTACGTGTACATGTGCATGTGCGTGTGCGTGTGCGTGTACGTGTGTGTAAGTGTGTGTATGTATGTGTGTGTGTGTACGTATGTGTGTGTGTGTGCACATGTGTGTGCATGTGTGTGTGTGCGTGTGCGTGTGCGTGTGCGTGTGTGGGTGTTTGTGTGTGTGTGTGCGTGCGTGTGCGTGTGTGTGTGTTAATTCCTCTCAAAATAAACTTCATATTATAATATATCAAGTATATTATATTAATTATATCACATATAATTAATTTAAATTAATTATATCATATATAATTAATCTCTTAATTAATTGAAACGATTCAAACTAATCCAAACTTAATTATGTATAATCCCTGTTGAGCTACAGAGGGGATCTTATGGACCTGTAGATTGAAGCTCTAATTGTATTTGAATAATTAATTAAACTCCTTTAATTAAATTACTCAACATACATTAATTATCGGTCACTCCACTAAAAATCGATCGCTCCACTCTTCGCACTATAGATATATTTCTATGTCCATTGGATATAACCATTCAAGAGTGCAATGACCCTTCACAAAATGCACTTAAGTACAGCTGGGCCAAAATTATCATTGTGCCCCTATAGTTACACTAACTCCTTAAGTACCATTGATCCCTCTAATGAACAATAAGTCATAGTCCAACTATGACCAAACCCCTCTCGGGCCAAGATAAGCATAATTGTTTACTATTATTTATGTAAACCCCGAATTCTAGGTTTCCAAGATAAGCATGTTTAGCTAAAATAATGTTATATTACATATTTATTAAGTAGTAATTCATGTTTATTTATAGGAATTATGAAGGAAGGGAAGGAAAAACATATTAAATGAGGGGTGACGTGGCGGTTAACCTTTGAACTCGGGAGGCGACAGGAAGATTAAAAGGAAGAGGAAATTCAAAAGCTTGGTTTCGGCAATTGGCATGAGCAAATTTAGTGAAATTAGTGCCATTTGAAAGCTGGGAGAATCTAGTTTTCGACGTTGTCTTGTCGGAGAAATATTGTAGGAGGAGAAGAACAAGAAGTGAAGAAAATTCAGAGGAGGCAGAATCTCGGGTTAATCAGGGCTCGAGATGAAGATTGGAAGCTCTAGGCCAAACTATAAAGAATTTTTGGCTAAAATTTTAAGGTAAGATTTAACTAAATTATAAACATGTTTGTAGAAGGAAGTTCCTATAAAAAAGGTCCGGATTTTGAGTTATGAATTTTTTTAAATTGTAATAGAGAATATGTGCATAAGCAGACAGCTGCTTGGGAAGAACAAGCAAATAGCTCACCGTGGGGAGTTATAGCGAGATATGGAGAATGAGGATCTCGCTTATAAAGGAAATCTCGCTGATTTTGTGATGAGGATCTCGCTCTAGAAGGAAATCTCGCTAGAAATTGGGCTGAATCTCGCTGGTAAGGTAAGTATCACTAGGATGAAAGTTTGCCAGGAAAAGCTTGATCTCGCTCATGAGGATCTCACTCATGAGAATGAATTCGCTCATGATGAGTATCTCGCTAGTAAAGCTGTCTTTGTTGATGAAAGTTCCATTAGTAAATGAACTATTTGAGGTATTTTGCTAAGAATTCTAAGTAGTTTAACCCGTAATTATTTCCTTTCAGGCCAAGAAGAGCTAAGAGAGGCGTATAACCCGTTAAGAGCCCTGACGAGCTGTGAGTGACTAAATGAACTTAATGCTTTCAATACTTATGCATATAAGGCCAAGTAAGTAGCAGTGATGCTAATGATGAATTTATACTCCCTCAAGCAACAAATGGTTAATGAATAGCTTAACGTATCTCTCCCGGCTTGTATATGTTTAACACAAGCCAAGGTATGTTGTGAAATTATTACAACAGTGAAGTTTCTATGGTTGAAATATGCTTCCTAGAGGAAGGCTATGATAGAATGAGTTCTTGTGTAAATGACATGTAAATTAATACTACGAAATAACCCGATACTGAAGGACATGGAGAAGGTATCGTGGTAATAGTACCTGAGATATTGGCGGTACTTAGAAAACTCTACGTGCAAGTAGGTAGTTCTGAATGAGAGACCGAAGTATGGGTCTCCTAGGCCATGCACCACCAAAAGGAGGCCGAAGTATGGGTCTCTTGGCCGGTAATAGACGTTAGGAGCTAGAGCATTGTAGGCTCGTTCTCAACTAAGGAATAATGATGTTTAATGATGTCTAAGAATGGTTTAAAGCTATATTTAGAGACAGTTGCTTGAGATACTCATTAGTATATTTACATGTTTATAGTGATGTAATGCATGATATAATATTGATTCTATAGTCACTCACTAGGCTACTAGCTCACAGATTTTCTGTATTTTCCTTTTTCAGGTAACGGTCAGATTCCTCGGGTTGATCCTGCTGCTGCTTACCACTGAAAGACTCGGCTTATTAAAAAAACTTAGGTTGATGATCTGTTTATGTACATATGTTTTGAGAGGGACTAGGGCTTTGTTAGAGTTATTTGGGCCCATCTGTGGATATTTTTTTCCCTCAGATGTTATGTCATGGCTATATGCATTGTTTTATATAATTTTTAGAACCTTAAGGAGGCATACTATATGCATACATTATTAATGTTTAACAGGTTGGCATTTAGATTAGAAGGCTAAGGTGGTGAGTGCTGACAACATGACTAGTAACTACCGCGGTCATATCCTTTTTCAGATTAAGAGGGTAATCTGGGAGGGGGTGTGACAATTTAAGTCCAGAATTAGTTCTTAAGGAAGCAATTTATCTACTTACTCTAACATTAGGGAATGAATGAATTTCATCTTATATAACTGTGTTCCTAGCTCTCCAATCGGACGAGTCCCCAAAATGGTAGGCATATTGAGTCGACGATCTGGTCACTCTCATCCATGCAAATCAAAGGGCCTCCTTTATAGCAGGAGTTTACAACTCATTCAAGATTTAGGTCATGTCACCTCTGGTCATTCTGGTGAACTGTACGTCTCTATTATTAACTAGGGGTGTTCATGGGTTGGGTTAGGTTGAAAGACTTTTTAGACCCAACCCAATTGTTCGGGTTGTAAATTTCTTCAACCCAAATAACCTTTATTAAAAAATGAACCCACCCAACCCAACCATGAAATATTTGGGTTGAGTTGGTTCAGGTTAATCAGGTCATTCATTTTAAAAAAAAATCAAAAAAAAGCAAAACATGAATATGTAAAAATCTAATTAATTATTTTCATAGATTGAATTAAGATTAACAACTCAATTTCAATTTATATAGTGAAAATTTTCTTCTAAAGTGCAAAGAAACTATTTTTAAGAGTTGTTGAAGAGTAAATTATTCAAAAAATATTGGAATTAAATAAAATTAAAATCAATATATGTATAAATAATTGTGTTATAAGTAATAAAAATATATATTTTTTAAAGTTAATAATAAATTCGGGTTGGTTTGAGTTATATTAGTTAAACCCATGAACTAACCCAACTCGTAAAATTTTCATTTATTTGAACCCAACCCAACCCAAATGAGTTGATAACCCAACCTAAACCGCACGGATTGGGTTGGGTTGATCGATTTTTTCAGGTCATCGGATTTTTTGAACACCTCTATTATTAATGGCGTTATATAATGAGACTATTCATTTCGTGATCCAGTCTTATACAAAAGGTTTTGTATAGAACACCTCCGTTCACATATCTCTACATCAATGATTAGGATCAGATCATTTATAGAACTTTACAACAATAGTAATATTTACAAAGTGGGTCGTATTCGTAGTGTCACTAGGATAAGGTACTCAACCTTATTCATCTATTGCCGACCATTTAGGTTATCACTTAAACATGATCCATCTATATCTCGACATATATGTTTAAGCTACATAAGATAACCTTGGATGTTAGTTTATTGGTTTGTGGGTTAATGCTATTAAATGTCAAATAAAATACCTCTGATTTTATTAAATAAAAAAATTGTTTGTACTTTACAATTACAAACTACATGACCCACAAGATTTAGAGCATCAACCCCAACAATCTCCCACTTGTCCTAAAGCTAGTGGGGTGTATATCATAAAAGTCATACTTATGCAAAAGTATATAAAACAAGAAACTAAGACATAAAACGCGCCAGTACAAAATTTCCCGTTTGCCCTAGACTAGATATGACATGTTCCGTAGACCTATACTCTGCAGGTGACCTTCAAACACCTTACTCGTGAGGGCCTCTATAAATGGGTCAGCAACATTGTGTGTCGAAGCTATCTGTGTAACAATCACGTCTTCTTGATGTACAATCTCTCGAATGAGATGATACTTTCGCTCTATGTGTTTCCTGCATTTGTGACTCTTAGGCTCTCGAGAATTAGCCACAAGATTACTATTATCACAATATATGATGATGAGCTTAGATATGTTTAGAACCACTTTCAGATCAGTCAAGAACTTCCTGAGCCACATAGCTTTCTTAACAGTTTCACAAAATGCTACATACTCAACCTTCATAATGGAATCAACAATGCATCCTTGCTTGGTGCTTCTCCAGACTATTGCCCCTCCGTTAAGAGTGAGCACTGATCCTGATGCAAATTTTCTAGAATCCTTATTAGTCTGAAAATTAGAGTTCATGTATCTCGTAAGAATCAAATCCTTAGAACCATACACGAGCATGTAGCCCCTCGTTCTCCGAAGATACTTGAGAATGTTCTTGACAGTGGTCTAGTGGTCAAATCTTGGACTAGACTAATATCTACTAACTATTCCCATTGCATAGTAGATGTCAGGTATAGTACATAACATCACACACATCAGGCTATCAACAATTGATGCATAGGGGATCCGTCTCATTTCTTCAACTTCTTAAGGTATCTTAGGACACTATTCCTTAGACAAAATAATTCCATGCCTAAAAGGGAGCAAACCTTTCTTGGAGTTTTGCATCGAAAATTTGACAAGCATGTCGTCAATGTACGATGCCTGAGACAGGGCCAACGTTTTGTTCTTTTTATCCCTAAAGATCTGAATGCTCAGAACAAACTACGCCTCTCCCAAATCTTTCATTTGGAATTGGGACGCTAGCCAACTTTTAGTTTTAGTCAATAGACCTAATTCATTCCCAATGAGTAGGATATCGTCTACATACAACACAAGAAAAGCTACTGAATTGTTGGTGATTCTCTTGAAAACACAAGGTTTATTAATATTCTGATTAAAGCCATAAGATTTGATCACAATATCAAATCTTATATTCCAAGATCGAGAAGCTTGTTTCAATCCATAAATGGACCGATTAAGCCTACAAACTTTTTGCTCTTGACTTTGGGTTTTGAATCCCTCAGGCTACTCTATATATATGGTCTCCCCAAGATTGCCATTCAGAAAAGCAGTCTTGACATCCATTTGCCAAATCTTATAGTCATAATATTAAGCAATGGACAGTAGTATCTGGATAGACTTCAAATGGAAACAGGTGAGAAACTCTCCTCATAGTCGACTACCTCAACTAGGGTCAAACCCTTTGCCACAAGTCTAGCCTTAAAGGTATGCACCTTCCCATTAGCACCCCGTTTTCTCTTGTAGATCCATTTGTAACCTATAGGTTTAACCCTATCAGGTTGATCTACAAGATCCCAAACTGAGTTAAAATACATAGACTCTATTTCGAGATCCATAGCTTTGATTCATTCATCTTTGTCAACATCCTCCATTGCCTTTTTATAAGACAATGGATCTTCAACATCTTCGTTAACCACGATAGCTAGAGTTTCTGTTAAACCCATGTAACGAATAGGCGGGTTCGCAAGCCTTCTGCTATGTCGAGGCTCCCTCAACATTTGAGTTGGATTTGACCTACTAGATGAACCAACTTCAACAACTCTTGTTGAGGTATTAGGCTCTTCAACAACTCTTGTTGAAGGTTCAGTAGTTTTACTAGAAAGTTCATTTAACACTATCTTACTACAGGCTTATGCTCCCTTATGTGGTTCTCTTCTAAAAAATAGTGTTTGTCGACACAAACACTTTATTATCTTTAGAATCGTAGAAGTAACCACCTCTCGTTCCTTTAGGGTAACCTACAAATAAGCATAATTTTGAACGAGATTCCAATTTCTTTGGATTTGCCTCAAGCACATATGTTGGGTAATCTCAAGTCCTGAAATGATGTAAACTACCTTATCGATCATTCTATAATTTCATAGGTGTTCTAATAACACTTTTGGATTGAACGCAGTTCAAAATATAAGCTGCAGTCTGTACTGCATAACCCCAAAATGAATCAGGTAAAGAAGTATAACTCATCATAGATCGAACTATGTTCAATAGGGTTTGGTTTCTCTTTTCTGATACACCATTCTGTTGGGATACAATTTCATGTTCTATCAAATAGTCTTGGAATTTCATATCCATATACTCTTCACCTCGATCAGATTGAAATGTTTTAATTGCTTTATTTAATGCATTTTCAACTTTAACCTTGTACTTGTTGAACTTTGCAAGGGTTTCAGACTTATTTTGCATTAAATAAACATACCCACATCTGGAATAATCATCAGTAAAAGTGATGAAATATTCAAACCCTCTTCCTTTCTTAACATTCATCAGACCACAGAGGTCTAAATGTACAAGTTCTAAGATTCTTTAGCCCTGTGACCTTTTCTAGTAAAAGATCTTTTAATCATTTTGCCTTCAAGACATGACTCACATACAGGTAAAGAATGAACTTCTAAGAATTATCTTCTAACTCACTTAGAAGTCCATTCTTGACTAGTCTCTCAATCCTATTGAGATTTACGTGTCCTAATCTTAGGTGCCAAAGATGGGCATTTTCTTTAAGAGAAATTTTATGTCTTTTATGTGGAGTTACCATAGTTTTAAACAATTCAGTACTTAAGAGAGCTTTTGTTGCTGACAGTCTTAGCACATAAAGATTAACTTCAAGATTTGCAGAACAAATATATACTCCATTTTTTGTAAACAAATACTTTATTTACATTAAAAGATAAAGAGTAGTTATGTTGAAGCAAATATTTTACAGAAATAAGGTTCCTTTTCAAGTTTGGAACCACATATACATTATCTAATAAAATATATTATTTTTGTAAGCAAAGTCGAAGTCCTCCCACTGTTGTAACTGAGATGATGTACCTAGTTCCAACACGCATCGTCATCTCCTTAGCCTCCAATTGCCGTCAAGAATTAATTCCCTAAAATGAAGAACAAACGTGGTAGTGGAACCTGAATCTATTATCCAGGTCGAATCATCATTCTCCACTAAGAAAGTTTCTAATTCAAGAAAATCGTATTTACCTTACTGGGTCTTTTTCTTTTCTGCCAAGTATTTATGACAATTTCTTCTCCAATGTCCCTCTTGGTTGCAATGAAAATAATTTCCCTTGCAGCCTTGACCTTTTTGCCTTTTTGGACAGCAACTGATGGGCTAGTTTTCCCCTTTCTACCTCTCTTCTTCTTCTAATGTTTGGTGTCGAAAGAGGAAGGCAAAAATTTAATTCCAAAGGTCGAACCTCTGAAGAACTAATTGGAGGACGAGACAATATTTGCCTCACCCTTCTGTTCCATGACTTTCATCAAAGATTGGAAATTCTGAAGCTCATTGAGCAAAGTTGACAAGTTGTAGTTAACCCTGTTCATAACAGCATTGCTACGGAACTGTAGGAAACTTTCAGATAAAGTTTCCAGGATGAAGCTAACTTGGTTGGCCTCATCAATGACAGACTGTTCATCTTGGCCACATTAAAGTGGACCATCATGTTAAGAACGTGTTCTTGAACAAAGATCCCTTCTTGCATAGGCTCATACTTCTTGGTCAAGACTTCAGAAAGACTTTCTATGTTATATGCTTGGGCCTTTTCATTTGCCCATACCCAACACTCATATGTCTCACGAATATTTTGAGTGACATTTTGAGCTGGGACTGGAGGATATTCCTCCACCAGGACAAATCTTAAGTCATCTATGATCAGAACTATATTTAGAGTTGCGGAAGTCGTATTGAAAAATGTTGAAACATACAATTTAATTATATTAGTAATCCATGCATTACCCATTTTGGAAAAACCAATCAAATTTAGAAAAATAATTGAATAAACTTTATGTGACATCTATTTTGCAATGATGTTTCAGTGAGGCAGGGTAAAAGCCACCGTAGGGTGATCAGGTATCCCTTCACTGAAATGAGACAATCTCAACCAATATATAGAACAACTCCTTGTTCCTATAAATATTAGTCACTATTGCTCGGTCTAGAAATTGTTAACTAACTTAATATTTTTTTTATAAGTGATACATCTCATTTTAGTTTCTAGAGTTCCGTCTCAATAAGTCAACCATAGGGGAAAAACCGATTAGGGAAAAAACTAAAACAACCCTATCCATTTCTGGAGTTTGAGTGAAGAGACATGCAAATGTCATCCACAGGGGGGATACAAGCAAATGTGTCTCAAGGCCGAGCATGAAAATTTACTACAAACTAATAAGAGAGACTGTGGAATGTGTTGACACACATCCCGCTCCCACTTACTATAGACACTCTCTCCATTCACCTTGATATTGACCCATACAAATACCATTTGTAGGGGGACACAAGCATGCCTCGAGGCCGAGTATAGGTCTCACAATGTGATCTATGAGGGAGAAACGTGAAAAGAAAAAATGAAGTATCATATACCCTATTTTCCTCCCACTGAGTGTTTTACCTAGGGTTAATTTAACTTAGAAAAATACGACTAATTATTTTTACTAAGAGATTGTTTAAGTTTGCCAAAAAGTAACACTTACTTTGGATAGTTAATTTTTTTTTTTTTTTTAATAATGTTCATTAAAAATTTGAACAAACTTTAATCAACAATTGCATGCTTGTAGCAAATCTATCTAATTCACCTTCCAGGTCAGTTCGTAGGTAGGGGTATTATGTTTCCATCAACTTAAATACCCTAACCTCGACAGAACTAGCCTTCGACAAAGGTCGCTTATAGATACATTTACTACAATTTTAATCTTTTATTAAAACCAATTTAATCCTATTAAACTGATTAAAAAGATTGAACTAATTTCTAATCATATTAGAAATATTGTGAACTTAGGTCTATGTGAATCATATTTTAAAATATTTAAAAATGATTTTAACCTAATTTTGCATGCAATTATGAATTATTGATTTTAATTTCTAATTTCATTTAATTATATCGTATATAAAATAAATGAAAAAAATTAAAACCATTCATTGCATTTGGAATCATACTTAGGAAAAATTAGAACAATTATAAAGGTACCAAAAATAATGACATGCTTCATGTAATTCCCATTTCATTACTTAACATACATAACATTTATATACTAAAGTAATGAAATTCATAATGATATTCATCCATACATTCTAACTATATATTATAACAATTATAATATAATGATGCGTGATGATGTCATTAATGCATGCAAACATATATTATAACATTTATATTATCTGATGTATGAACATGCTATAAAATTAAATCATGTAACTATATTATAACATTTATATTATCTGATGTATGAACATGCTATAAAATTAAATCATGTAACTATATTATAACATTTATAATATTTATGATGCATGATTAAATGCATAACCTATGGTGAGATTTTCTATATGGCATACATTATGACATATATTAAATAAAATAAATCATACATCAAATGCATAAAGAATAATATATGGACTGGGATTAGACTCCTAAACAATTAATTAAATTAATATAATATTTATATTAATTTAATTACTTAAAAAACTAACTATTACAAAAAAAAAAAAAAAAACAGCTTTGAAACTGCTTGAATCGGACCAAAGCCTCGAACCAAGCCGCGAACTACTTGAACCAAGTGAACCGGTCCAAACTAGCTAAACCAGCTGAACCACAAATCGAACCGCTCGCGAACCACGCCATTTTTTTTCATCTCGGAGCATTGCAACGCTATGGAAAAAATTTTCATCCGTCTTTTTGCAGTGTTGCAATGTTGTTGTATAGACGCGAATTGCTCTGATTTTACTTCGATTTGGCTCTCTTTTTTCTCCAAAACGTCGTAAAAAAACTCATGAACGACACTTGCAAAGAATTACAGACTCGATTGCTTAATTAATGCCCAAAAACAAAGGGCTTTTACAAACCAATTTGTAAAATAAAGCAATAAAATCTACACAGTGCAATCCTAAAACATTCATAATTGCAAACCATTCATTCATCAACATGAACAACAATACATTAATGCAAATCTCACTATAAACTAAGTTTTAATTCTAGAAAATTAAAAATTGGAACAAAAAATCTAGCCTTGATATCAACTGAAAGACTATGAAGTCAGATGCGAAAGCAGGATCGCCCCAATTTTCAAATTAAAACTCAAAGAACAACAATTATGCATATATCACAGAGATTTACAACATGCTTATGAAACAGTAAAAAAGAGGAATTTAGGTTTAGAATAATACTTGTGTGTATGTGTCTAATCCATACAATTAGTTTATTGGTTTTGTGGGTTAATGTTACTAAATGTCAAATAAAATATCTCAGATTTTATTAAATAAATAAATTTTTTATATCTTACAATTACAAACTACATAACCCACGAGATTTAGAGCATCTACCCAACATATCTCTCATATTTACCTAAGTCATATCACCAATATCATTAATATCATTAGTATCATTCATTTTATTGATATATACCTAAGTCATATCACTGATAGCTATAGTTATCATTGATAGCTTCAATCAGTGGCCATCACTGATAACTTTTAGCAATGGCTATCAATAATAGACTTTCATCAAATGGAATTGACTTTTACATCATTAATATCATCGATATATAGATATCATCTAAGTTCTATCACCGGTTTTACTTCTATCATTGATAACATGCTATCAGAGAAAACTTTTGTCATTCTTTTTTACTACCACGTCCTGCTTTAGGTTGTGTCAAACCTAGAGCAGACACCAAGAAATCGCCTCGCCCACGGAGATCACTACTCTGGACTGGACAGACCACCTGTTAGAGGTGTTCCAGAAATGTCTGGAGTTTTTTGCCCGAGTCCAGTGGCAATAAGGAAAGGAAGGACCATCCGATCGAAAAACCAGCGCCCAAAGTGCTCTCCAGTAGTGCCCCGGCCCCTGAGAATACCACATCAAGGTGACAGTCGCACTGATCGCAAGCAAGCAAAGTCGAAGCTTTGCCAGAAGCAAGACGAGGAAGCGGAGCTGTCGTATAAACGGTAGCTAGTTGCTTTCTTTCGCCCTGAATGGAGTTCTCCCACCTTTTATATATAAAACCCGGAATTGCTTTTTTTGGGGTGACTCACCAACCGACCCAGCAGTGATCGATGACAGAATGGTACGAACAAATCCACTTGACTTTCTGACTTTTCCGGCATAAGAGGTCTTGTCTCTTTACTGTTTTAGCGGCCTCCCTCTTACGGTTAAAAAAGTGGTTAACCATCTCGAATAAATCCATCCATCTCGTCGAGACGAAATGTCATCGTTGATTGCTTCTATCACCAATAACATGCTATTAGTGATAACTTCTAAGCATTCTACTTACACTTAAGTTCGAGATTTAACTTTATTAATTAAATTTACTAAGTTGGCTATCAATGTTAGACTTCTATAAGTGAATATTAACTGTGAAGAAAAATCATCAAATATTAAGCTATCAATGATAGAAAATATTAGTGGTTATCACTGATAGACTTTCATTAGTGACTATCAACTTTGAAAGATTAACACTCAAAGCTATTAGTGGCTATTATTGAGAAAGTTTTATCATGATTATTAATAATAGACTTTTATCACTAATAGACTTCTAATGTTGATATCTACCTAAATTTGATATCGTTAATACATGAATATGACTGATATCTATCTAGATTCTATCACTAATATCACTAATAATTGTTATTATCAATACACAAATATTACGGTACACAAATACATAAATATTTCAATTTATGTCTTTCATTTTGGGCCATCTATGCCATTTTTTCAAGTTTATTTCTGATAGATATCATACTCTTAAAGTCCTATAAAAATAAAAATAAAAAAAAATATTAGCCTATTTGATATCGTTCACATTTCTCATTTTTTGAGAAATAAACTTGTTTAATAACTATTATCGTTTCTTATTTCAAACTTGAAATGTTTCTAAAAATGGTGCAAATTTATGGACTAAAAAAAGTAGTTTCTTTCAAATTCGTTTTCATTTGCTATTTATATTTAATGTTTCGTTATAATAATCAAATTTAATGATTGACTTGTTGATGTTAAGTCACTTATGAATTGGATACTTTCAAGTTTTGTGTACGAAACCCAACTTCATAATTATTATGAAAAAAAATTAAAAATAAAAAAAGAAAGAAAGAGAAGAAGAAAAAGTGGAAAAAGGAAAGATATTTTTTTAAAAAAGAAATGAAAGAAGCAAAAATAAGAGAAAGAAAATAAAATAAAAAAAGGAAAGAAAAAGGAAGAAAAGAAAATAAAAAATAAAATAAAATAAAGGGAAAAAACAAAAAATGGAGATATGAAAGAACATAAAAAAATTAAAAAAAAAGAGAAAGGGATGAAGAATGTGTGCAATAAGACAAGGAAGGACAAAATTAGAAATAAAAAAAGATTCAATGGTTGACTAGTTAACACTTTTATATTTGTAAATATTTTAGAGATGTGATATATTTTTAGATTTTTTTTCTTCTTATTTTATGTTATATTAACTATTTAAAATAATATTTTATTATTGACTATTAGTATTCTAATTAATTTATATTTATACTCATAAAACCATGGACCAAGTAAGTATCCATAAGGCCCAATATAGCTAAAAAGACCCATCTAATTTTCATGGGCCAACAAACAGCCCAAATATATAATTTATGTCGTTCAATATTTTCGACCACAGTGTCGTGCTTCCGGCCGAAATTTGGTGGGAAGCTTCTTCCAGCTTCTTTCTTTCTTCGTCTTTAGGGTTTTCGTTGTCGATCTCCGCTGCTCTTATCCCTCGGCGATGGCGAAGAACCGGAATAAGAAGAAGCGAAGTGGGCCTGTTTCAATGGACGTAACTGAAAACACCGTTCACGAGCTCCCTCAAGGTACAGTTTAGTTATTTGAAAAGGAATTATACAGAATAGTATGAGATAGTATGAGAATTGAATCCTCCAGATGTTTGTGCTTTTCGTTCCATTGAATCCTCCAGATGTTTGTACTTTTCGTTCCTTGTCCATTGTTTCTCTTTAAGATGTTCTAGAACTCTCCTTTGTTTTACTATTTGTTTTCTTTGAGTAGTTTTGAAGTTTAACTAACTTATTTTCCCCTTGAATCTATAGCGATGGACGTGTCTGAGTCTGCAGTTCATAAACCAACTTCCGGCGCTCTCAACTTGTAAGCTTCTACCTGGGAATTGTGGTTAATTTTTTAATTTTTAATTTTTATTTTTATGATTTAGGACATAGTTTCACGCCAATTCATTCTGCTCTTTTGTTTTGTTTTTCGTTTTTTGATTCATGTGTTCTCAGTTCCTGACTTTTGATCACTGGCTCTGTTGAATTGTTGTGTGCCGAGAGACTTGGATTTCACTATTTCGCATGACGAAACCTTAATCCCAAATTTGTTCTTTTTGGACCGGATCAGACTGAAAAAACTAGGGCTGGTATTATAATGGACATAGCTTCTCTGACTGGAGTAAATTGAGCATGTATTAAGGATTTACCACAGAAAGTGATGAATATTCCCAGAAAATTTGTGGTTCCATGCTAACCTTTCATATTTAGCCACATTACTATTGATCTTAATATTTTATTCAGTGGGTCACGTATAACTTTGAATACTACATGGCTAAAGATTAATTAGAACCGTTGGAGAAATATTTCTTGACAAGGGAAAATGAGGAAAAACCTTCTGTAGTCTATCTTGATAACCTGTGTTCAACTTTCTTAATTGTGAGTGAAACTTCTTCTAGTTGGAAAATTCATTGAAATTCTATTTTTATACCTTTCTTCTAACCATTTTTTTTTCACCCGAGAGTGTAGACTGTTTTTCATGTCTTTTTATTTTTAGAATGATACCATGAGAATTTTTATAGGCACTCGAGGAGAAAGTCCTTATAAAATTACATGATAAACCAAGTCATTTGAGGTACTTGGACCTTCCCCTCTAGAGATTTCATAAAAGTCCTAATTCACTAACCGAATGTCTACTTCCTCTTTTACCACTCCTATTTATATCCAAATACTCATGACAACTTCCCTAACCAATTGGTTAATAATCCCCCAATGCCCATGATAAAGTTCCTATCAATTTAACTCCCACAAAGATATGAAGTATCTGATGCACCCCTCTGTTTCGTTTCTAGCCATTTGAACTTATCAATAAAGACAGTAAGTGAAGAATGGAAGGAGTGCCAAAGCTTCCCTATCACCGTAACCCTTGATATTTTTATCTTTCCAGCATTAGTAAAATGTAAAATGATACTACTGGTTTCAATTATATTGAAGACACGCATACATCAAAGTGATATGATCTATGATGTTCAACTTTTGATGCCTTAAGGATTATGATTGAACCCCATCCGATGTTTTGAAAGATTTCTTCACCTCTGAACGCCTACTATGTTAGCAATTAATCTAAAATTGTCTGAATCCCAGTTGTTGACTCGGGGAATGGTTAGATAGTTTGCGTATGTTAATTCTATCCAAGCAAGAAAAGTCTTTGGGTTTGATTGTCTCTGTCTGTATCTTAATCTCCATTTTGAATACTAGCTGATTAGGTTGCTGTTTAACTTTTAAATGGTTTTCTAAATTTGGTTCTTACTGCAATTTTAAGCCGCCTTTTTCCCTAATCATTACTCTTTGTTGTCACAGAAAGTTGAAAAAGGGAAGGCCAATGAAGCGATCCAAGAATGTTAGGAAAACAAAAGCCATGGCAAAGGCCATATCTAAGAGCGAGCAGTCGACGGAGAAAATTTTGAAAAATCAGAGCAAAACTGCCAGAATACAATCTGCAAAAGCATTGTATGAATGATAGTATCATTCTTATAGAGAAATGTTTCCTTAAATTGTAAAATTTATTTATTTTTGTCCCTTTCATAGGTTTTTATGTTACTTTCTCCACTCACCATTAAGTATTCAATTGTATCGATCCTGCAACTTCGAAGTAGTAAGTTACTTGTGAAATCTAATCCAGTGCCATTAATTCATTTTAGAGAGGGAATTGTCTATTTTTTAGTCTATTATCACTAGCAAGTAGCAATAGCATTAGGTGTTAGAAATTTTATAACGGGTGGGATCTTATTATAGTTTGAAAACATTGTTTTTTTGGGGGAGTCCAGCCTCACCAACATCACACAGTAAGTAAATTTATTTTTATTTTTATTTTTTTTTCTTAAAAAAGGAGAGGAATGGAGAATTTGTCGGGTGAGAATTGTAGTTGAACAACTGGGTGAACTATAAAAAGATTGGTACAATTTAGAGTGGACTCGAGTTTTTGTTTTCATTTTTGTTTTTTTTGTTTTTTTTTGAAGGTTTCGAGGTTCAAATCCTATTTAAAATTTTGGTAAATTTGAATGGTATATTTATATATCAATTTGATTGCGATGGATGTTATGTATCTATCCATGTCGAAAAATCAGTGATCAATTGATTAAAATTTGTGGTTTGAGTTATATAATGTGGAAATATCAGTCATCTATTTATTAAAGTTTGTGGCTTGAGTTAACTTGAAAGCATGATATAGTGTTTTATTCATAATAATAATAAGAAGAAAAAGGTATAATCTATGGGTATTTGTTTCTTGTGCGAAACAGTGTCGTGCATGGCTTGGCTTGGTAAACAGTTTCTGGGTCGCCACAATTATTGTTAAATTTTGTGGAACTTAAAATAAGAAAATATTTATCTTCTCTCAATATGAGTACTTACATAAATCTTGTATTATTATTTTTAAGTGTTTTTTATTTTTTTTTTATTTTTAATTTCTCCATCTCGTATATTATCTAAAAAAGGAAAACAAAAAGAAAAGTCTCATTTCATTTTAATTTCTGCACTTTCAAATGTTCAAATTTAGTCTCAATAAATCTTATATCCAATTCTTATGATTGATATAATCAAACCTTGTAAACATACAATGTGAATATTTATTTTTAAAATCTATAGAAATAACTAATAAATTTTCTTTTTGAAAAATTCAATAATAAAGTAATAGTTAGGAGTAATTAATTAGTTACCAAAGGTACAATGATTAAACCAATTTTATGTTAATAAAAATGTGTTTCATAGTGATTTTAAATATGATAAAAGTTTATATGTATATAGGCACGCCCGAAAAGTACAATTTTAATTATTTTGAAAAGCATGAGGACTATAGAGAAATGCAAAGTTCTTTGCAACTTATCTTGTATGTAGATAGACAGAACTTTCATTTTTTAGATATTTTATCAACTCAAATCACCTATTTATTATAACTTTAAATGCTAAATTCTAGAAGATACCACTGAACTTTGTACTTTGTTTAGAAAATCCTATAAACTTTCAAAAGTTTTATCAATACTTTTCAACTTTCACAAAGAAGTTAAAAAATACACTTACCATTAATTTTTAATGAAAACCATTAAGTTTTTTTTATTTAAAAAATACTAATGAACTTTCAATGTTTTTTTTAATGCCCTAAATTTTTTTTTTAAAAAAAAAAGCTAAAAAAAATATCCTTATTGCTATATGTAGATGGGAACCATTAGCATATTGTTTCAAAAATATTGTTGAACTTTCAAGAGTTGCATTACTACCCCTAACCTTTAAAAATAAAAGTTAAACAACGCCCTTAGCATCAATACGTAAACGAAAACCATTTATGTATACCATATCTTACCTCTATATTCCATTTCCTCTCTCTCAACTCTTTCAATCTATGGACCGTTTTCTATCTTCACTTTCTTCTTCAATACTCTCTTCGTTGTAGCAATTGAGACTTTGTTAACTTATTTTTTGGGAAAATCTTCACAAATAGAAAAAAATTTCAAACTATTTACAGAAATAGCAAACAAAAAAAATAAAAATAAAAATACTGATAGACATTGGTAGACTTCTATCTGCATCTATCAGTGATAGACTTCCATAAGTTTCTATCACTGATAGATAGCGGCAGACAGCGATAGACTTCTATCCGTCTCTCTATCAGCATCTATCAAAGAAGATTAAAATTTTGCTATATTGTGTAAAGTTTATCTTATTTTTCTATTTTTATAAACTCCCCCCTTTTTTTTTTTTAAGTTCAAATTAGTTCATTTATGGTGTGATTAGTTTAAAAGGTTATACTTGATCAAATTTGATATTTTCTTTGTCGACCCTTTTGGTATTTTGCTATTCATTGTATTGCTGAATTTTAAGTGGAGAATTGATTTTGGAACTTTGTGAGCTTTTGAGGAATTTTATGCTTTACCTTAAAGTTTTTGGATTCTGTTTGATTAATAAGAAATTGGTATAACAATTTGACAAATGGGGCAAAACCGAGAGTATTTTTAAATGATTCATAATCAAGATAACTTTAAAGAGACTAGTACTTACAGAAAGAGGTTTTTTTTTTTTTTTTTTTTTTTTTTTTTTTTTTTTTTTGAAAAGTTGATATTAATGTAGCCATGGAAAATTCATGACTATTAAAAAATTCGCAAGGTTCCTCCCTTGATCTTTTGAAAGGAGAAGACGAAGAAGAAAACACCCTTCGTACGAGTTCTTTTTGCTACCTGGGTCCTTTCCAGTTTTACATCCAATATCAACGGTAAGAATATTTTAAACATTTTTTTTTAAGGTTTATAAAATTTTTAATTTTTTAAAAAAAATTTAAAGATATTTTTGTAATAAAATACAAAGTCGAGAGGAGTATTTATTCTATATAGCCAACTTTAATTTTAAACTTGTAATATAAAAAAAATGTAAGACGGTGTCTGTTAGGAGTGGAAACGGTTTGGTTCGATTTCAAACCAAAATCGAATTTTCTAAAATGTGAAACCGAACCGAACCGATTTATCGATTTCAAATTCGGTTTTGACATTTTAAAAAAATCTATGTTATATTCTTTTTAAATTAAAAAAACGGTTCAATTTGGTTCGGTTTTGTTCTTTAAATTAAAAACGGTTCGATTTTACACTTTTTTTTTTTTTTTAAATATATAAATAAATAAATAAACATATATTAGTTAAAAATGGTAACCATTTTCTCCATTTATTTAGGCTGACAAAGAAAAGGGTAAAAAAGGATAAAAACGCCGTCTGTGGGGATCGAACCCACGACCACGTGGTTAAAAGCCACGCGCTCTACCACTGAGCTAAGACGGCTTTGTTGTTAACGCATTATTTAAAACATATATATTAAAATAAATGAAGAAAGAGAAAAAACTGACCAAATTGAATTTAAACGTAAACCTATCGTCCATCCAAAAGGGGAAAAATTTAAGATAAATAAATTATAAACAGCAACACAACACTAGAATCACTCTCTGACTTTCTTCTTCTTCGTGTTCAAAAGAAATCTTTGGCAACTACTCACCAGAAAAAAAAAAAAAACCCACCTCAAACATCGGAGAAGTGTCTCACTTCTTCCCTAATTTTCCAGATGAGTCTCCTTATGAGCCATTCTGGTGGTTTCAGCATCAATTCCTTCAAAATTAAATCCTCTAAGCGTTTACAACAGTCCAGCACGCCAGGTAATCATACCTTTCATTTGGTTCTATATCAAAATCAACGACTGAAACACCATTTTAAGATGTACACAAATTTTGGGTATTGAATGGTATTTCCAAGGAGAAATTCTAGGGAACTTATTGATGATGTATTCACTTGTCTAATAGAGGGTCACTGATTTCTTTAGGTAAATATGTCATGCCTATCAAATTTCTTGGGAGACAGTCCGCAGCTGATGATCAAAGTAAAGATATTGAGTTGGTGGAGAATAAAAACAGCAGCAATTATTTTCAAGCCATGGCTTTTGTAAATGCCATTTCTGGTAATGCTTCTGCTCTCTGCCTTAGGTGGAAGATTGTTGATTTCTACTTCAATCTTGTTATAATAATTTATCTATGTCCTGTTTCAATTGATAGTTTTTTCATTAGATAACTATGATTGGTAATTTCACATCTAACTGTAAGCAATCAGGTATATGGTATTGGTATCATAGGCAACCTCTTATTTTCCTCTTAATTCCTGTTTTTCACTCCTGGTAAAATAGGCTGTACTTTCAACCCTGCTGTGGTTTTGGTATGAATATTCCTAATTTTATTTTTTTTTTCTATATTCCAGCAACAAGTTTCCTTGCAGTAGACGCTGCAAAGGCTGAAACTTTAAAGCATATGTGGGTAAGAGTTTATAGTCGTCCTGTATTGTGTTTTCTAAAGCCATCTGAATCTATATTCTTTTGAGACTTTAATTCTCTAAAATCCCTTTATTTAATTACTTTTAAAGATTTTTAATATTATTTTTCACCAATTCCTTTTAAGAATCTTGATGAAATCTATATGTATTTCTATTTTCCATTGAACATATAATTGTGAGATGTTTCTTTATTCATAAGTGAGTTTCAATTGTTTATGCTTTATGATGACGAAGATTTTGATTGTTTATTCATTTTCCATTTTTTGGGGTGAGGGTATGGGCGTACCAGATAAGAATGGTTAATTCATTATGACTTCAACAGAAACTGAAGCTTGGTAACAGGCTGCTCTTTAGCATTACTTGCCATCTTTGTTTGCTTGCTTAAGATGTTGGTCTCTATCAATTGGATATCATGGTAACTAAATTAGTCTGCATAAATATTTTGCTTGGTGTATAACTGTACATTATATCAGGATCTAGAATTATTTTCCTTCAAGTCAGGAAGGAGCTGCTGCTGTTTATACTCTGGCTGATGGTGGCATTGGAGATTGGTTTGGAGGCTTCTTGTATTCGGCTGGACAACAGGCTAATGTTGCAGTTCAGGATCAGTTATCTGCTCTTAGTTTTACAAGGTCCAGTCTTGTTTTCCTGCCCTGTACTTTTCATGTTATTTAATGCTTTGAATTTGATAGTAAACGGCTATTTGTTATTTCTCTGCCCTTGACTACCTATTCCTTTATACAGCTTGGCAGTAATTTTTGGGGCAGGGTTTGTAACAAGTCTTTCCCCTTGCACACTGAGTGTTTTGCCTTTGACCCTTGGTTACATAGGTAAGCATGAGCATCTCATACACACATTCTTGCAATCTCGGTATGTTATTTTCCGTCTTATGTTGATGTTGTGATCCAATGGAACTCTGTAGGAGCTTTTGGATCAGGGAAGAGCAGAGCAGAGGTAACTTACTTTCTAAGCGAGTTCCAATTTGCTCCAATTGCTCTGTGTGATTGTAGTATTAAATTATAGAAATCTTCGAATTAATTAAGCTCCGGATGTTTGGTGATACATACAAGATCCTAGGTTCAACGCTCTACGCTGAAAGTTTAGGTTTCATTTTATAACTATTTAGTTTTGATTTTTAGTTTTTGACAATTAAGCTTATAAGCACTACTTCCATCCATATGTTCTATGTTTTGTTATCTACTTTCTACTTATATTTACAAAAACTAAGCCAAGTTTTGAAAATTAGAAAAAAGTAGTTTTTGTTTTTAGAATTTGACTAGAAATTCAAGTATTTCTTTAACAAAGGTTAACCATAATTGGAAAATTTAGAGAAAACGTACCGAAAACTAAAAACAAAATTGTTATCTAATGGGCCTTAATAATTTATACCCTTGTTATCTCCGTGAGTTGGGCTTGGGGTTGACAAACCCTTCGTGTTATTAGTGGGGTAGGCCATGAGTCTATTGTGAGGAGTGGGGGCCTTCAACACCCTGGGTATAGAAAAATAATAACAGTAAACCAGGACTTGAAAGAAATTATCAATGGTTCTACGATGCCAGTGTCTTCATATCTTACTTTGTCCGGATTTATCATCATTGTTACTATATCTTCTAGTCACTTTGAACTTGAGAGCATTTGTATTGAAATATATTAATCAATGTGAGCGTACGAGTAAGGGATGTCTTGGGAATAGTAATAAGATAATAGTAAGGGCATAGGTGGTAATTAGTTATTTGTGCTTTGGTTAAAGTAAGGCAAGTTAGACACCTTAGGGGAGATCATTTTGATAAGTCAGTCCTTAGTATATTGGTTGTAGGAGAGAGATAGCCCTCTCGAAAGGCTATTGATATTGTAATTTCTTCATTGATATTGCAATATAACTATCTTTAATGTTTTCACATATTTTTTATGTTTGGTATCTAGCAGAATCCTTCTACTCTGATGTTCGGGGGGAATATGCATGTTTTTGAGAGATGGTTTCATAGAAATGGTTAAAAAATCAGCTGAAGGTACCGGGTTGAGAAAGGCTGTTAATTGGAATTTGATCTCTTCATATTTTCAGGTTGTTGGAAACTCTGTTGCTTTCTCATTAGGACTTGCTACAACCCTAGCGCTATTAGGCATAGCAGCTTCTTTTGCTGGAAAGGCATATGGACAAATTGGCCAAGGATTACCATTGGCTGCTTCAGGCTTAGCTGTTATTATGGGTCTAAACCTACTGGAGGTACTACTCATCAAAACATGATTAGATAATTGTATGGATTACGAAGTTGAAATTTGAAAACTTGAAATTGAAATGCTAATTTTGAGCAATTCGTTGACTGCTGGCCAAAATTTTTCCCATCTTTATCATTTACACCTGAAATAATTTCAACTGAAAGTTTTTGCACAAATGTTCAATGATGTAATTTGTATTTTCTTAAGAACATCAACCCATGATATGGAACTCTGTCCTGGAGTTATTATTGTGGGCCTTTTTTTTTTTTTTTTGGTTTCGTGTTGATGATTAACAGAAGGCATAAGACACAAAGATTGAAGGATACTTTGGTGTCATTACCTATTATTCACAATCAACTTTCTTTAGTGGGAAGAATAATTAAACTTGTTTCGTTATAAATGATCAGTCTCACTTATTTGTACTTGTTAGTGGGTTGCAGAACCTGATAACTAAGTACTCAGACTGTTTTTTTTTTCACAATTTCGTTCTGTTTTAGTCTTCTGATGGATTTATTCTATAATTTGGTGCGAATTGCAGATAATTGAGTTGCGATTGCCCTCATTCTTTGACAATTTCGATCCTCGTTCTGCTGCTGCCAACTTTCCATCAAGTAATTCGCCTCTCCATTTCTTTTGACCACTGGTTACTTGTCTGGATGCTCTAACAAGGTTTTAAATCTGATGTCTTAGGTGTGCAAGCATATCTTGCTGGGCTAACATTTGCTTTGGCTGCATCTCCTTGCAGTACTCCTGTGCTGGCTACTATACTTGGATA
The DNA here is from genome assembly GCF_009727055.1 of Benincasa hispida. Lineage (NCBI taxonomy): Eukaryota > Viridiplantae > Streptophyta > Magnoliopsida > Cucurbitales > Cucurbitaceae > Benincasa > Benincasa hispida. Next base: position 19,203,833 of record NC_052359.1, on the reverse strand, counting down.
TGTAGCTACATCCAAGGTGCCATAAATCGTTTCTTATGGTGATACGACTTTGATCTTAGTTTCAATAGATTGAATCATATAAATAATCCTTGTAAAAGAATCCTTGAAATTAAAAAGTAACTTGTATAGGGGGCATGGCCTTGATAAAGGTCTAAGAGGTCATGGGTTCAATCCATGGTGGTCACCTATCCTACAGGTTTCCTTGACACCCAAATGTTGTAGAGTCCGACGGGTTGTCTTGTGAGATTAGTCGACATGTGAAGTAGTTGTTCCAGACACTCACGAATATTAAAAAATAAAAAGGAAGAAAGAATCTGTATATATGATTTCGATGGATTGCACGTTTTGATTTCTTCTCATAGTTTTTACCATATATTTAAAGTATATTCAACGAACTTGTTTGCATCTCACTCTCTCACACACATACTTCTATAAAATGAATGGAAAATAGAGGACTCAAAACAAGGGGCATACTCCCCTTTTGAGAATCAATAGGGTCGATAACGTAATTGTCGTAGAAGGAAATTGTAATCCTTTCCTTATAGTTCCCTGTTAATATCTACTCTCTTTTATAACAGGATCCCATCATCGGGGGTAGCCTCCTTTTGACATACACAACCGGCTACGTCGTGCCGTTACTTCTTGCTGCCTCATTTGCTGGAGCATTGCAGGTAATGTGTGGTGATAAAAGGAAGGAGAATGTACCTGCATATATCTCAACAATTTTTCTGCAATGTAGTATACTAGTTAGTTTATCAGATGACTTATAAAAAATTTCCCCCTTTGTAGTATGGGGTTTTGTTATCTAAATGATTGTTGTATGCCTGCAGAGCCTTCTGTCTTTCCGCAAGTTCTCATCGTGGATTAATCCTATAAGGTAATTCCTTTAAAACCCATCCCTCACTTCAATAAGATAAACATACAAGATGTTGAATTTCAAAAGATTGGTTTTGAACACAGATGAAAACAAATATTGCACCTCTTCTTAAAAAGAAATTTACTTAGTTTGAGACTTTAGACTCTTGGAATCTTGAAATATCATATTTGAAATGGGTTTCGTTTGTTGTTTGATGGATGCAGTGGTGCATTACTGTTGGGTGGAGGTGTATATACATTCTTGGACAGATTATTTCCAGTCACAATGGCAATGTAAAGAATAGATATGAATAAATACTTACCTACTTCTTAGATGGTGACAAGGCTATGCTGTTCCCATTCAATGGTACATATTTTCCCGTGCTTCTTTTGGCCTCACTCAAATTTAATGTGGATAAGATCAACCGCTATAAATATCATATTATCGTTTTTCTCAACTTTCAACTATCATCTTTTACCGACTTAGTGTATGGCTTCGAGTTTCAAAATTCTCATCTTCCTCTTTGTTTGGGGCTTTCAGCTTAACGATTTTTCTTTTTCACCTTCTCTTTTTGTTTCTTCCTTCTTTTCTCTCTCTCTTATTTTAAATAATAAAATTATTTAAAATATTTTTAAATAGGTTAAAAAATAATTTTGTTATCTGAACTTTCATGAAAGTAATAATCTAGTATCTGAATTTTGATTTGTAACGATTTAGTTTTTGTACTTTCAATGTTGTAACAATTTAATCCTTAAATTTTTAATATGTAACAATTTGGTCTTTGTCCTTTCAAATTTATAACAATTTAGTTCCTAAGATTAAAAAATTCATTAATATTAGATATCAAGCTTCATTATTTTATGATGGTGTCCTTGTATTGTTTAAAAAAATTGAGTCTCTAATTTATTTATCGACTTATTTATGTAAATTTTTTTATCAAATTTTAACTTTAATTCTTATCATAAGGTTAAATTATTACAAATTTTAAAGTAAGAATTAAATTGTTACTCAGTAAAACTTAGGGGTTTAATTATTATAAAATTGAGAATATAGAGATTAAATTCAGAGATTAAATTTACTTTTATCAAAATTTAAGGACAAAGTGATTATTAACATTTTGAATATAATAAAATATCATTTTGCTATATCTATAAAGAAGATGATAAATTTTACTATATTTAAAAATAATCCTAAAATTTATTACTTCAATAATTATTTAGTTACATTGTTTCGTTATTTCAACTCTTATGTAAAAGTTTTTTCTTTTTCCTCTCATTTTTTCTTTGGTGTCCAATACTTGATTCAAATTTTGGAAAAACTCCAACAAAATAAAAATATTAATAGATGGAATAGAGGCTTAATTTCTAAAAACCAAGAATGAAGAATAGTTATCAAATAATTTTAGTTTTTGAAAATTAGGATGTTTTAGCTTTCTTTGTTTTGCATAACTATTTAGAATGTGATTTTAATTTTATATGTTACAAAGATAGTAATCAAATGATTTAACACCCCATCTTAACAAGAAATCTTTGAACATTCAACGTCCTCCGCTACACACGTCACAAGAAATATATTTAAAAAAAAAAGAAAAATTAGCAATCTGATTATCTAGAGGCTTTATTTTTCCTATCGATGATTTTAGACGGGTTAAGAAGAAAGATAAAAAGTAAAAGAAAGGAAAAGGGAAAAAGGCAAGATTCTTTTGAAATCTTTTTGTTTTTCATCTTTTGATTCACATACCTTAGCAAATTTTTTCTTTAAAAAAAAAAAAAAATCCTTCTATAACTTATTATTATTTTTTTGAGAGAGAATCTTCTAACCTAATGATCATTGAAATGCACTTCTTTTTTTTTTTCTGTCTGCTCTAAGTTTTCCCTACAGAAATTAGGGAAAACAAACAAAATGGATTATTTTGATAAGGACCTTCAAAATAAAATAATAGAAATAAAAAATGAAATTCAGATAAATTAAATTATAAAGATTCATGGCAAGTAAAGGACAAACTTATCTTTAACTAACAAAATGTTTAAAGAAAAAGGAAAAAAAAAACATTAATTTTTAATATAAACATCATCCCAAACGAACACCAAAGTTCAAATGTGTACCAACTACATAAATCTAAAATATTATGAAAAAAGGGTAGAAACTAATTTTTCTCCCAAAAATAAAAAAGAAAATGGTTGAATTTCCTGGACAAAAATACTCTATTTATAAATTGAAAAAAAAAAAAAGGAAATGGTTGAATTTCCTGGACAAACAAATTAAAAAGGGGCTATATATATTATTTTATCCTTTTCTTGTGTTACTCCGTTAAAAAAGCCCTAAAAGAACCTTGTCGGCCCAAAAAGTTCCTCAAAAGCTGTGGGCTCCACGGCCCATCATCTCCTGATACTGCTTCAGCGATTCTTGCCTCTGCAGCCTCATCTCGTCGTTAAACTTCTTGATGAACGCTTCAACTCGCCGGTTCAACTCGTCCTGAGTCAGCGACGGTTCCCTCCTCAGCCTCCCCGACCCGCCCGGCGACGGACTCGGCGACCCACCGTTGCTCCGTTCGTTGAACGTCTCCGACTTCTTCATCACCTTTGATGGCGGCGTCGCTGGGTCCACCGCTATGGCGGCGCCCCTTCGCCCGTGCGACTCCCACGTGTCGGACTTCCTTAAGTGCCTTGTTAACGGCATCGACCTCCCTTCCGTTATCGTCCTCCACGTGCTCTCTAGTGTGTCCTGCCGCTTCGGTTTTGAAACTCCCAACGGCTTTCCTGTAAGGCCAAATAAACCCCCCATAGATTTTATTATATTTACGCTTTTTGCCATTGCCCGAAAAATTAAAAATCATTAAAAAAAAAAAAAAATCGTTTCGTTTTGTCCTTCGGCTCCGGCGATCTTCACTGGCGCTATACTCTGAATCGGCCGGATTTCTTATTTCAGATCTCGAATGGTGAAATTAGCTCGTGATTTTACTGACTACCGATAGCAGAAACCATATTAATGTATTATAAGCAGAGAGAATGAGAGAGAGAGAGAGAGATCGAACCTTCAGGACTGGCTTTCACGAATTTTCTTTGGCCGATTCTTGAAGAAACCGGCGGTTTCTCCTTCTCGTTTGAGAACAGAAGTCCGATGGAATCTTTCCTCGGCAGAGCGGTGGTGATCGGACTCGATACATCACTCTCATCACCAGCTTTCATCACAATCAAAGAATCATTCTCCACTTTCTTCTCCATCTCGGAAACCCTAGATTCTACCATCTGTCCGTACACGTCGTTCGATTCATCGATTTGAAGGTCGGAAATCTTCGTCACCACGTTCGGATTGGCGTTGTAACTACTGTATCCATTCAAAATGTCGGTACCGCCACAGACAGCATAGTCAGAGGAGATCTTAGCGACCGGCGGAGGAGCGGGCGTCTCCGGAATCAACGATACAGAAGCATCATCCTCCAGCTTGGACTGAAGCTTAGAAGAGGCAACAATACTGATGATTATGCAATTAATAAGCAAGTAGAGATAAGGAGGTGTTAACCAGGAGAGGAAGCAAGTCCAGATGGAAGGGATTCCAGAGAGTACGAAATCAGCCACCACTGGAACAGAGAGTTTGAGGAAGACGGCCATGAACAGAACTCCGGTGGAGATTAAGACGATCTTGAGTGAGAGGATCCATTGATAGTTGGAGTTAAAGGAGAGAATCGGCATGGCGATTTTCCGGTGAGGTTTAAGAATCTTACCTGAGATTCTTGTCGGTGGGCGCGGCCAGAGCTGCTGTTTTGGGAGCGGAACAGAGAGAAATGGTTGAATGAAAGGCCTTTATGTAAATACCCTTTTTATATGTACTGTGCCTCTTCCACAGTTTTTCATTTTCTTTTTTTCTTTTTTCTTTTTTCTTTTATGTTTTCATTTGTTATGGCGTGTTTGGCGGAATGCCAAAACCATTCATAACTTTTGTTCTCTTTAAAATTAATGTTATTATATAAATTAGAATTACAATTTAACCTATATTTTTATATAAAAAAACATGTATTTTTTGTATATTTTTTGGGTTATATTATAAAAAAGTAGTAATTAACTTTAACCCTTATTCGAAAAATATTCATAATTTTCTAAAAGTTAAAAATATTACTTTTAACTTTTCATAAACATTTCAAAACTACTTATAAAATAAAATCTTTTAGAATATCAAATAAAAATTGATCCATATTTTGTTCTAGCCTTTAGGTCACGGTGAGTACACCGTTTTAGATTCCAATTGTTATAAAATTATTTTGATATGGGTCTAAACACATCGTTGATGTTCAATCCTTATTTATTTATTTTAAATATAGATGAGATAAATGATTTAAACCACAAATTCTTGATCTTTAATATATAATAATGTCAATTGAACTGAACTCATTTTGATTGACTTTTATTAGGTTTTCATAATGGTGAATTATCAAAGATAATAAAAAAAATATAAAAAATAATATTTTCATAGAGTAGGACATATAACACACACATATATATTTTTAAAAGGGAAAACTTTTTATATAGATTTTTTTTTTTAAAGATAAAGCAATTATTTTCTCATTCTAAAAACTTAAAATAAAAAACTGTTAGTAATATTTAACAATTATGGAATTCTCCTCTTAACACACTTTCTTAGTAAAATATATCAAAGGATTAATATGTCAATTTATTTATAGGATGTTATAATAAAATCTTATAAATGATGATATACAATAATCTGAAAAAAGAAAATATGATATACAATAATAAAATCTTGTATATGAATTAAAGAAGATATAGAAAATAAAGTAATGGTCTTAAAATAGTTAATTTAAATTAACAATTTCATTTTTAGTTTTATGTTGTTAAAATTTACATTTATTTCTCTCTAATTTTTATATCTTAAAAAACACTTGAATCCCTTTCTAATTTTGTTTTATCGAAAAAGAAATTATGAGTGAAAATAATATAGAATTACAGTAGGAGAGCGTGTGTGTGTGTGGTGGGAATTGGAAAGGAAAGGACAGAGGTGGATGATTTAAATATTTGAAAAGATGGGGAGTTCCCAACGGCTATATTTAAAGAAAAATAAGACCGTTGATTTCGGAGGAAGGTGACCCGGATCCATTGGGCGGTGGATCCTCTGTTTCCCACGTGCCAATCCACCCGCTCATTACAAACCGACTTTCCCCTAACTTTGTACGGCCACATAATTTGACATTTTTATTTTACAATAAGAATCTGCATTAATATCGACGCCACACACTATGTATTCTCTCTCTACCACTTATCCTAATCTTCTCCTCTTTTCCTTATATCATTTCTATTTTTTTTAATTATAAATTTATTCTCTAGCGTTTGTGTGTCTATTTGATTCTTNTAATGAATGTGTTTAATTATTTTTGTCCCATTTGTTAATCATTTTATTTTTAAAAAATTAGGCTTATTTTTTTTTATCAATTTTTTATGATGGTTTATATCTTTATTAAGTACAGTGGTTGAATTTTTAACCAAATTCCAAAAACAAAAATAAGTTTTTAAAAGTTTACTTTTTTTTTTTTGGTTTTCAAAATTTGGTTTTGGTTTTTTTTAAACCACTCATAAAAAATAGATAACAAATGAAAAACTTTGAAAGTGGAAGTAGTGTCTACAAACTTAATTTTCAAAAACAAAAAATAAAAAATCAAATGATTACAAAATAAAGCCTTTGAACCTATTTGGTAATCAATTTATTTATGGGAATAGGAGTTTTAAGACGGAAAAAAAGAAGGAGATGGGAAGAAGATAAACTCCAATGATTTTATTATTTCTCCTAAGAGGTGTATGTATATACAACTTTTTAATAATGTAAATACCAACAAAGGGCATAATAGAAAAGCTAATTAATAGAAAATTTAACTAACATCTTTATATCTAATATCCCCTCAAATTGGACAATACAAATCAATGATACCCAACTTGGACAATATGGAGAAATAAGTAGGAGCAACAAGTGCTTTTGTAAACACATAAGCTAGTTGACATTTAGATCTGACAGATAGAAGCTTGAGAGACCCATCATCAACTTTGTCTCTAATAAAATGATAATCATGCTTTATATGTTTGGTTCTCTCATAGAAAAGCGGGTTGGTAGCAAGATAGATAGCTATTTCATTATCACAAAAGACAATAGAAGCCTGAATAGTAGGGATACATAAGTCTTTAAGCAACGATTTTAACCAGATAAGTTCACAAGTTGTAGAGGCAAGAGCTCTGTATTCTACTTCAATTGAGGAATGAGAAGCACCACTTTGCTTTTTAGATTTCCATGAGACAAGAGTATCTCCTAAAAATATGCAAAAACCATATGTAGATTTTCTAATATCAAGACACGATGCCCAATCAAAATATGCAAAAGCCTTCAATTGAAAATTCTTTGTTGATGATATAATAATGCCTTGTTTCGGTGAAGATTTTAAATATCTCAATAAATGGTCAATAATTGCAAGATGTGATTTGCAAGGATGAACAACAAATTGATTAAGTTTGTTGACAACAAAGACTATGTCTGACTGTGTGCGATGGTTAAGTAAAGTAGTTTTCCAATTAATCTTCGATAAGAAGATGGATCTTTCAACAAATCAACGTTTGAGTTTCTCAGTTTAATATTGGGATCCATAGGAACAGATACTGGTTTAACACTCAAAAGACCAGCTTCTTCTAGGATTTGAAGAGTATAATGTTTCTGAGATATAGATATGTCTTTTCTTGAACGTGCAAGCTTAAGTCCTAGAAAATATTTGAGAGGTCCAAGATCTTTGAGTTTGAAACGGTCATGCAACATGATTTTGAGTTAATTAATTTACTTTGTGTTAGCTCCTGTAATGATGACTATATCATCAACATAGACAAGGAGAACAATGAAATTCTCACCTTTTCTATGAACAAACAAAGAGTAATCTGCCTTTGATTGAGTGAAACCAAAGTCAATCAAAACATCTGAGAATTCTACAAACCATTGACGGGAAGCTTGCTTCAACCCATAAATTAATTTCTTCAGTTTACACACAGGTTTCCCATTTTGAGAAGAATATCTCTGAGGTTTCTAACCAAGGGGAAGATCTGAAAGAACTCTTATTCAAGAGAACTAGTGAGTGGAAGCAAGATCTTTCCAAGCCCATTGTGAAAGAATAAATGCATTCACAAACATACAAGAATAGTTATGCATTATAAAGAAAATTACAGCATGCTTTCCTAACTAAACAAAAGGAATTGAGAGACATACCGTTGAAAAACTGTTCTTCGTGAAATCTCTCGCTCTTGTGAGCAGTTGTACAAAAATATTTCGCTCTCGTGAGCAATCGAACAATAATCTCTCACTCTCGTCACAATCACGAACTGTTTGAACCTCGAACAACAACCCCTCGACACTACCACTTGGCAACCTTGGTATTCTCGGAGTGAGAATCCAGAAGTTTTGGGCTCTGTGTGAATTTGGTAGAGGGAATGAGGAAGTATACAATCAAACTACATGAACAAGTAAGTGGGAGAAAGGTTTTGTCTATCGTATAGACTGAAAGTACTTGATCGTTTAGTAATCTCTTGCTCTTGTGAGAATTGTCTAGCAATATCTCGCTCTCGTGAGCAATCGTTTAGCCGATCGTTTAGTCTCTCGCTCAATTGTTTAGAGCCGATGGTCTAGTCTTTTGCTCAATCGTTTAGAACCGATCATCTAGCAAATCTTGTTCGATCGTTTAGTCTCTCGTGAGGGCTATCATATAGTTCGTGAGCGATCGATTAGTAATTCACTAAATGAAGCGATCGTCCATAAAATAAAAACTCTTTTCATTTTATTCTTTAGTTATTAAAAACTGAAATTAACCTCCCATTTGCACGGTTAATGGAGAAAATAACAACTAAATAATTATCTCATAATTGTTTTTATTATAAATAAATATAATAACTAACTTATCATATTATATTTATAACCTATAGTTTTAATATCACATCATATGTAATATTTAAACCATAGTTCTTTTCTTTTTATTTAATATAAATCATATTTATATCAATTCCTTCGATTAATGTATCTAATACATCAAATCAATTATATTACATATGATTGAACCAAGTTAATTATATCATATATAATCAAATTCCCTCTTGTTAATTTGAACACTTCAAATTAACCCAAAAATTGATTCTCAACTTGAATCCATTGAGCTACTATGGGGACCTTATGAACCTATTGCTTGAAGTTCTAACGGTACGTGAATAATTGACTCAACTCTTTAATCACGATATCCATCATCCGTTAACTGTCGGGCATTCCACTAAAGACCGACAGCTGCACTCTTCGCACTACATATATATTTCTGTGTCCATATGACCAATCAACAATGCGATGACCCTTTACAAATCGCTCGTACGTACAGCTGGGCCAATTTATTGTTTTGCCCCTGTAGTTACATCTAACTCCTTAAGTACCACTGATTCCTCTAATGAACAATAAGTCATAGTCCTACTATAACTGAGTCCTCTCTTCCAAAGAGAGGGTGTGGCCACTATGTTCAAGACCCGAAATCAGCCCTTAAGAGAGCAACTTATCTACTTACCCCGACTTTGGGGAAGGAGTGAATTCCGTCTTTTGTAGCTGAGTTCACAGCTCCCCAATCAGACGAATCTCTAAAATGGTAGGTTTGTTGAGTTGGCAATCTGGGCACTCTTACCCATACAAATCAAAGGACCGCCCTTATAGGCAGAAGTTCCCAACGCACTCAGAATTAAGATCATGTCACCTATGGTCATTTTAGTGAAATTAAGTCTCAATTATCAACGACGTAATATAAAGAGACTAATCATCTCGTGGTCTGCTCTTATACAAACTCTTTGTATAGGATACTCCCGCTCGCATGTCTCCACATGAATGGTCAAGATCAGACCATTTGTAGCACTTTACAACACTTATAACATCTACAAAGCGTGTCGTATCCGTAGTGTTACCAGGATAAGGGATCCCCTTTTATTCATCTACTACAGACCATTTAGGTTATTACTTAAGGCATGATCCACTTGTATATCTCACATACATGCTTAAATTACATGAAATACCCAAGGATTTTAGTTTATTGGATATGAACAAATGCTTATAAAATAACACTTATTTTATTAATAAAAATGTGTGTACAAAATGTTTACAAACTACAAGACCACCAGAAGAATTAAGAAACCAATCCCAACAAGATCCATGTAGACTTCTTCAAATAAATCTCCATGGATTTTGTAACATTTATCGATTATGTGACTTGAAATATGACAGTAGGTACACACTGGTTTATTCTTGTTTTGTTTGGACGAGGAATTTGGAGTATGATTTGGCTGTAGTTGTGAATTGTTATCATGCTTTTGAATGACTAATGTGATAGCAGAAGTTGACTCATTAGAGGTTAAAAGATGTTCTTGTTGAACAATCAAGGAAAAGACTTTGTTAATTGCTGGAGGAGGATCCATAAGAAGGATCTGAGATCTAGCATGACTAAAGTCATCATTTAATCCTATCAGAAAACAGAAAAGGTACTTAAATTGAATGAATTCTTCATTTGATCTAACACCACCACAGGTATATTTTCCACATGTGCATCCCAGACGATATGATATATATTCATCTCATATACTTTTAATCTTGGTAAAATACATTGTAAGCGATTCTTGTTCTTGTTTCAGTGTGGATAATCCGCGCTTCAACTGAAAAATATGTGGTCCATTCCTTTTCTGGAAGCGATCTTGAAGATCAAGCCAAATTTCATGAGCCAAATTGGTGAAGAGAATGCTTGATGAAATTCCTTTAGATACGAAATTTAAAATCCAAGCAATTACAACATTGTTGTTATGAATCCATAAAAGAAGCAAGTCACTCGTAGTCTGAGTGATTGATCCGTCAATGAATCCTAGCTTTGAATCAAAAGTGCAAGAATCATTGAGCGGCTCCAGGTTACATAGTTATCATCCATAAGAAGTTCAATCACAAGAACAAAATCTGAGGTGTCACTATGGTGAAGATTGTAGGAATTATTGTGAGAAGTTGCATGCATTTCTGGGTGAGAGTTCAAAGAACCAATCTATTAAGTAGTAGAAGAAGTTGGAATTACTAGATGAAAATTAGTCGAAAATTCAGTCGGAAGTAGAGGTGGCCGCGAAGGAGGAGGATTGTTCAATGAAAGATTGGAATTCATTATTTTTGGCGCACAAGAAAATGGGAAGAAGATAAACTTCACTGATTTTATTATTTTTCATAAGAGGTGTATATATATACAACTTTTTAATAATGTAAAATACCAACAAAGGGTATAACAGAAAAGCTAATTAAGAGACAATTTAACTAACATCTTTATATCTAATAAAAAGTTTGTTGTAGCCGTACACGGCTGTCTTATCGAAGAGTGGAACTTCCATCTCCCATGTCTTGGCTTCGATGCACAATTTTTATATTTTATTTTTTTACCAGTGTTAATAATACTTTTGTACAATTATATGGTATTTTGTTTGTTGTACAGTAGTTAATTGACATATAACAATTACCTTTTTTTCTTCGCATGTTAGTAATTTGTCTTATCATTGAGAGACAATTATTCATGATAGGTTGTGAGTACCATAGGGTAAATAAAATTGTTTTAAGTAAACAATATAAATTTATTAGGTTTGATTAATTGTTTTCATTGTTGTATTCCAAATGGACCTATTTTCTAATATTTTTACAATATGTTTGTTCTTACAAAAATGCTAAAAGTTAAAAATAAATATATAATTTTATTACTATGTATATTTGATGAAAAGTTATTGTAAAAATAGTTTGATTTTATTTTTATAAAGAAAAGTATAAAATACAAGTCATCAAACTTAATTTACTTTTTAAAGAAAATAATGATTATCAAATGTATTTTTTGTTTCAATTTTTAAAGAATAGAAAATAAAAAAATAATTTCCAAACATGTTTTTTGTTTTTTTATTTATGAAAAATAGAAAACCAAAATGGTAATCAAACATATATGGTTTTTGTTTTTTACAAAACAGAAAACCAAAAACAACTTTTTAAAAATCCAAAAACTAAAAATAAAAAATAAAATTGTTATCAAAGGAGGCTTTTATATTTTTGTTTTTGGATTTTAAAAATTGTATTTATTTTTTTTATAACTTTCTTATCATGTTAATCGTTCTTAACTACACATTTAAATTCTTAGTTGAATTTTACAAAATAAGTAAGTTTTTAGTTTCTTATTAAAAAAATTATTTGGTTTTTTAAAACAATTTAAAAAAATAGATAACAAGTCAAAGAAATCAATAAGTAGAAGTAGAAGTGGAAGTAATATTTATATCCTTAATTTTCAGAAACAAACAAATAAAAACTAAATAGTTATCAAATAAGACATAAGTGTCTAAACTTTTGATTTTGTGTCGATAGGTCTCTCCATGTTCAAAAATCAATTTACAATTAGTTAAACTATCAGAGGTAAATTTAAATTCAATCTCTTATGGAACTCTAGATTTTGAACTTTATATCTAGGACATCTAAGAATTATTCCTAAAAAAAAAAGTTAAATAGCAAGTTTAGTCTCTAAACTTTAAAATTGTCTTAAACTTAAAAATAAATATATAATACATCCTTAAACTTTCAATTTTGTGTATATATCTCTAAAATTTTCAATTTTCTAAGACTTATTAAATATCTTTTAAAAAGTAAGAGAGACTTTTAGACATCAAATTAAAAATTTAAAAGATATATTAAATACTTTAAAAATGGATTAAATAGACCGACATTCTAAAGTTTAAATACTAAATTTGTAACTTAATCTTTAGAACATTAATTTTTAGCTTTAAAATTTTGATTTAGTTGAATTAAATATTGAGTTTGTCCTGATAGCATTCTTAATTAAGAGAGTTGTTTGTTTTTTATAGGTTAATTTTGATATTTATTTAAGTTTAAGCTACGATAAAAGTTTAAAGTTATTTCATTCTCGGCTATATCACATAAAAAAGGAAAAATTTTATAAAAAATATAGGAACTAAAATTAAATAGTTAAAATAATATTTTAACGCATTTTTTATTTATTAACAACAAAAATTATAAATAAACCAAAAAAATATAATATTGGTTGAACTTGTGAATTAATAATATTTATACTAATGCAATTTTCAAAAATATATTATATAAAATTTTTAAAACAATCTAAAAAACATTAAAATATTTTAGATAAATATATGATTAGGAAAGATATAAAAGTATTTGGGTGTATCTCGGGATGCACCCTATCCGCTTATCTAAGTGCTAAATCACAAATTGCACCGATGTGTGCACAACTGTAACCAAATATTTATTTTTTAGCGAAACTATTATCTATTGCCAGCTAACAAATGAGAGCCAAAAAGCCATAAATTTAATATATCCTCTTCCGATGTGCCTAAATATACTTATTTGAGAATTTGAAATCTCAAAACAACAAAAAAAACATATTCTATACGTAAAATTAAATTTAAAACATATGGTCCAAAAGAAAGGGATTTTCTATATGTGTGGGTGTGTTTTTGTTATTTTATGGCTAAGAATATTTTTCAATTTATTTTTCTTGAACAATTAGAAATAGGATTAGGCTTCTTCTTCTGTTAGAATTGAATGGTGTTGAGTTGGGTGGCTTCATTTTTGGAAATTTTACAGTTACCTAACGTTTTTTTTCCCAACTTTTTTCAATTAATATCAATTTATCGTTCACTCCTTTATTCCCAAAAATTCTATTTCGATTTGGAACTAAATTAAAATGATTTAGAATTAATAAAAATAGGATTTATTCTGTTTATATTTAAATCTAAAATATGTCATATATATAAACTTCTTTTATCTTTAGATTGAAAAAGGGACTATGATGAATGTGTGTATTTAGAGCGATGAAGGTGTGAAAGAATATATCAAAGGAATGGGAGTATATAGCAAAATTTTAGATTTCAATTGAAAAAATGGTAAAACCAAAAATTAATAAAAATTTTAGTAAAACAGTTGGAGAGTCGGTAGTATTTTCCAAATTCTTGGTTTGCTCTCAATAGGCTCTATAATACATATAGTATAATTGTTGAAACTTGAGTTATTAATATTTATAATTGTAAAATCGGCAGTTATCAGATTTGAAACATAGTGATTCTATAAAAAACAAATAAATGAAACCCTAGACTCTAAATAGTTTTTCATTTAAGTAAATAATTATTTTTGATTTTTCTCTTCAAATATCTATTCTGTATCTATCTTTTCTTTGCAGATTTGGTTTTAGTTTTACCTAACTATTTCTTTATTTCTTTCAACTTTTGTTATAAGATTCAATTTTTATCAAAATCTTATATCATTTATTTATAAATATTGTTATTTATCTATTGTCATCTTTTTTTTGCAATTCATTCTTTTATATTTTTACCACGTTTTATTTACTACTATATTATATATTATCATATTATTGTTAAGTGTTTATTCTCTTTTTTTTTTTTATTTGCTTATACATATAAAATAGGAGGATTTTAAAAAACAGAAAAAATAAGAAAACTATTTACATAAAACAATTGAATTTTAATCGTATTTAATAGAGGCTGATATAAGTCTATTCGTGTCTATTAGTGATAGAAACTGATAGGAAGTCTAAGACTAATATACGCTAATAGAAGTCTACTAGTATTTTTTTGCTATTTCTGTAAATAGTCTGACATTTTTTCTATTGGTGATAAATATAATTTTTCATAATTCAAGATTATATCAAAATATTATATCAGTTTTCCTTTAATGAGTTCTAACAATTAACTAATATACATAGTGTAATTGCGATATGAAGCTAGGAGACTTAACTAATCTATAGTTACACATACAATCTAAGTAATGTGAAGTTATCAGATTTTAACCATTATTTTTCTTTACACCTATACATAGTGTAATTATAATATGAAGTTATGAGATTTAACTATTTTACATTTACACATAGAATGTAATTGTAATGTGAAGTTATGAGATTTTATCAATAAATTTCATCATTCCATATTAAAATATAATATTGTATGTTCTTGATTTTTCTCCTGCAATATATATTCAAATCTATCTTTAGTTATCAGATTCAATATATCTGATAATTTCTTTTTATACACTTTCTTATCAGATTCTATTTTACCTTATTCTTTATAGATTTTATTATCAGATTTAGCTTTGTAACCTTCCTTTTCAATTTGATTTAGTTTTATCTAATGTTTCTTTTTTTTTTTCTTCAAATTTGTACACACTATTTAGATCTGTATTCTTATCGTGTTTATCTATTTTTTAAAAATTGATAATATTTATTTTATGTTGCTTCATAAATAATAAGGGATATATTTTATACTCTTTGAAATGAATAGAATATTATTAAAATAAAAATAAAAACCCAGATTTTTGTTAATTAGAAACTTGGATAATATTATTCTTACTCCACTAGGATTGGCGAGGAGAGGTTCCCTGTCCCCGTCCTGATGGAGGAATTTATCCCATCCCCATTCCCATCTTTGCAATTTGAAGGCAGGGAAAGGGGGTAAGGATTCTTCGTCGGGGAAACGGGTTCAAGGGATCATTCCCCCTTTCCTCTTTATTGGGGATTTTTTTTAAAAAAAAAAATCCAAAATTTTTCTTTGGTTTGGGCTTGGACACTTTAGTTGGACTTAGATTAGGCTAAATTAAAAACTAGGCTGAATGTAACAAATAAAATATCTAATATATATATATAGAGAGAGAGAAAAATATATTTAAAAATCTAATCGGGGTGGGGTTGGGGCAGGGTACCCTTCCCATCTTTGCCTCGTCCCAAGATTCCCCGCCTCACCCACGGGGATCCGACTCCATGGAAAATTTTTCCAACCTTATACTCCACCAAAATGAAAATTTTGAAGCTTCATTTCAAGTACCTCCAACCACTTGCGTGGCCTTCCTTTGGCTTGAAAATCCTATGACATTTGCACCTTCTCCAATTCTTGCTCTAGATTCCATTCCAAGGTGTTTTTAGTCTAATAACTTTCCTTATCAAATTAGACATTGTGGAGGGTGAAATTAAACCTAGTTAACCTAATTGAATCAAAGGTAGTTGAGCTGAGAAAATTCTTTAATTAGCTTGACCCGTTTGAGCTAAGAATGTAGGTCAAGCTCAGAGAGCGAGTCGAGTGGAAAGATGGAGCTAAGAAAAGAAAATCAAGCTCGACAAATAGCTCGAGCTAGGAGCCAGACTAATAGGCTTTCAGGTGGTTTTTGCCATTTAAGAGTAATGTTGTGAAGTATGCTTCTTAGTCGGGAAAATAATAAAATATATGTATGTATATGTGTTGTGATATATATATATATATATATATATATATATATATATAAAGGAAAAAATTGAAAAAAAAAGGTAATGGGAGGAAGGGGTAGTGGTATGCTTGTTCCCCTTTTATAAGGCAACTTAGTTGTCACTTTTTTCACAAGGTAGCCTGGCTGCCAAACTTGGCTGACCTCAAAAGAGGTCAGGCCAGCTGTTCTTTCACAAAAGAAGAAGGGTCGACAACTTGCCAACCTCACCCTTTAAATTTGCAATATATATATATATATTGAGTGTTTATTAGTAGAATTTTACATGGACGGATCGTACAAAGGCCATGTTAAGTGCTTAAAAGAAACTCTTAATATGGTCTAGACAAGCAAGTGCCATGCTAATTAAATTTTTTTTATCAAAGTAATTATTTATTGGAGACTATTAAATTACCATTTTCCATTTTGTATAGCTCAATTATTTGCTAAAGAAATTAATTACGGAGATACAATCACATTGTATTTGATAATTGGAGAATCAAGCATCATGGTACTACCCAATAGTTGAGCTCATTAAAGGCTAAGATGTGTAACGATCCAGACAATGATGATTCAGATGAAAAACGGACTAAATAATGATTGGTGATATCTTGGAAGCCGAAAGGCAAGCTAAGTTCAGTTATTAATTGAGTGAGCTATATAATTCGGGGGCACGATCAAATAGGGATATGCTTTTCAACTCAAATATTTTTTACCAGTTGAATTAAATTCAAACCTGATTCTAACTTAAGTGTCGGAGTGAATTTGGCTCAACACTACATTAGTGTTAGTTTTACTCATACTTTTGCAAGATATCAAGTTATTCTCCTTGAAAACAAATACAAATTTACCGTGTTGGGATTGGTGTCCTAATTCTCTTGGAGTCTCGTAGTTTGTAATATATACACGTTTTTTTAAAAATAAAATAAGAGTTGTTTTTTTTGGCATTTACTCATATCCAATAAACAAAGCTCCAAGGTTAATGTATGTAAACTTAAGTATGTATATGAGATATATAAGTGGATCATGCCTTAAGTGATAATCTAAATAGGTATGTAGTATAAGGATTAAGGTGGGATACCTGATCCTGGTGACACTATGGATACGACCCGTTTTGTAAAGGTTTGCAAGTGTTGTGAACTACTACAGATGGTAAATCCTGATCATTCAGCGAGCGGGGGTGTCCTATACAAAAAGTTTGTATAAGACCGAACCACTAGATGATTCATCTCTATATATAACGCCGTTGATACTAGAGACTTACATCTCACCTAGACTTATGTTCATTAGAGGGATCAATAATACTTAAGGAGTTAGATATAACTACAGAGGCATAATAGTAATTGACCTAGCTATACTTACGAGCGATCTGTGAAGGGTTATCACGCTGTTAATTGGTTGATATGAACACATAATATATCTGTAGTAATGAGAGTTCAATTATCGGTCTTTAGGGATTGCCTGACAGTTAGCGGATGGTGGATCCCGTGACTAAAGAGTTTAGTCAGTTATTCACATACGGTTGGAGCTTCGAGCTACAAGTCCATAAGGTCCCCTTGGTAGCTCAATGGATTCAAGTTGAGGATCAGTTCTTGGTGTTGATTTGAAATGTTCAAATTGACCAGAGGTAATTCGATTATATATGATATGATCGGTGTGATGTATGAGATACATCAAGTGGAGGATTAATGTAAATGAGATTTACATTAAGTACCATGGAATAGAAAACAAGCTTTGGTTTATATGTTTCATGAGATTAAATATTAAAACTCTAGGTTATAAATATAGTATGGTAAGTTGGTTATCATATATATTTATAATAATATTAATTATTGGATAATTATCTTTTTTTCAATCTAATAACCAATTGAGTGGGAGGTTATTGGTGGTTTCATGGTAACCGTGAGATAAAAGGAAAAATGTTTTCCAAAATTTAGTAGTTGTTGAATTGAGAGTTTCTATTCTCGGATGTTCTCATGGTGGTTGTCAAGTAAATACGATTTACTAAACAACAGCTGAAGAGAGACTAGACGATCATGGAGTGTTTCTATTCGATAGTCACTTAGCTGGCCAATTAGTTAAACGATCGTGTAGTTTTTGCTAAACGATCACGAAACTTTTTCTAAACGATTGGGCATCGTTTATATGATAGACCTTGTCATTTTCCACTTGCTCAATCGTTTACACGATTGTTCTTCCTCCAGTCTCATCCTCTAACCAAGTCCATATAGAGCCCACACTTCTGGATTCTCACACCGAGAATACCAAGGTAGCCATTGTGGTGGTGTCATACAACTCGACATTGTCGAGGTTTATTAGAGGCCGTTTGTTGTGTTCGTGATCTCGGAGATTACCATGTTTGTGGTTACTGTGATCGTGCAGTGTAGTGGTCATAGAGTTCGAGCTTTCATGTGTTGTAGTCTTGGAGTCTGTTTGAGTGTTCGTGATCAAGGGTATTGAAGATGAGTCTTCAAAAGTATGTTGAATTCTTCCCTTGATCTTAGTAAAACATGCTGTAATTTCGGTTTGTGCATAACCTGTATGTTTCCGTTTCTTGATTGTAATTGTTAATGTTCATATACGAGTGGAATATTGAACGATTATTCTGCTGCTTATGGAAATCCTCATATCCTATTTCCTTCATATCGTTGGTACGTTTTTGGTATCAACAGTTGGCGTCGTCTGTGGGGGCAAAAATAGGAAAATCGTTTAGCTCTATCACCACATTTTGTGTGTGAACCATGAGCAACAATGTGAACAGAGAGAATCTCCCAACCGATGGGGATGATTCAGATTGTGAATGTCATCCAAGGGGACAACCCACATGTGTTTTAGAAACTCACGTGGGGGAGACTCACCAGCTTAAAAATAAGCCAGCTCAGAAGTATGCGACTTTAGCCGCCAAGGTAGATAGTTAGGTCAGAACCTAAGCCAAATCATGGAGATGCTCAGACGACCAAATCAAATCATTAATACCATCAAGTAGAATGGTGATATACCTACCTAAGGAAAATAAGCGTGATGGGAAGCAGAAGCACAATCTGTAGGACAAAGCAGTACCCCAGTTGTCCGAGATACAACCAAGGGTAAGGTCCAACGATTGAAGGGCTAGGGGAGTCCGAAGTTGCTGCACCAAAGGCATCAGGGATGTTGATATTGGGAGGGAACAACCAACGTAAAAATAACCTAGACTCGAAGAAGCATGCACTTGTTGATCACCATTTTCGAACTCCTATTGTTTTAAATTATACTCTCGCTAAGAATCAACCTAGAAGATCTCATATATATCAGAGGCGATCGATGGTCTAGAAAGGTGACTGAGCAAAAGCTTGGAAGATGGAATAGACCGACAGGTCTGACCTTGGTACAAATTTACAGAAACTCATCAATCAAAGGCGGAGGAAACAAAACAAGGATGACAGAGAAGTGGATAGTCGACCGTGGGCAGTCGAGTTACAACACATTCAAAACCAGCTAGGAGATATCAAGAAGGCTTAAGATCATGAGGGGTTGGACCTTGATAATTTGTTGGATTAGGTAAACCCACCCTTCATATATGAGATCATGTAGGAGTCGATACCCCTAAAATTCAAGTTACCTACCATAAAGTCCTATGATGGATCAAAAGATCCAGGAAAGCATCTAGATATGTTTCAGTCATGGATGGAACTCCATGGAGTCCAAGACGCTATCAAGTGTCGGCCATTCTCGTTTACTCTTGCAGTTCCAGCCTGAAAATGGTTCAAAAAGCTGAAGAGGAGATTAATAGCTTCATTCTAAGAACTGGCGAGAGCATTCATTACCCAGTTTCTAGGGGGTCAGGATCAGAGAAAACCTCCCACTCATCTTCTCACCATAAAGCAGGGAAGGAATGAATCACTAAGAGAATATGTCGCAAGATTTAACAACGAAGCTTTGCAGATTGAAGGTTATAGTGACGATGCTACCTTGACAGCCATCGTAACCAGACCTAGAGATGAGAAGTTCCTCTGATCTTTAGGCGAGAAAGTCGCTACATCCCATGTTGAACTCCTTTCTAGGGTGCAGAAGTACATGAGCACCGGTGAGCTCTTTCGCTCGAGATGTAGTCAGAAAGAGAAAACCACTCATTCGAACCACCAGAGATCAGGAGACCGAGAAGAGGGAGATCGTCATGAGAACAAGAAGAGAAGGATGGAAGAATGACCTGTAGCACCAGAAAAAAAAAGCCTGAAAAGGCTTGCCACCTAGCAAGTTTGAACGTTACACTCCCACAGTTGTTCCTGTGGAGCAAATTTTAATGGAGATTTAAGATAAGAAAATGCTCAAGTGACCTACAAAGAAACAAAGACAAATACTGTCTATTCCATTGGGACCATGGCCATACCACTACATAATGTTTTGACCTCAAGGAGGCCATAGAAACTTGAATTCAATGGGGAAAATTGAAGGAATATGTGGGAGAGAGCGAAGATCAGAATGGTAATCAAAGAAAAACAACTCGAAGCAGAAGAGACCACACCCAACTCTGCCTAGATAAATCAAGACAATCATGGGTGGTTTGGTTGGAGGTAATTTTGGAAGAAAGCGAAAGAATAGATAACGAGAAGCCCGATCATCTTCGAGAGTTCAAGAAGTATGTTCTACTGTTGTAGTAGATCAAACTATTAGCTTTTCTGAGGAAGATGTGGTAAATCTACACCAACCTCACAATAACGCCCTAGTAGTATCACTAACCATAGCGAATATCAAGTGTATCGAATTTTGGTGGATGGAGGTAGCTCAGTGGACATCATATCTCTTCACGCTTTCGACGTCATGAGGTTGAGACAAGAATGTTTGAAAAGAAATGCGACCTTGCTATTAGGGTTCGATGTTCAGACGGTATATTCAGAAGGTGGCATAGAACTTTCAGTCACCTTTGGCGGAGGTATGGCTTACTTGACAGCTATGGTGGAGTTCTTGTTGGTAGACAACAGATTAATCTACAATGTCATCTTAGGAAGACCATCCTTGCATCAAGTGAAAGTTGTTCCGTCCATTTATCATTAGTTGTTGAAATTCCCAACCCTGGGTGGAGTTGAAATTGTGAGAGGGAAACAATTGATGTCATGAGAATGCAATAGGACTGCCATGAGAAATCCACAAGGCAAAGTAGAGGCAGTGCATGTCATTAGCAGTGTTGCTAAAAAAGGAAATGACAAGGTTTGTCACGACATAGAAGAGTCTGACGTTAAGGATTAAATCTCAATTCCCCTAGTGAGAAACCCATCCATCAGTGAGATAGAGTCAGATGACGTTACCAATCCCGAACTAACGGCTGAGCCCATGCTCCAAGGCAAGCCGGCTGAGCCGTTAGAATCTATTCCGTTGCTATCTGACACTCAAAAAGTTAGCATTGGGACGAGGCTAGAAGTTAATGAGAAGGAAGCTATTATAGTTTTTCTAAAAAAACAATGTAGATGTTTTTTGCCCGGTCTAAAGACGACATGCCAGGGGTGGACCCACAAGTAATAGTGCACCGACTCAATATTGATCCAAGCTACAAACCAGTGTGCTAAAAGAGGCGGGCTTTTAATCAAGCTCGTAATGAAATTAATAGCTGAGCAGGTGGATAATTTATTGCGAACGAAGTTTACCCGAGAGGTCCACTACCCACAATGGTTGTCCAACGTAGTGCTCGTTAAGAAAGCTAATGGAAAATGGAGAATGTGCATTGACTTCACTAATCTCAATAAAGCATGCCTGAAGAATAGTTTCCCACTACTGAG
Organism: Benincasa hispida; assembly: GCF_009727055.1. NCBI lineage: Eukaryota > Viridiplantae > Streptophyta > Magnoliopsida > Cucurbitales > Cucurbitaceae > Benincasa > Benincasa hispida. The sequence continues at coordinate 19,181,900 of NC_052359.1, read as the reverse complement.
AATAGATAAGCTCATCGATGCTACTGCTGGCTACGAGCTATTGAGCTTCATGGATGCCTATTCTGTTGGGAATGGTATCCTAAATCTCCTTGTAATCTCGTAGTTTGTAAATTCTGTATAAACATATTATTGTTAATAAAATAATTGTTATTTTATAAGCATATACCCAATCCAATAAACTAAGATCCGAGGTTATTTCATGTAATTTAAACAAATATGTAGAGACATACAAGTGGATATTGTTTAAATAATAACCTAAATGGTATGTAGTAGATGGATAAGGCTGGGTACTTTATCCTGGTGAAACGACAGATATGACCCGCTTTGTAGGTATTACAAATGTTGTAAAGTTCTACAAATGATCTGATCCTGGTCATTCATATGGAGACATGAGAGTGGAGGTATCCTATACAAAGAGTTTGTATAAGACCGGACCACGAAATGATTAGTCTCTTTATATAACATCGTTAATAATAGAAACTTACATTTCACTAGGATGACTATAAGTGACATGACTTAAATCTTGAGTGAGTTGTGAACTTCTGCTTATGAAGGCGGTCCTTTGATTTGTATGGGTTAGAATGGCCAGATTTCCAACTCAACAAGCCTACCATTTTGGGGATTCATCTGACTGAGGATCGGGAACACAGCTACACAAGACGGAATTCACTCCTTCCTTGATGCAGGAACAAGTAGATAAATTGCTCCCTTAAAGGCTGATTTCGGGTTTTGAACATAGTGGCCACACCCTCTCCTGGCTCGAGAGGGACTTGGTCATAGTGGGACTATGACTTATTGTTCATTAGAGGAATCAGTGATACATAAGAAGTTAAATGTAACTACAGGGGCAAAACGGTATTTTGGCCCAGCTGTACTTACGAGCAATTTGTGAAGGGTCATCGCATCGTTGATTGGTTATATCCAATGGACACAAAAATATATCTGTAGTGCAAATAGTGCAACTGTCGGTCTTTAGTGGAGTGCCTGATAGTTAACAGATGGTGAATAATGTAATTAAAGAGTTTAATTAATTATTCATGTACCATTGGAGCTTCAAGCTACAGGTCCACGAGGTCCCTTTGGTAGCTTAAAAGGATTTAGTTGAGAATCAATTTTTGGATTAATTTTAATTGTTCAAATTAATAAAGGGATTTAATTAATATGAAATGATGAAATTATTTCAATTATATGTGATATAATTGTCATAATGTATTTGATACATTATAGCTTAATGGGAGGAAATAAATATTTGAATGAGATTCAAATATGTTTTCTATGAATGTGATTCATAGTTGTTAAATTTAATATAAATATGATTTATATTATGGCATATAATAGAGAAAAAAAACTATAGTTTATATTGTATGTGATACAATATTAAACTATAGATTATATGTTATATTTGATATTAATATGATAAGTTAGTTATCATATTTATTTATACTATATTTATTTGAATAATAAGGAAGTAGTTATGTTTATATGGCAGAAGGCATAAAAGAAAGATAGTTATCAAATCCCTTCCCTATATTTTCTCTCCACCTACTTTGGTGGAGGTGGTTATGTTTATATGGCAAAAGGAATAAAAGAAAGATAGTTTTTCTTCTTCTAAAAAATGATTTGCTACTGGGTTGAACGATTGAGAGAAATTATAGAAGTGTTATGTGAGTTTGCCTAGTATGAAAGTTTTCTCAATCTTCTTCCTCCTCCACCATTTAATCTTCCCCTCTAAACCAAAATAGTCATAGTCCACCACTCCTGGGTTCTCACTTTGAGAATACCAAGGTAGCATTGTGGTTGTGTCCGGGTTTTGGTTCGAGAAATACTTGAAAAAGGTCTTCAAGTGGTTCGTGACCGTTTGAGGGAGAAACGCGAAGAAAGTTTCTTCAAAGGTATGGTTTCTTATAACCCATTTTCTTTATAAAGCATGTTGTAATTTAATTTTGAATGCACATCTATTTGTTGTTTTACTGTAAAACTTTATGTTCAATAAAAATGGAATTTGGAATGATCTTTACTTCTGCTTAAAGGATTTTTTCTGAAAATTTCATTCAATTGGTATCAGAGCCAAGTTATAGGTTTCTGATTCCAAATTCCATTCGTTTTATTGAATTGTTTTATAGTAATGGTGGGTTTTATAATCTGCATTGCGTTTATGTGATAAATATTTGTGAATTTATTATTGATGGATGTTTCGGGATAGAAATCTTAGTTTTAGGCTTTTTTTAATTTTACAAAGTTGGTTTGTAAAGGGCCTCTGCATTTTTGGACATTAAACATTGCAATCGAGTTTGTAAATTTGTTAGTTTTGAGTCGATCGTAAAGCTTCAAAAAAGGGTTGCCGATCAAAGTTTCGATGGAGAAGACGAAGCAGAGGTTACCGCATCGTGTAGCTAGAGCTAAACGATCAGATAGCTTTTGTTATGTGTTCGTGTAGAGTTTGCTACACGATCGTGTAACATCTGCTAAACGATTGCATAACTAATGCTACACGATCGTGTAGAGTTCACTACACGATCGTGTTGCATTGGTTGCATGATCGCATAGGTGCTTGCTTACTGGACGATCGCACGGTACTGGATACTCGACGAAAACTTGCGTGCTACAAGATCGTGTAGACTATTCTGCTCATCGCATAGTCATTAGCTACATGATCGCATAGTGTTGCATATGCGATCACATAGTGTTGCATACTTGACGCTTGATGCATTTGCTACACGATCAACTTAAAAGTGTTTTTTGAGGAGCGGTTCGGGTCGAGTAGTTCAAGGCCTGGTTCACCTGTTTCGAACCGAAGGACTCAAATTTTTTGTAATAGTTAGCCTTTTATTTTCTTGTTTGGAGATTTTCTATCTCGGTCCATCAATTTTTAGTATAAATATACATGTGATTTATGTTTTTATTATATGTCATAATGTATACCATATAGTTTTAAAACCAACCATAGGTCTTGCATTTATTTTCATGCATCATTTTATATTATAAGTGCTATAATATATGAATATGCATGATTTAAATTACAAAAAGCATGCTCGTGCATCATATAATATAAGAGTTATAGTATATGTATGCATGCATTATAGCATATCCATGCATCATTTATATTATAAGTGTTATAATATAAGGTTTAATGGTTGTATGGAATATATGCTATAGCATGGTTTATTACTTAGTTATATAAATGTTATGTATTAGTAATGAATGAATATTGCATGATGCATGACATTACTTTAGGTAATATTATAAACGTTATAATTTTATAAAGTATGTCAATGCTTTCAATGTCGATTTTAATTTGTTTCATTTACTTTATAAGAGTTATAAATAAATGAAATTAGAAATTAAAATCAATAACCAAGAGTTGCATGCAAACTTAGGTAAAATCATTTTTTTAAATAGTTTTAAAATATGATTGAGATAGATCTAAGTTCAAAAATTTCTAATGAGATTAGAAATTAGATTAATCTTTTAAATTGCTTTAATAGGATTAAATTGATTTTAATAAAAGATTAAATTTGTAGCAAATATATCTATAAAGAACCTTTTGTCTAGGGTAGGTTCTGGTTAGGCTGGGGTATTTAAGCTATCAGAAACGGAACACGCCTACCTGAGAACCTACCTGGAAAGGTAAATTAGATAGATTTGCTACAAGCATGCAATTGCTGATTATATTTGCTAAAGTGTTTAATGAATGTTAATAAAAAAAATTGTTTAACTTTCCAAAGTAAGTGTTACTTTTGGGCTTAAACAATCACCTAGTAAAAATAATTAGCCATTTTTTCTTATGTAAATTAAACCTTAGGTTGTTAAAATACTCAGTGGGAGGAAAAGATGTATATGATACGTCATTTTTTCACTCACGTTTCTCCCTTAATATTCACACCGTGAGACTCATGCTTGGCCTCGAGGTACCCTGGAGCGTCTCCCTTCGGATGATGTTTGCATGGGTCAATATCAAGGTGAATAAAGAGAGTATTTATAGTAAGTGGGAAAGGGAAGTGTGTCAACATGTCCTACGATTTCTTTCATTGGTTTGCACCATGAGACCTTCTTGCACAGCCTTGTGGCGCCCTCGGAGTGTCCCCTCTCGGATGGTTTGTGTAGTTGGTCAATATCAAGGCGAACTCCAGAAATGGATAGGATCGCTTTAGTTTTTGCTCCAATTGGTTTTTCCCTTCGGTTGACTCATTAGGCGGAACTCTATGATCTAAAATGAAGGGTCACACTTACGGAAAATTATTAAGCAAGTTAATGATTTCTCAATCATATAAATGATGACCGATCATTATAGGAATAAGAGTTATTCTGGTGTAATGATTAGTTGAGAGTGTCTCAATTCAGCGAAGGGAAAAACTGACTATTCTTCGGTGGCTTTTGTCCTAAATCACTGAAGCATCATTGCAAAATTAGATGTTAAATGGGGTTCATTTAGATTTTGCTAAAATTGATTGAATTTTTTTAAAATGTTATGTTAAAATCTAATGTAGATCAATATTTTGTTTTCTCAGCAAATATGTTAAATAATGATTTTTCGTTAGTTGCCTTTTCTGGTTTGACTGATTTTAATTACATGACGTGGAAAGAATCCATTAAAACGTTTTTTGTGGTAAACAACCTCGAAGTTTTCATGAATGAGGATTTTCCTCAAGTCCCAACCCCTAATGCACCAGGAAATGTTCGTAATGCATATGAGGTGAGGATAAAGGCTAATTCGAGGGCCCGAGTTTACATTTTGGCAAGCATACCTGATGCGTTGGCCAAAAGGTTTAAGAACATGGTCATTGTACATGAGATCATGGAATCAATGCGAGAATTGTTTGAATATAAGTTCTCACTATTCAAGCAAAATGGATTGATGATAATAAACTAGTAGCGTCAGTTCTCAAGATAATCTCCAGTCCACATTGAATGTCAAGGGACTAACAGAGAAAGCAATTGTTGCCAACTCTGATAAAGTTCATTGACGAGAATTGTCCTCTGAAATGAAACTTGGAGTTTATAATTTGGGTTATGGAGCTGATCCCACTACTCTTCAGAAAAGGGAAGAATTCCAAAGACAATAAATATGATTTTTTTTTCTTGGAAACACGCTTAGTAGAGAATGATGATTCTGTTTGAATAATTGATTTAGGAGCTACTAACCATGTGTGTTCTTCCTATCAAGGATTTAGTTCCTAGAAACAGTTGGATGCTGAAGAGATGACTCTTAGAGTCGGTACTGGTGAGGCCATTTTAGCTATTGCTGTAGGCATGCTTAAGTTATTTTTGGACAAGAAACGATATATGTTATTAGATAATGTATATGTAGTTCCTCATATCAAGAGGAACCTAATTTCTATTTCCTGTCTGATTGAAAAAAAATTATTTCATTTCATTCTTTGAGAATAAAGTGTTTATTTTTAAGAATGGAATGGAGTTAGGTTTTGGTTCAATTGAAAATAACTTGTATGTACTAAGTCCATTAGTCATAAGAGTTGTACTCAATACTAAAATGTTCAAAATAATAGCAACTGTAAAAAGATCGAGAATTTCTCCTAAAGAAAATGGCCATCTTTGGCATCTAAGGTTATGTCACAACAATCTCAATCAGATTAAGAATTTGGTGAAATGTGGACTTTTGAATGGTTTAGAAGTAAACTCTTTACCAGTATGTGAGTCATGGCTTGAAGGCAAAATGACCTAACGACCTTTTACTGTAAAAGATTATAAAGCTAAAGAAACCTTAGAGCTTATACATTCAGACGTTTATGGTCCGATGAATATAAGAGCACAAGGTGGGTATGAATATTTCATCTCTTTCATAGATGATTATTCTAGATTTGGGTATCTATACCTAATGCAACATAAGTATGAAACTCTTGAAAAGTTCAAAGAGTATAAGGCTGAAGTTGAAAACTTGTTAGGTAAAAAGATAAAAACACTACGATCTTATCGTGGTGGAGAGTATATGGACTTAAGATTCCAAAATTATATGATAAAACATGGAATCACGTCCCAACTCTCAACCCTAGGTACACTTCAGCAGAATGGTGTATCAGAAAGGAGAAATAAAACCCTATTGGACATGGTTCGGTCTATGATGAGTTATGCTCATCTTCCTTACTCGTTTTGGGGATATGCAGTAGAGAATGTAGTTTATATTTTGAACAACATCCCCTCAAAGAGTGTTTCTAAACACCTTTTGAGTTATGGAGAGGTCGTAAAGGTAGTTTATGCCATTTTAGGATTTGGGGATGTCCAGCCTATGTGCTTATGGGAAACCCTAAAAAGTTCGAACCTCGTTCAAAAGTGTGCCTATTTGTAGGTTAGCCCAAAGAAACGAGAGATGGATACTTCTATGATCCAAGTGAGAATAAAATGTTTGTATCAATAAATGCTACCTTTTTGGAAGAAGACCACACGAGGGATCATAAACCACGAAGTAAACTTAATGAGATCTCTAATGAGACTGCTGAGACTTCAACAAGAGTTGTTGAATAGGCTGATAGATCAATAAGGGTTGTTGATGTCAGTTCATCTAGTCATCCATCTCAAGAGTTGATATTGCCTCGACGTAGTGGGTGTTGGGGTTTATGCCCTAAAATCTCATGTCCTATAGTTTGTAAACAATTTTGTATGAACGCTTATGATGTATAGTATATATGATATTTACTTCACTTCTTGACTTTGCACATTTCGATGTTTTATTTTACCACAAACCAATAAACTTAATATCTCTGGCTGTCTTTATGTAACTTAAGCATGTATGTAGTGACATACAAGTGGATCATGTCTTAAGTGACAACCAAAATGGTCTGTAGTACATGGATATAGGAGGAAAACCTTATCCTAATAACGCTACAGATGCGGTCTGCTTTGTGGAATAGATACAAGTGTTGTGACTTATTACGGATGGTCTGATCCTGATCATTCGTGTAGGGGACATGCGAGTGGAGGCGTCCTATACAAAGAGTTTGTATAAGACCTGACCACGAAGTGTTATCGTCTCGTCATATAACTCTGTTCATGATAGAGACTTCACTTCACTAGAATGACCATAGGTTCACTAGAATGACCATAGGTAACATGAACTCCTGCCATTGAAAGTAGTCCTTTGATTTGCATGAGTGCGACTGGCCAGAGCGCCGACTCAAACCTACCACTTTGAGAATTCATCGAATTTAGGAGCTGGAAACTCAGCTTCACAAGATGGAGTTCACTCCTTCCCTGAAGTAGGGGTAAGTAGATAGATTGCTCTCTGAAGGGCTGATCTTGTGGCTTGAACGATGTGGTGCCACACATTTTCTCATAGCCCGAGAGATGTTCACACATAGTTGGGCTATGTTGTATTCTTCATTAGAGGGATCAGTGGTATTTAAGGAGTGAGATGTAACTACAAGGACAAAATGGTAAATTGGCCTAGCTGTTACTTACGAGCATCTATGAAGGGTTATCGTACTCATGATTAGTTTTATCCAATGGACATAGAAATATATTTGTGGTAAGAAGAGTTCAGTTGTCGGTCTTTAGTAGAATGTCTGGCAGTTAACATATGGTGGATCTCGTGACTAAAGAGTTTAGTCAGCTATTCACGTACCGTTGAAGCTTCAAGTCATAGGTCCATAAGGTCCCCTTGGTTTCTTAGATACAAGTTCAGAATCAGTTTTTGGGTCAGTTTGAAATGTTCAAATTGACAAGAGGGGGTTCGATTATATATGATATAACTGAACTGGTTAATTATATATGATATGATTGACTAAATGTATGAGATACATTATTTTGGAGGAAATTTGATATAAATATGATTTATATCAAGTAGAGGAGAAAACACTATAATTGATATATGATATCAAACTATAGGTTAAGAATATAATATGATTATATTCACTATTTTATTAATAAAGCGGTTATGAGATAATTGGCCGAAGTTTTCTCCGGATTCGTGCGAAAGTGGGAAGTTGAATTCAGTTCTAGTAACTGAAGAATAAAATGAAAATAGTTTTCATTTTGCAAAAGACACGCTAGATTGCTCACGGTGTGAAAGATTTGTATTGCTTAGTATTGGGAGCTTATACGATGGCTCCCACTTAACTAAACGATCGCACACTCACGTTTTCTAAACGATCGCCTATGATTATCTAAACGATCACTTAGCACGCCGTGCTTAACTAAACAATCGCTTACCTTTTGATAGATGATAACTTAGCATTTACTACACGATCGTGTACCTCGACCTAAATGACCAAGCATTCGACTATACGATAGTCTTCCCTTTTCTCCCACTTGCTTGTTCGTAATACACGATTCCTTGTCCTCCTCCCCTCTACCAATTCCATCAAAGTTCACTCTTTGGATTCTCACTCCAAGAATATTGAGGGCTTCGAGTGGTGGTTTCGTCCGCGGTTGCTTGTTGTTCGTGCGCTGTTGATCGTGTAGACGACCTGGTGTTGATAGGCGATTACTTGCTGGACAAGAAAGAGTGAGAGGAGTTCGTTCACAGTTGGACTGAGTTCTTGTGAAGACCGTCTTCAATCGATAAGTCTCTTGGTCTTTTGTATTTATCTTTTAAAGCATGCCAGTAATTAGTGTTTTTAATGCATATCTATATGTTAGAATGTATGTGTGGAAATTCTGTCATAATGAAATTGGAAAGATCCGCTTCCGCTTATAGGCACTTTTGTATAAGAGTTCCTTCAGTAACACCCTAATAGCACACAATAAGAATTTGGAAATAATTAGAAGGGTTCCACATTTAGGTAAGCTAAGAATTGTTGAATAAAAGGGTGGAGTGGAAACTTAACTCCAAAAGTGAACATGGCAGGATAAAAAGCCACTTCGCCTAAGGGTGGCTTAGATGGATCTTCACCCAAGGAAGGAATTCTCATGTGCACCGGGTCAAGAATCCTAAATTTGCTCCTAAGTGAATTTAGGGTATCTATAGTTAGGGGACCCAATGGGGGAACATAGGAAGCCAAATCGTCACTTTGGAATCCACGCTTCCTTTGAATATGGTTTTGAGTCCTTTGGTTGGGGACGAAGTCAAAATTGTTTGAATCGATCGACACATCGATTCTAGGAACTAAGGCTTGGGAATTCTCCATGGACAAAAAAAAGAAAAAAAAGAAAAAAAAGAAAACAAGAAGATAAACCAAATAACAAGTTACCTCGAGGAATGAGAGAAGGAAGATGATTAGAGTATAGTGAGTTTTAGTAGCCGAATGAATCTTTTTTATAAGAAAAATTGGAACAAAAAACGAGACATTTTTTACAAGGCCAAGCTAAGGCATGGATGCCCTTAGGTTTGAGAAGTAAGTCTTGAGCTAGGCTCCATTTAGAGGCTTTGGGCCGCCCAGATCGAAGGAGGGACAACTGTGGAGGGTGAAATTAAACCTAGTTAATCTAATTAAATCAAAGGTAGTTGAGTTGAGGAAATGCTTTATTTAGCTTGAATCATTTGAGCTAAGAATGTAGGTCGAGCTAAGAGAGCGAGTCGAGTTGGAAGACTAAACTAAGAAAAGTAAATCAAGCTGGACAAATAGCTTGAGCTAGGAAGTCAGGCTAATAGGCTTTTAGGTGGTTTTTGGCTATTTAAGAGCAATATTGTGAAGTATGCTTCTTAGCAGGGAAAAAATAATAAGATATATTTGTGTGTGTATATATATGTACAAGTAAAAAAAAGAAAAAAAATTTAAAAAAGAAGAAGGCAGCCCGACTACCACTTTTCTCACAAGGTAGCCGTGCTGCCAAACTTGGTTGACCTCAAAAGAGGTCAGCCCGACTGTCTTTTGACAGAAGAAGAGGGGTTGACAACTTGCAAACCCTACCCTTTAAATTTGCATTTTATATATATTAGTAGAATTTTACATGGATCGTGCAAACGTCATGTTAAGTATTGTAAAAGAAATTCTTAATATGGTATAGACATCTAAGAGCCATGCATTACATTAAAAAGAATTTAGTAATTATTTCTTGGAAACTATTAAATTACCCATTTTTCGTTTTGTATAACTCAATTATTTGCTAAAGCAATTAATTAAGGAGATATAATCACATTGTATTTGATAATTAGAGAATCAAGCATCATGGTTCTACCCAAAAGTCAAGCTCATTAAAGGATGAGATGCGTAACAGCCCAGAAAATGATGATTCAGATGAAAAATGGACTAATTAATGTTTGGTGATAGCTTGAAAGCCAAAAGGGCAAGCTAATTCAATTATTAATTGGCCGAGCTATATAATTTGGGACACAATCAAATAGGAATATGTTTTGCAACTCATACTAGTTTTTACCAGCTGAGTTAAATTCAAACCATTCTAACTTGAGCGTCAGAGTGAATTTGATTCAACACCACACCGATGTTAGCTTTACTCATACTTTTGTAGGATATCAAGTTATTCTCCTTGAAACTAAATACAAATTCGTTTGTACGATTTTTGGTATCAACAGACATTTTTCAGCAATCTATCATTTGTGTTTGCTTGTAATTATCGTCCTCCAAAACATTCACATAGCGTGTATTTGCATTGGTTTAGTTTTTTTTTTTTTTTTTTTTTTTTATTTTAGTTTGTGACATTGGATATTTGATCAATTTTGTTGTGTATGAGTAGTTTGGACATTTGTTAATTAGTATTTTTTATTAAAAAAATTCGTTTAGTTATTTTTTCAAACAAAAACTTTAAAATTTACTATTTTCTCGTATGAACCCTATATATGAAATGAAAAGAGTGATGGGTTGTTTTACTTTTGTGAAATGCCCACATTTAAGGCCCAAGTTGGGCTATTAGGTTTTTAATATAAAAATTAAAACAATTGGTCAGTCTATTTGATATTCACATGCAAACCGAGACTGCAATTATGACTTGATCGAATATTCAAGAGATGACAATCTGGATATTAATCGATCTTTATGCTTCCCAGCAAAAGAAAATATGACTAGGACAAAGAGAAATGGAAAGAAAAATAGAAAAGAAAGTCATTCCATACAAAAATGTTTATATGTTCATTTGTGACCGATCGAACTGAAATTTTGACATTGTATTCTTGTCACAAGGGTTTCTATCTAAACGTTAGAGATTTCCTTTAGAGTTGTCTGTATTAAGATTATAGTGGATAGTTTGTTGTTACTTCAAAGGAAATCTTTCTAATTTATTCTCTTCTATTGTTGTCGTTTATTAATGAGATTTATTAATCTTAATTTATCCGTTGTGTATGGCTCTAGTTGTGACTAGGAAGAACTTGTTACTCATTATTGATTATAGTGGAGATTTTGAATTCGATCGCAGGTTTTTTACAAGAATTTTTAAGAACACCATAGCAAAGTTTTTAGTTTGGGATTCCTAAAATGATGATAAAATAAACCAATAAATAAATAAAATGTTTAAATTTAAAACTACTAGACTGAATTGTTCTCTTTATTTTTAAAATTCAAAACTTCCAAAAAAAAAAAAATGAGACTGAGCGGAAGCGTATTCACTAATCTTAAGGCCTCGTCACAGAGCCTCTCATCATGCATCCGATATATTCTTTCCTTTACTTGAAAAAGAATATCATATGAAAGACTGAGTATATAAAATACTCAGTAAGTAACCCCAATACTGGGGTCAGGCCATGCAATTACATGTAAATATGATTTGAATGCTCTTTACTGGTGAGACAAAAAACTTTGCTTTTTTGAAGTTCACTTCGTTTCATTTCTCCTACATGTGCATCAATTTCATATACATCAGCTCAATGTACATCGATTTTATATACAATGAACCCTAAATCTGGGCATACATCAATTTTATGCATGGGTATACATCAATTACATACACACTAAAATCTATGCACTTCAATTTTATGTGACTTAGATCTGTTGAACTTGTATAAATTTCATGCAGTCAATAATTATTGAAAGGAACAGAGGATTAAAATTCTGATTTTAATATTTCATGTAACATACACATATGCATGAGATCCTACATATAATTTCGTATGAATTGATAATGTCGAACACATGTAATTGGTTATAAATGTCATTTATAAATTTCATGATAAATATATATAACGTCACACTCAGCAAAACTCAAAGTAACAATTTAACTGGTAGAGCCAAAAAATCACTAAATAAAATTTTGCTAGCACATAAGGAAAATCCAATAGTAAAGCTACTTACCTAAAATTTGAGCCCAATCAACAAGCAAACTTATCTATTCCTTGCCTAATAAAATCTTGAAGCAAACCATAAAATTATGTTGGAGTTGATACCCTAAATCTCGTAGAGTTCTATAGTTTGTAAACCTTGTATGAGCAAACTTGTATGTGATTAATAATATTTAATATTTTATTCACTTTGTCTATGAAATATGTGATACTTTAGTTGCATTAACCACAAACCAATAAACTATCATCCAAGGTTATCTTTGTAACTTAAACATGTATGTGGAGACATACAAGTGGATCATGTTTAAGTGATAACCTAAATGGTCTGTAGTAAATGTTTAGTCTCATATATATAACACCGTTCATAATAGAGACTTTCATTTCACCAGGATGACCATAGCTAACATGACCTTAATCCTGAGTGAGTTGTGAACTACTGCCTATGAGGGCGGTTCTTTGATTTGTATGGGTGAGAGTAGCTAGATCATTGATTCAACAAGCCTACCATTTTGGGGATTCGTTTGATTGGGGAGCTAGAAACTCAGCTACACAAGATGAAATTCACTTCTTCCCCGATGTAGGGGCAAGTAGATAAATTGCTCCATTAAGAGTTGACTCTAGGTCTTGAACAATATTGGCGCCACACCTTTTCTTGGCCCGAGAGAGATTTAGCCATAGTAGCACTATGATTTATTGTTCATTAGAGGGATCAGTGGTACTTAAGGAGTTAGATGTAACTATAGGGGCAAAACGGTAATATGGCCCCACTGTACTTATGAACAATTTGTGAAGGGTCATCTTACTGTTGATTAGTTATATCCAATGGACATAGAAATATACCTGTAGTGTGAAGAGTGCAGCTGTCGATCTTTAGTGGAGTGTCCGACAGTTAACGGATGGTGGATAATGTAATTAAAGAGTTTAATTAATTATTCACGTATTGTTGAAGCTTCAAGCTACAGGTCCATAAGGTCCTCTTGTAGCTCAAAAGAATTTAGTTGAAAATGAGTTTTTGGGTTAATTTGAATTGTTCAAATTAATAAGAGGAAATTTAATTATATATGATATAATTAAATTGATTCAATTATATATGATATAATTATTATAATGTATTTGATACATTATAGTTTAATTGGAGGAAAGAAGTATTTGAATGAGATTTAAGTAGTTGTTAATTTTAATATAAATGTGATTTATATTAAATGCTATAAAATAGAGAAAAAGAACTATAGTTTATATTGCATATGATGCAATATTAAAACTATAGTTTATAAATATGATATGATAAGTTGGTTATCATATTTATTTATATTATTTATTATTTTGAATAATAATTTCTTTTTTCTCTTAGAGTGGTTGAATAGTTTTATGGCTAATGAGATAAATAAAATGATATTTTATTTTTCCATAATAACACTACACGAAATTGACAGAGACTATACGATAGACATTTTAGACTACAGGATTGAGAAGATTCCTATACGGTAGTTCTTCCTCAATCTTCTTCCTCCTTAAAACTCACAAACTCCTTCCTAACCAAAATAGTCAGAGTCCACAACTCTTTGGTTTTCACCTCGAGTATATCGAAGGTTCCAAGTGGTCGTGTCTTCTATTTTGGTTCGTGATTTTCTTGAAGAGGGTCTTCAAGTTCTGTTGCTATTTGTAGAGTTTGTGACATTGCGAGGGTTTTACGAGAAGAAGTGTTCTTCAAAGGTATAATCTCTTGAACCATATTTCTTGTTTAAAAAGCATGTTATAATTTTAATTAGAATGCATAAACTGTATGTTTATTGTAAATTCATGTTTTCAGTCTAAATGGAATTTGGACGATCCACTTCTGATTATGGATCTCTTTAAAAATGAGTTCCTTCAAATTATAAACCAAATTTAATTCTAACTTTGGGCCAAATTCTAATTTAGAAAATTAAACAAATAATTTCAAATACATGTTTGCCCAAAGTGTGGCTTGATAATCCAAAACTACTTCAAACTTCAATTAAGACCTCTATCCTAAACATAGACCACGCTTAAAGGTTACAAACCCCAAATTACAACAACCAATATTGAATTTTTATGGATTTTAGAGTGTCAATACTCAACCAATAATTGTATAAGACATTTAACTTTAATTGACTTCCAACTTTTATTCGAACTTTATTTAATATAAGTTGTAAACTTATTTAATGGATTTATGAGCTTCTAAATTGTGTTTATTTCATGTATTAGTCTATTAAATTTTGTTTATTTTTTGTGGACTAGTGCAATCACTAGAAGAAATTCGGGCTTCAATTTCGGTTGAAAATAATATTATTGGATGTATTATGTTGGTTGAAAACAACGGATCTTCAATGTCGGTTTTAAACCGACATTGAAGATGGCCTATAATGTCGGTTAAAAACCGACATTGAAGGCCTCCCATTATTTTATTATTTTCTTTTAAATTTATCAAAATTTTGATTTCCCTCTCGCGCATGCGTGGCCCTAAAATTTCATCTCTCAGCTCTCCCACTTTACCAAACGTACTGCAACGCCCTCGATCGGCCGTTTGCCTACCCAAACAAACTCTCTCCTCTCTCAGTAGCTGCTGGTCGGCCGTTTGCCTTCAGGGGGGTTGTCTTCATCGGGCGGTCATCGAAGCGAGCTCGTCATCCAAGCTTCTCCATTGCAGGTATATTTGAACAACATTTTCGTTTGCGTTCAGGTGGGGTTGTCTTCCTCTGTCATTTGATAGTTGAATATTTGAACAACATTTTCTTTTGTCATTGAACCTAATAACCACCAAAAGAGAAGTTTGTCTTGTTATATCCATTTGAGAAATTTTGGGTTTATCTTCTTCAGAGCAGATTTATACTGCTGTTTAGCTGAAATTGGTTAAGCTGAAAGAAATTTCTATCAAATTTATACTGCTATTTAGCCATTCAACCTCAAACTTCATTAGACGGTGCATTGTTCTGTTACTCATCCATTGTTCTGTTACTCATTCAACCAAGAACACCAATGTGTTATCCATGTTTATGTTGCTTTGTTTTGTTACTCATCTACTATATATTCTAGAAACTTTCATGTGTTTACATTTACTTATAATTTACAAATGGTTTAATAACTCTTTATATCTAACTAATCCATCTTTTGATCCTCTATCTTGTTGTTATTCAAGTTGAGTAATATGGTTCCTATATAAGAAAATAAGAAATTAAGGCACTGATTATCCTGCACTTTAGTAAGGAACAATATTTTCGTTAATCTTTTGTAGCTTCGTGCAGTAGGCCTTTTTTCTCTTCCGTCGATCTAATTTATATGTAACGTGGTTAATGGTTCATGCTTGTCATCTCCATATGTTACTGTTTAGAGTCCTTACCTCCCATTGGCTTTAGCTTAGAATTCACTGCCAGTTGTTGTGTGGTGTTGAGTGAAGTTTTTCATTTGTTAGGTTCAAGTTTGACGTGTAAGACTAAATTTTGATTCTTGGGGATTTGGAAGGAAGATAAGAAGATTGTATTGGACGTGTTTTAAGAAGGTTGACAAGTGGAGAAGGTGCACCCAACACAAAAAGAACTTCATAACAACATTAATAACAAGGACAAGGTAATATTTATAAGATGCTTATCTTAAAAGTCTAGTTGTTCTAAATTTGTTGAAGTTGCATATTTTTCAATCATAATTTTATGCTTTTAAATTTTTCCTTGTTATTGTATTTTTTTTTTTAAAGATTAAATTGCATATTTTATACGAAATGCCATGAGTTGTCCATGTTTGAAGTGTGTTAATGCAAAGACTCTAAATGTGAGCAAAATAAGAGAACACTTATTTTTTAATGGTATAGATCAAAGTTAACAGACATGGATTTTTCATGGTGAATCATTATCGATTAAGAGGAACAATAAAAATGTGTCTACTAGTGAAAGAGACGAAACTGATGAGGATGATGTTGATGTTGATGACAAAATTGGAATGTTTGAGGCTGCATACAATAACTATTTTAGTGGAAAATCCGATAATTTTGAAGAATTATTAGATGATGCGAAGAAACCATTGTACCCAAATTGTAAAATTTTTTCCAAAATATCTATATTGGTAAAGTTATATAATTTAAAAGCTAAATTTGGATGGAGTGATAAGAGTTTCACTGAGTTGTTAGAATTAATTCATGATATATTACCTAGTCCTAATAAAATTCCAACTTCTACTTATGAAGCAAAAAAGATGTTGGGTACTCTTGGAATGAAGTACGAGAAGATTTATGCATGTAGAGATGATTGTTGCTTGTTTAGAAAAGAACTCTTTAATGCAAATGTATGCCCCATTTATGGTACGTCAAGATGGAAGCTTAAAAAAAATTTAAACGAAAAGGTTAAGAATATCCCAGCAAAAGTCATGTGGTATTTCTCTCCAATTCCAAGATTTGAAAGAATGTTTCGAAGTAAAGAGACAAAAAGTTTATTGATGTGGCATGTTAAAAAAAAAAAGAAATAGATGGTTTATTAAAACGTCCCAAAAATGCCCTATCGTGGAAAAAAATAAACAATTTGTGGCCAGAGTTTGGGTCAGAACCTAGAAATCTTCGTCTTGCTCTTTCGATAGATGGGGTAAATTCACATGGAGATCTGAGTAGTAGATATAGTTGTTGGCAAGTGATGTTAGTGACGTACAATCTACCTCCATGGTTGTGCATGAAGCGAAATTTTTTTATGTTGACTGCACTAATATCTGGTCCTGAACAACCGAAAAATGACATAGATGTTTATTTAGCTCCGTTAGTAGATGACTTGAAAAAACTTTGGAAAGATGGGGTAGAATGTTATGATGCATATGAAGAACAACGTTTCATCCTTAAAGCCATTTTATTATGGACCATTAATGATTTTCCTGCATATGGTAACTTGTGTGGTTGTACGGTTAAAGGATATCATGCATGTCCAATTTGTGGAGAGAATACTTCATCCACTTATTTATCAAAAGGGAAGAGGATGGCATATCTCGGGCATCACAAGTTTCTACCCCCATCATCCATATAGGAAACAAAAGAAAGCTTTTAATAGCGCACAAGAATTAGAATTTGGTCCAGAACCATTGAGTGGGGAAGAAATTCTTGCAGAAACAAGTAAGTATCAATATTCATTTGGTAAGAAAAGTATCAAAGAAAAGAACAGTGGAGATAACACTTCAACTTATTGGAAGAAAAAATCTATTCTTTTCAAGTTAGAATATTGGAAG
>NC_052359.1:19102241-19164493 GCF_009727055.1 Benincasa hispida | reverse complement strand
ATTTATTGGAAGTATCTTGAACGTCGACATTGTTTAGACGTGATGCATATTGAAAAGAATGTATGTGCAAATCTTATTGGCACATTGCTTGATATTCCTGGTAAAACAAAAGATGGAATAAAGACTCGATTAGATTTGGTGATTGGAAATTGAACATTAGATCAGAGTTAGCCTCTCAAGTAGGAGAAAAAAAAGTCTTTTTACCTCCCGCATGTTATACATTAACACGAGCTGAGAATGAGCTTTTGTAAGGTACTATTAGAAATTAAAGTACATTGAAGGCTATTCATCGAACATTCAAAGTTAAGTGTCGTCACAGATTTGAAACTTTACGGACTTAAGTCGCATGACCATCACTTCTTATGCAACAATTATTATCGGTACCATTCGTGATATTTTACCAAATATGTAAGAGTTGCAATTACTCCGCCTATGCTTCTTCTTTAATGCTATATGTTGCAAGGCGATGGATTCATCTCAGTTAAAGGTAATGCAAGAGGATATGTTGTCACTCTATGCCTCTTAGAGAAGTATTTTCCTCCATCATTCTTCACAATAATGGCATACCTTGTAGTGCATCTCGTAAGAGAGTTGAGTTTTGTGGACCTGTTTATTTGAGGTGGATGTATCCTTTTGAACGATACATGAAAGTTGTGAAAACTTATGTACGAAATAGAAATCGACCAGAAGATGTGTTGGAGAAAATTATATTGTTAAAGAGACTATAGAGTTTTGTTCTGAATTCGTATCTGGTGTTAATTTCTATTGGGCTAAACTCATCAACAAAGAAAGCAAATTCAAACATTGATAGAGCACTATCAGTTGCTTCTTTTATCAGATCGAGTAAGGATGAGTTGGATCAAGCTCATCTTTATGTCCTTCAAAATGTAAATGATGTGCTTCCTTACGTCGAGTATTGTTAGATCTTCATCTTTATTCTTGTTTTAGGTTACTTGATTATTCAATAATCTACTAACGTTGTCCATTTATAATAGGCAACATGTCGATATTTTTTCTTAAAAGCTCAATTCTGGTAAAAATAAAAGTAGAAAGTGGCTTTAGAATGTGCCAATCGGATTGTAAGTATATATTATGCAAAATTTAAGATGACATATATATAAGTTTAAGATGATATAGATATTGTGTGAAAATTGTAATATGTTTTACAGGATAAATTGACTGAAGTTCATGAAGGTGAAGATGTTCTCACCGAAGCATTGGGTACGGAAGAACATTGGAGATGTGTTAGAGGAATGGGTGATTTTGTTTCCCATTCTCAATATTTCAAATTAGTAAAACCAAAGTCTTCTATGAGCCAAGAAATTGAAGGAGGCTCTAGTCAAAAAATTGTTCAACATGGTAAAATGTCAAGAGAAAGAACTAACAGCAAACAATCTCATCAGTCCAAATTATCTGTTGGAAGTGTTGCACTAAGTGCATCTGAAGAAGATACTGAGAAGATATCTAAAGAAGATACTGAGAAGATGTCTAAAGAATATTTAGAGGTAATTTATTTATTGTGACTTTTAAATTTTAATCATATTGTACGTGCTTAACCATGCATGACATAAGTTCTTTAATTTGTTAAGGGGACACCATGCCACTTGACTATAGGAACTGTAGATAATATTGTTGCAGTAGCCACAACATTTGATGATGATGTGTCATGCTTAACTGTTAAAGTTCTGATTGACATTGTCATTGGAGAAGATTTGCCTATACCAATTCCCGTGAAGGGTAAAATAGAATGCTTAAAGCAAGCAATGGGCAACTTCGTAAAATGGCATCGTGAACTTGTAGTTATGGGTGACGAGAAAAAAGTATGTTTCCTTTTCAGTTTATGAGTTTGGTTATTTATTATTTTTCCTACTTTGAATTTTTGTAACTTTGGTTATGGTAGGATCATTCACCAATTAAGAGCTTCAGCCAGTCCTCCAAATATGCTAAAGCTAATGGTACTATCAAATTATTGAACGAACATGCCATGCATAACATGAACGATGTAGACATGATTCGTATCTCTTTGGACGAGCATATATTTGGAAGAGACAAATTTATTTATTTAGGTCATGATGATTTGCTCCAATATTGCAATATGGTTGAAATAGGCTACATATGTATTTGGACATACATTGCGTAAGTATTACTGATCTAAATTCACTCATGTATACTTTGTTTCATGTTGATAAATAATAACTTTTACTTTGTTTAGGCATCTTTGGGATGAATGTGGTCGTGATATTACAAAGAAGTTTTTTATAATTGATCAAGCAAGAATATCGCCACACGTGAAGTCTCAAAATATTCGATCCATAAATTTAGCCAATCAACTAGAATTGGCTAATTTAGACCAAATAGTCCTCATTCCATATAAATAGGGTAAGTAAATTGTGTTTATGTTATGGCTAATTTGTATTATACACGTACTAATATTTCAAAATTGTTGCTTATTATAGTTATCATTGGATATTGATTGTAATCAATCTACAAGAAAATTGTGTTTATGTTTTGGATTCTCTTCGAAGCAAGGTTCAAGAGGATTTTCATGGAGTTATAAATATGTAAGTGTAATTGAACTTTCTTAGCTCTTAATTGCAGTATTTATGTTTAACTAATGTTTTTAAACTATTTAGTGGATTGAAAACATGGCAAGCAAGCACGATCTCCAACACTATCAGTCTTCTCCAAAATGGAAACCTGTAAAGATAAATTTGTATTCATTTTTTAACAATTTATGTTCATTCGACTTCTTTATAACAATTTAAAATTTTTGTTTTCAACTTTATATGCAGTGTCCTCGTCAATTAGATTCTGTAGGATGCGGGTACTATATGCAAAAGTATATACACGAAATAGTGCATAATCCTACTACTCCCATTACTAGCCTTGTACGTAAATTATTTATTTTTTATATAGTGCTAGCTTTAATTTAATAAATGGACGTAAACTTATGTTGAGTTTATCTTTTTTTTTTTTCTTTTTGTAGTTCAATACAAAAGATGCATATACGCAAGGAGAGATTGACGTAATTCGGACCCAATGGGCAAGTTTTGTTGGCCGATTTGTGTAAGGATGTAATTCTTGTTTTTTTGTCTCAATAAAATGTAAATGGTAGCTTAAAATGAATTTGTGGATAGGTGGAAGACATGATCTGTTTATTATTGGAAGTTGTATTCTGGTATTGTGATTCTTGTTTATTCATGGAATTAGTACTACTTGATATTTGTGAATGAGAGAAATGATGGCTTGGTGTAAGTATTCTATGAAAGTCTGGTTCTGGTATTGTGATTCTTGTTTGTGGATAAATTCATAGGTGGAAGACATGATCTGTTTATTATTGGAAGTTGTATTCATGGTATTGTGATTTTGGTATTGTGATTCTTGTTTATTCATGGAATTAGTACTACTTGATATTTAGGAATGAGAGAAATGATGGCTTTGGTGTAAGTATTCTATGGAAGTCTGGTTTTGGTATTGTGATTCTTATTTGTGGATAAATTCATAGGTAGAAGACAAATATTGATGAGTATATGTAATGGATTGGAAATATTGATTCTTGTTTGTAGATAAATTCATAGGTGGAAGACAAATATTGATGGGCTCGTCATGCAATTTTTTTATACTATTTAATATAAAACAATGACGGACATTTCCTGACCCAACACGAGACATATAATGTCGTTTTTAAATTGATTCGGCAACGAAATTTTTAAAAAAAGGATAGATTCGGGTTTCAATGTCGGTTAAGAATTTCAAAAATAGGCTTTAATGTCGGTTACAACCGACATTAAAGACCTTTAATGTCAGTTGCAAGACTTTCAATATTGAGACTTTCAATGTCGGTTGCAACCGACATTGAAGGCTGCAATATTGGTGTTACTGAAGGCCTTTAATGTTGGTTTAAAACCGACATTAAAGGTAACCGATATTAAAGGCCTTTAATAATACTAACTTTAATGTCGGTTGCCAACCGATATTAAAGCCTTTTAATGTTGGTTTAAAACCGACATTAAAGGCCGAATTTCTTCTAGTGAATTTTAAATAAAGTGACTTGAATTTTAAAAAAAATATCAATAGAGGAATCCCCGGAGACCTTGTTTCCCTAACTGGAAATCCTTGCCCTAATTCCCGCCTTCAAATGGCGGGAACGGGGGTGGGGATGGGGTAAATTCTACCCATGGGGCCAGTGACGGGCCCCCTTGCCTCGCCTCGGTCCCGCTGCCAATCCTAGGCAAGATATCATGGAATTTTTAGAAAAAAGATGTTATATACTGTCAATATATCGGTTGCCCCCGTTGTCCCCTCATATCTCTATCGGTTCCACGATTTTGGCCATATTTCGACGATATATTGTCAATATATCGCGATCTTTTTTATCTTTGATGTGATGAGAACAAGTCAAATGTGCACAAATGTAATCCTTTTGGGGAGGTAAGACTTACTCTTGACCCAAGGATATTTAGGTAATATCACCCATAGAGATGATGTTAGAAAGACTAAAAGAACTTGTTTAATTAAAAAAAATGAAAGTTTTGAAAACTCCACAAGTTTTTAAGGATTTTTTTTAACAATAAAACAACAATTTTCCTCCCTTACTCACACAATCCTCAACATGGTATCAACAAAGTATTAGTTTTGAATTCAATAAGAAAAAAAATACAAGCAAAGATAAAATAAGTTTGTACAAAAAATAGATAAGGAGGAATCCAAATTAGTCAAAAAATTACCTTGCATGTGGGGAAAACATTTGAAAATTAAGATTGCTTTTTAAATATTGAAAACTACCCATTACATATTTAAAGCATAGGTACTTTTCATGTTTGGAATCTTCTTCGTCTCTATTTACTTATTCTTATATATACAATAAAATTTTAATTTTAGTTCCAATATAATTTTGTTAAAATTTAAAATTAGTTAAATATTTCTAATTACATTATTAATTACATCTGAGATAATAGATTCTCTCACATTGTCTACGAATTTTTATAACAGTATGATATCGAAATCTACTTTGAATTTTTATCTTTTGAAACAATTGATTTTACCTAAAATGAACTTTTAGTTTAGTCCATTTTCACTTTCAATGTATTTTTAAAACATCTTTAAATTCATTTTGAAACGTTTTCTTTTAAGAAAAATAATTTTAAAATTTATTTGTAAAAAATACGTACAATCAAATGAGTTGTCAAATACCCTTGCAGCTAAAAAAAAAAAAACTAAAATATAAGATCTCATTTAGTTTTCTATTTTTGAATATTAAGCCTAATATAAGTTGATGAACTTGTTATGCTACTTACTTTTTTAACAACATTGTCAGATTAATAAGTCCAAATTTGAAACTAAAAACTATTAAAAAGAAGATTTTTTAAAAAAAATTTTGTTTTATTTTATTTTTTAAAAATTTTGCTAGCAATTCAAATATGTTTTTGATAAAGTAAAAAAAATCATGATGAAGTTACTATATTTTTCTAAAACATAAAACTAAACGATAATCTAGGAATGATTTAGATATAAAATTACTATAGTTTTTACCATTGCTTATATTATGTCTTGTGGTAAAAAAAAAAAACCTCACGATTAACATTTAACAATTCAATTACTATAGAAATAAAATATATAATATGACAAACATAATTCACTTGTTTTATACATGATATCTTAGACCAAAAAGTTAAAGGTTCAAATCCTCCATCTAGTCCAACTAAAAGAAAGAAAAAAAAAACTTGTCAAATAATATTACAAATCAATGGGGAAAGAAAAACAATATGTTTCCTTGCAACATTGATAATACATTGAAAAAACAAACCATTATAAAGAAAGAAGATCACCATTTGCATCTTAATTGTTGGCAACTACATTCTTTCCTTCTTTACAATTCATTTGGATACCTTTCTTTATGATCATCCATTGTTCTTTCACACTTATTGTCTTATAAAAAGAGGATAGGTCTATATCATCAATGTCCGAGCTAATCTCTTCTTTTAATCTTCTGCAGCTATTGTTCTCTTTTTTGATCTTCAAGTCCAATAAATCCCAGGTACACACTCTCTTGTTTTCTTTTTCCCCACCTAAATGCTTTGATATTCAATAATCAAAATTCATCGTTGGTTCGAAAAGTATTAATTGATTCATGATGTCGATATAAAAGCAATTCGAATTTTATTCTATTGTTATGAAATAAGATGTTCACTGGGCAGGGTGAGGAATAGACCGTAAAACTACCCCATTTCAGTTTTCTGATCCCACGAAAACTTTTTCATGATCAGGTGGAGATTCTTCCTGAGGAATTAGATTCTTGTATGAAACATTTTTCCCTTTTTTTTAGTTTTAAGAGGCAATAAGAATATTAAAATAAAAAAAACATTCCTAGATTGGTTTTTTGAAATTTACAAATATAGCAAAAAAAATATTAAATCTAGTTTTTGTTACTTATTATTCCAATTTTACCTTCATTGATGTTTAAGCATGTCTATGAGTCTTATTTTTTATATACTTTATATTTGATATATCAGTCTGCCAAATTTAACCTTCATATACTAAGTTTATCTGTGAACAAGTATTCATGCATTTTTTTTTAAAATTCATGGGCTCAATTTGAATCCTTATTTGCTTGTTTCAAAGTAATGTTTTTATAGTATATTGTCAACTTATAATGGTTTCAGTTCTTTTTCTTGGTAACTATTATAAATGAATGTTTATAAACTATTGATACACTAATACCTTTGCGCTTGAAATTGAATTTTGAATAGGTGCTGATATACTAATATTACACATGAGTAAATATATTTTTAAGAAGTACTGATATACCAATAAATGTTGATATACTACTCATACATTAATGTAATACGTGAAAATTAGTTTTCAACGAACATTGATACATTATTGATACATTATTGATACATTAATGCTATACTTTAAATGAATTTTGAATCAGTGTTGATAAACTACTAATGATACACTAATAATATACTTAAAATGTATTTTAAATGAGTGTTGTAAAATATGGTACATTACTAATATACTTAATTACATTTTGAATGAGTGTTAATATGATACTGATATATCAATATTATACTTGGAATAGATTTAGAATGAGTGCTAATATATTACTGATACACTAATAATATATTTGAAATGGATTTTAATGACTATTGATACATCATTGATACATCATTGTTATATTTTAAATAAATTTTGATGAATGCTTATAAACTATTGACTTATCAATGTAGTACTTAGTATTGTATTTCGAATAAATAATAATAATAAATAATAAATAATAAATAAAAAAAATCAAATTTAAACTTTTTGCTATATTTGCAAATTTATAAAGTTGTTACTAAATTCAAAATTACACATATGTTTCTTTTTGTTACCTATTGCATTTTTCTTAATTTTGATATCTATTAAATGAATTATTTTGTACAAAAATCAATTGAGGTGATTCTTCCCCAGAAATATCTATGATTAATTTACTACAGGGTGGGATATTCATTTAAAAATTCTTAAACTTCATAACATACATACATATATATACATATATATTATATTAGATTATCTAATTATATAGTTCAAATATTCAACCATATCAAATTATCTAGGTCACTAGATAATACAATTCATTAATTCCTTCTTTTACTTTCCTCGTCCCTGTCTAAACAAGGATATCTCACTTTATTAAGGACAAATTTACATGAAAAAGAATACTTCGTGATTTCAAAGCTTAAATCGATAGACTAAAGTAAACTTACTTTTGTTAAATTATAAATATAGTCCTTGAATTTTCAAGATTGTATCTAAAATAGATTTTTGAATTATAAAAAAGTGTGAAATAAGTCTTTGAATTATAGAAAGTGTCAAATAGTTTGATAAAATTTAATAACATAATCTAATAAGTAACTTTTTTTTCTGTCTAATTAAAGATTCATAGTCTTATTAAACATAAACTTAAAAGCTAAGGTCATAATATAAGGCTCGCAAAATTACATGAAATAGATATTTGACATTGTTTATACTATTATAGTGACCAAATGTAAAATACAAAAGATCTAATTGACATTCTTTTGGAAAAGTAAAAGATGAAGTAGACACAAGCTGTTCTAATATTTGAACTTTTGGTTGATGTATTACGTCTTAACCAATTAAGATATGATCAGATTCACATCAAGAGATACATTACAGTTAAATTGAAAAGAAATTAAATCAAATAGTTGGTTCATAGTGAATTTGATTTCTTGAAAATTGTGCTCAATCAAATTTTAGACTGATAGCATAGATTATGAAATTAAAATAATTGAAGAATATTCAAGTAACTCATTAAATGTCCAGAAATTTAATAATTTAGGATGTTGTTGATGAAATGTTGTTGTTATTAAGAAGTATGAACAATAGAAGTAAGAGAACGGGAAAGTGTTTGTGTTGCACGTTGTAGGAGACAGGAACATGGGGCAGTTCATTTGTTCAAGAATGGCAGGAATTTGGGACAGAATAGACCAAAAGTTGAAGTATTACAGAGACTTTGATGAGAACTTGGGTGTCCTTCAAAGATTAGCAAGAGAACTAAGCATCCAATTAGAAGAACTGGAGGAGAGGTCGAGTTCCAAACGAAGCGAGGAATGGGAGGAGAAGGTAGAGGAATTGATCGAGGAAGTCGAAGATATCGAAAAATCAATCAGAAAATGGAAGGTTTTTACAGTTGCTGTTTATCTCTATGGAAGGGTGGTTGTAGAGAAGATTGATGAGGCAAAAGAGCTACTTGAAGAAGGGAAGTACTACTTTCCCAACTGTTTCAAATATTTGATTCTTGGAGGGGGAGTGGCAGCAGGATATGCAGCAAGGGAGTTCGTTAGACGAGGCGTGAAGCCGGGGGAGCTTGGTATAATTTCGGAGGAGTCAGTGGCACCGTATGAACGTCCGGCGCTCAGCAAGGGATGTCTGTTTCCGAGGAATGCGGCGAAGTTGCCGCAGTTTCATGTGTGTGTTGGGAGTGGAGGGGAGCGATTGGAGCCCAGTTGGTATGAGGAGAAAGGGATAGAATTGATCCTGAGCACAAAGATTGTAAAAGCAGCCCTTAATTCCAAAACACTCACAAGTGAAGATGGTACAATTTTCAAGTTTGGAACTTTGATCATTGCAACAGGTTCAGGGGTTGTAAAACTGAGTGATTTTGGTGTAAAAGGAGATCAAGCCAAAAATGTTTTGTATTTGAGAAATGTTAAGGATGCTGACAAAATTGTTGAAGCAATGAGAGGAAAAAAGAATGGGAAAGCAGTGGTTGTTGGAGGTGGATACATCGGACTTGAAGTTGGAGCAGCTTTAAGACTCAATAATTTGAATGTCACAATGGTGTATCCTGATCCTTATTGCATGCCCCGGCTGTTTACGAAAGAGATTGCCGAATTCTACGAGCGCTACTACACGTTGAAAGGGATCAAACTCATAAAGGAAACATCTGTGATCGAGCTCGAAGCCGATCCAACTGGAGAGGTAAAGAAGGTGAAGCTTAAAAATGGGAGAGAGCTAGAAGCTGACATGGTTGTAGTTGGGGTTGGAGCAAGACCTGTGACAAGGCTATTCCAAGGGCAGCTTGAGATGAACAAAGGAGGGATCAAGACCGACGGGTTGTTTAAAACGAGTGTCAATGGCGTGTATGCGATCGGGGACGTTGCTTGGTTCCCAATGAAGATTTACAATGAACTGAGAAGAGTTGAACATGTTGATCATGCAAGAAAATCAGCAATGAAAGCTGTGGAGGCCATCATGGCAGAAGGCAAGGTTGTTGAAGAATATGACTACCTACCCTACTTCTATTCACGCGTTTTCGATCTATCATGGCAGTTTTATGGAGACAACATCGGAGAAACGACCGTGTTGTTCGGAAATAGAAATCCGGCAACGAAAAAGCCAAAGTTTGGGTGTTATTGGATCAAAGATGGGAAAATAATGGGAGCT
Source organism: Benincasa hispida (assembly GCF_009727055.1). NCBI lineage: Eukaryota > Viridiplantae > Streptophyta > Magnoliopsida > Cucurbitales > Cucurbitaceae > Benincasa > Benincasa hispida. The sequence goes on along the minus strand of NC_052359.1, from coordinate 19,154,542 downwards.
TTCTTAGAAGGAGGGGATGCTGAAGAAAACAAGGCCATTCAAAATTTAACATGGCACCAGCCAAATGTTGATGATTTGAGAGAATTGAAAGAAAAAGGTCTTTCTTTTGCTTTCAAATTTATGGATTTCCAAAGGACACAAGCTGTCTAAACTAGACATCTCAAGCAAGATCCAAATACTGCAAGCCTGCAGTTGCATTTGCAAATACTTGTACCTTTTTTTTTTTCTTTTTTCTTGTAAATATATGGGTGTGTTTGGTGATTTCAAAGGTTTGCTTTTGTTTTGTTCATATTTATGGTCATATTCTATTTCAAAACAATAATAATGAGGCTAAATATAGCTTTTAGTCTCTAATGTTTATGTTTTCTAGAAAAAGAAAAAGAAAAAGAAGTCTCTGACGTTTATGTTTGAGTATTATTTCAATTTATGGCATTGTTGGGATTGATTTTGAACACATTTCTAATAGTTAGTAGTCTTTCTTATACTATTTCCTCGGTAACTAAAATAAGAGAACTCATTCCCTTGGGGTAAAATCAGAGTTAAGATACAACTTTCTACTAGAGTGAAAAGAGTTGTTTGAAATAGTTAGTTTACAGTTTTTAGAGTTGTTTAACTGAATAGAACAGATATTCTGAGCTACGTACGTAATAGTTAGAGGTTAAATCAATAACCCATACTCTTTTTCTGGTGATCCATAACGCATAGTCTTTTTCCGCTAACAGCTAGAACATATAATACCCTTTTCCCGGTAACAACAATTGTGAATGAAAAGAGTTGTATTAGAAGTTGTGTAAAGAGTGTATCATCATCAGTAGTTAATCCAACCTCCCTTGTAATATCAGAGTTATTTCAAACTCTAGTAAGGATATGGTTACCTGTATAGTAGAGCTATTTGATGTATTTTCTCTTTTTTTTTTAAGAGTTAGTTCACAATCTATTAGTTATTCTATTTCCCGATAAAAGAGTTGAGACATAAAAGACATTTATTCTGAACTTCTATAATAGAGCGGATACTCTTTCTTTCTCTATCTTCGGTAACGGAAGGAAAACATATTCTTTCTCAACTTGTAATATTTGGATATTCATTCAAAAGCATAGTAAAATACGTTCTTAATATTTTTAAATCAATTTTGATTGTGTGAAAATTGTGTTTAATGTAGTTATATAACGTCAAATAATATAACATATTCCTAAACTTTGTAATTTGTTTAAAATTACTCCAAAGCTTTCTAAAGTTTCATTAATACCTTTAAACTTAAAAATATGTTCAAAGATACCCTAACGACTATTAGTATTTGATGAAAATTATCCGAAACCGTTAGTACTTTGTTTAAAAATAAAACTCTGAACTCTCAAATGTTTCACTGGTACTCCAAAACGAAAAAGAAAAAAAAAAAAAAAAAACCTTTCTGTTAGTACATGAAAGGAACCATTGGTACCTGGCTTTTGGATATTTGAGAAGTTGCACTAATATGAATACCCTTGTCCATTAAAAAAGGTTGAAAAATTCTCTCACTGTTAGCTGATATTATATTGAAATCGTTTATCTACATCTTATTTCATCTCTCTTCCATTTTCTTTCTTTCGTATGCTTTAATATATAGTCTAAAAACTTTTCTATTTTCCCTTTCTTCTTCTATACTCTCTTTTTCCTTTTCAATCTATGGCATGATGCTTTCCTATTTTTCCTCTTTTATTTTTCTTCTTCTCTTCTCCGATCTCTAAAACTACCCCATTTCAATCAAAGTTATATATGATATATCATGAAGAAGGGATAATATAACAAAACCATTAATAGACTTAGTTATTCTATTTAACATTTAGATTGCATTAAGTATAAACTAAGATCCAAGGTTATTTTATGTAGCATGAACAATATGTACTAGACATACAAGTAAATCATGTTCGAGTAATAACCTAAATGGTTTGTAGTATATGGATAAAGTTGAGTGCCTTATCCTGGTGACACTACAGATATGGTTCACTTTGTAAACGTTCAAAGAGTTGTGAGTGTTACAAACGATGTGATTTAAATCGTTCATATGGAGACATGTGAGTGGAGGTATCCTATACAAAAAGTTTGAATAAGACTAGGCCGTGAAATGATTAATTACTTTTTGTAATATCGTTAATTGAAGAGATTAACATTTCATAGGATGACTATAAGTAATTTGACCTCAATCCTGAGTGAGTAATGAACTTTTGTCTATGAGGGCAATTCTTTGATTTGTATGGGTGAGAGTGACTCATGTCACTGACTCAATAAGTCTACCATTTTGAGGATGTGTCAATGGAAGGGAGCTAGGAACATAGCTACACAAGATGAAATTTGCTCCTTTCTGTTTCTAGGGTAAGTAGATGACCCTTAAGTGCTTACTCCGAGTCTTGAAGAATGGGACATTCCCTCTCATTGGTTGGAGAGGGATTTGTTTATGGTAGGACCATAAATAGGTTATTCATTAGAGGATCAGTGAGACTTAAGGAGTAAGAGGTAATTATAAGAGTAAAACGATAATTTGACCCAGCTGTAATTACCAGTAATTCATACGAGCAATTCGTGAAGGGTTGAATTACTGGTAATGGTTATATCTATGGACACAGAAGTATTCTATAGTGCTAAAAGTGTAGTTATGAGTCTTTAGTGGAGTGACCCTTAATTAATGAATGATTAATTAATTTAATCTCGTATCATTATGGGGCTTCTGATTTATAGGTTCATTAGGTCCCTTTGCTTGTTCATTAAGGATAAAACAAGAATAAATTAGTTTTGGAATACTTTGAATTGGTCAAATTAAATAAAGGAATGTAAATTAATTGTATGAGATGCAATTAATATAATGTATATGGATACATTATAATATAAAGTTGATTTTGAACTAGATTCAAAATTAAACTCTCTCTCTCAATATATAAATAGGGTTCAAATACTAATGATATGAATGAGATTCATATAAAAACTACTGATTAAAAAGTTAATGTGAATAAAATTCATATTAAAATTATAGGTTATATGAGAAAAGTTTATTTGAATAATCCAAATAAAAAGTTTATTTAAATATGAAATATCGAAGTAAATATTTGATTATTTAATCTAATTAAATAATTAGTTTTTTAATTAAATTTATAAGCCCTAAATTTTCCTTATGAATTCAGTAGTATGGAACATTTTCTTTTCCAAGTGAAATCTCTGCGTATATGAAAGAGTGAAAAAGTGATCCTTCTAAGTTTGAATAGTGTGGTGAAAGGTAAATAACTTCGTAAGAAGTTGAAAAATCAGGGAAGTACAAAAGTTGGAGGGAATTTCCAATATTGGATAAGTCAAACCTAATTGGGAATTCCCTAAGTGTGTACAATTCGGGTAATTAGATGGAAGTTTGAGAATTTTCTAAAGCATTGTTAATTGTGTTAATCAAATAAAAAGGGGAGAACTAAAAACTAGTATTTGAAAGTTAGGAAAAGACCAATTAGGTGTTAAAAGGAAGAGAGAAGAGAAATTAATTGAAGTTAGTAGGATTTTTATTAAATTACTTGGTTAAATTTTAAGAGAATTAAAATGAATTTATTTGAGTGTTTAAAATAAATGAAAATTCAAAGGAATTCTCTTAAGTGCTTAAATGAAGCGAAATTAAAAGGAAATTGGTTAGAAGTTGCAATTGATTAAGGAATTTGGGTGGGAACTAAATTAAGTGGTTAATTGTATTAATGTCGGGGTTAGGCATGGATTAGTGAGTGTAGTAGGCTGAAGCAGGAGGTGGAGTCTGAGGTGGCAGGGATAGATGTCCTAAATCTAGTGTATCTCGTAGTTTGTAGTTTTGTTAACACAAATTATTTATCTAATAAAATCATATGTATTTTATTTGATATTTAGACTGCATTAATTCAATCCAATAAACTAAGATCCAAAATTATATGATGTCACTTAAACAGTATGTGGTTGACATACAGGTGGTTCATATTCAAGTAATAACCTAAAAGGCCTGTAGTAAATGGATGAAAGTTGAGTGTCTTATCCTGATAACGCTATGGATATGACCCATTTTGTAATTGTTAAGTGAGATGTAAGTGTTAGAAACTAATGGAGTAAACATGCATAGTACGGAAGCAAATAGAATCATTAAGCACTCTAATTCCATTAATTTGAGTAACAAGCATGCAAACTCAAAGTTTCCAACAGTAGGGTTTCAGTTTGAATACCTTTGATGATTTCCACTTGTTTCTTGCAATCTCCACGAAATTGATGTTAAATTCTCACAGTAGACCACCAAGAAAGTCTTCTCTACTACACTTAGGCTTTTGATTGAGTGGTGGAACTCCAATTGAGAGGGTATTTTGGATTGGATTGGAGAGTTAAATCAAATTTTCAGTAGAAATTCAGTAATTGATCTTTCATCTCCCTTCAAATCCCACTGAAATCTTAAATATTTAAACAAATTAACTATGCAAAACTGATTAATTAACTATTTGACACTTTAAATAATACTAGATTGGTGGGCTAAGTGTTTAAAATTGGAAAATCCACTATAGATTTGATTTTGGGATAAATCCATTAAAAAATCAAAATTTCAATTTCAATTTTATTTTATTTTATTTTTTAACATTATTAAACTAAATACAATATAAATTCAATTTCTAAAATTGAATTTTAAAATTGAAATTGATTTAATTAATAATTAATTAAACAAATTTAATTAATTAATAATAATTTAATATCAAATATTAAATTAAGAAAACACTTAATTCAAACACGAATACTTATTTGTGTAATCAATATTTAAAAACATCTAACTCTCAAAATACATTTAATTTTAATAAATTTAAACGTTAATTATATCAAATATAATTATCCAAACCCTAATTCGAATTTGAACGTTTCAAATTTACTCAATATTCAAATCTAAATTTTAATACTTTTATGAGCTAGTAGAGGGACTTAATGTATCTACAGATCATGAGTTCTGATGATTTGAGATTAATTGACTAAATTCTTTAAGCCGAATTAATCAATATTCATTAACTACCCAGACATACCACTATAGCTCAATAATTGCACACATTCTCACTATATATTTTTGTCCACTTGATTTAATCATAATCAGTAAGTCGATCCTTCATAGGTCATTCGTATTTACAACTAGGTCAAAATTACTATTTTACCCCTATAATACATCTTACTCCTTAAGTCTCCACTGATCCTCTATTGAACAATTGGTTTATGGTTCAACCAATAAACCAAATCCCTCTCTACCATGAGAGGGCGGGGGCCCTTTGTTCAAGACCAGGAGTCAGTACTTAAGAGAACAACCTATCTATTAGGATTGGTGTCCTAATTCTCTCGGAGTCTCATTGTTTTGTAAAGATACACATTGTTTAATGAATAAAATAAGTGTTATTTAATACTGGCATTTACTCATATCCAATAAACAAAGCTCCTTAGTTATCTAATATGAACTTAAGCATGTATATGTGATATACAAGTTTATCATGCCTTAAGTGATAACCTAAATAAGTTTGTAGTATAAGGATTAAGGTGGATACCTGATCCTTGTGACACTACGGATACGACCCGCTTTGTAGAGGTTTGCAAATGTTGTAAACTACTATAGATGGTAGATTCTAACCATTCATGTGGACATGTGCGAGCAAAGGTGTCCTATACAAAGAGTTTGTATAAGACCTAGACCACGAGATAACTAAACTCTATATATAATGTCGTTGATACTAGAAACTTGCATCTCACCTAAACGACCATAGGTGACACGACCTCAATCCTGAGTGTTTTAGGAACTCCTACCTTTGAGGTCGGTCGTTTGATTAGTATGGATGAAAGTGGCCAGATTGTCAACTCAACATGCCTACCTTGTTGGGGACTTTTCTGATCTGGGAGCTGGGAACTCAATCCACAAGATGGAATTCATTCCTTTCCCGAAGCAAGGAAATAATCTTATTTCCATTGAGGTCGGTCGTTTGATTAGTATAGATTTGACTGTAAATGTAATGTTCATTCATGATTGTGATATGAAATAATCTTATTTCCATTGCTCATGAAAATCTCGGATTCGATTTCCTTCAATTGGTATCAGAGCTAGGTTCTCTTATATTCCAAATTACAACTCTAAACTGAACTCATTTTACAGTCGCAGTGGGTTTCTGTATTTGTGGTTAATCGTTTTCTGCATATGTGGTTGAGTTGATGATATTTCGGGTTTAAATTTCCTTTTGTTAAAGCTTTCGGTATTACAAAGTGTTAATTGTAAGAGCCCCTATGTTTTTGGGCGAAATTAACTTTGCAATCATGTCTGTAATTCAAAGAGTTTGAGTTCATCGAGTCATTCATGTTGAAGCTTTGAAGCATAGAGATGCGGTTCTCAACGAAGAAGAAGACCAAGCATTGGTCGGATCGTGTAGCCTCAGGTAAACGATCGTTGGGATTTAACTAAATGATCATTTAGATTTTTCTAGATGTTCGTATAGTATTTTCTAAATGATCGTTTCGCTAATGCTAAACGATGGGGTAAATCGTTTAATCTATCGCATAGCGTTGGTTGCGCGATCGGGTAGTCGCTGGAGGTAGACGCTCCTAGAGGCAGCATGGGATTCTCTTCGTTTAGTAAAAGGCGCACGCTAGACGATCATGTAGTTAGCTTCATCTCTTAGTTACTACTTATGTGATCGCGCGAATGTGATACGGAGGCACTAGCTAAGCGATCACTTAGGTGATGGTGCTTCACGGCATCGTAGTCGTTTAGACAATCGTGGAAGGCGGGCGTTGTGCAGAGCGCGCTAAGCGATCGTGTACTTCAGGCTTCATCGCTTAGTAAAGGTACACGATCATGTAGTAATAACTAAACAATTATTTAGATTTTTCTAGACGGTTGTATAGTAAATGCTAAACAATCGTTTAGCTTTAGGAGCGCTGGTAAGCTATAGAGCAAAGCATTCTTTTTATCGTGTAGATGATCGCAGGGTACTTAGTACACGATTGTTGGAGAAGCGATACTTTGCCCGAGTAGTTCAAGACCCGGTTCACCTGTTTGAACCGGAGACTCCTTGTCTTTGTAATAGTTGGTTTGATTTTTGTGTTTTTAAGGCAATTTTACCTGGTTCATTAATATTGGTTGTTTATACATGTGATGTATGGTACTTATATGCCAAAATGTTTGTCATATAGTTAAAACTCATCTTAGGTTGTGTAATTATTCGTGCATCGTGTATTATAAATGTTATAATCAAGCATGAAGAAATTACATGAAAGCATGAGCATGTATCATGAAATATAAGAGTTATATTTTACATGCAGTAAGCGTTATCATGCATCATCCTTTTATTATAAATGTTATAGTCTAAGGGTGAATGGAAGCATGTTTTGCTTGTTTCATTGTGGTTTTGTATAAGCGTTATAGAAAAGAAGTAGCAATGAATGGATAATGCATTGAGCATGACACTTATGCTGTTTATAATTGTTATGAATGCCTTGCATGTGTTAGCTTCGCATTGTGGTTGGTTTCCGTTTATAAGTGTTATAAAGGAAATTAGACCTAAAATCAATAATTCAGAGTTGCATGCGGACTTAGGGTGAACTCAAGTTTTTTAAAATGGTTTTAAAATTGGATTGAGATAGACCTAAGTTCAAGTGGTTCTAAAGAGTTTAGTAACCTAGATTAATCTTTTAAAATCGATTTAATAGGATTAAATTGGTTGAGTAAAAGATTAAATTTGTTGTAAACCTATCTATAAGGGACCTTTTGTCTAAGGCGGGTTCTAGCTAGGCTGGGGTTCTTAAGTTGACATAAACGTAACACCCCTACCTGGGAACCTACCTGGAAAGGTGAATTAGATAGATTTTCAACAAGCATACGACAATTTGGTCAAAGATTCCGTTAAAGAGTTTAATGGATGATGATCAAAAGTTGTTCAACTATCCAAGGTAAATATTACTCTAGTGCAAACCTAAAAGTCACTTAGTTAAAATCCTTAGTCGTGTTTTTTCTAAGTAAGCTAAACCCTAGGTTATAAAATACTCAGTGGGAGGAAGAGGCGTATCAGATATGTATATGATTCCACTCACGTTTCTCCCTGTATGTTCACACCGTGAGATTCATGCTTGGCCTCGTGGTGCTCTGGAAGCATCCCCCTTCGGATGATGTTTGCATGAGTCAATATCAAGGTGGATGAAGAGAGTGTTTATAGTAAGTTGGTGAAGGGTGTGTGTTAACCATGTCTATGGTCTCTGTCATTGGTTCACACTATGAGATCATTCTGTACTCCCTCGTGTCGCCTTTGTGAGACCCTCTTCGGATGGGTTTTATGCAGTTGGTCAATATCAAGGTGAACTCCATAAATGGATAGGGTTGCTTTAGGTTTGCCTCAATCGGATTTTTTCCCTTCGGATTGGCCTTTTAGGAGGGACCTCTAGGGTTTAAAATGGCGGGGTCACACTTACAGGAGATTGTTTAAGTAAGTTAATGATCTCTTGGCCAAATCAATGATGGCTATTCGTTATAGGAGCAAGAGTTGTTCTGGTATTAATGACTGGTTGAAAACTTCTCAATTCCGAAGAGGGATAACTGACCTCCTTCGCGGCTTTTGTCCTAAACCTTTGAAGTGTCATTGCGAAACTAGATGTCACATGGGGTTCATGTTAGTTTTGCTAAAACCTTATTGGATGTTGTTTTGTTTTACAACGGGTATTTGCTTAAAACCTAACGTAGGTCAATGTGTTTTTCTTTTCAGCAACTCGTTAGTATTTCTGTCTAAAGCTTTTAAAATGTCCGATTACTTACAGTGAAAAGAATCGTGTGAAACGAATTTCGTGACAAACGACCTTGATCCCACTACTCTTCAAAAGAGAAGACAAGACAGTAAATATGATTTATTGGTCATGGAGACATGTCTGGTAGAGAATGATGATTCTGCCTGGATCCTTGATTCAGGTGCTACCAATCATGTCAGTTTCTCTTACCAATGATTAAGTTCCTGGCAAATGTTGTCACAGGGAAAGATGACTCTTCGAGTCGGTACTGGTGAGGTTGTTTCAGCTATTGCTGTAGGCAGGCTGAAGTTATTTGTTGACAAGAAACGTTATCTGTTACTGGATAATATTTTTGTAGTTCCTCATATCAAGAGGAACTTAATTTCGGTTTCTTGTCTCATTGAACAAGGCTACACCGTCTCCTTTTCTGAGAATAAAATATTTATTTTCAAGAATGGAATGGAGATTACTTATGGTTCAATGGAAAATAACTTATATGTACTAAGGCCGTTAGTCATAACAGCCTTGTTTAACAGTGAAATGTTTAGTATGGCAACAATAGCTAAAAGATCAAAGGTTTCTCCAAATAAAAATGCCCATCTTTGGCATCTAAGGTTAGGTCACATCAACCTCAATAGGATTGAGAAGTTGGTACAAAGTGGACTTCTAAATAGTTTAGAAAAAAACTCCTTGCCGATATGTGAATCATGCCTCGAAGGCAAGATGACCAAACGACCTTTTACTAGAAAAGGTTACAGAGCCAAGAAAGCCTTGGAGCTTGTACATTCAGACCTCTATGGTCCGATGAATGTTAAAGCTCGAGGTGGGTATGAATATTTCATATCTTTCATAAATGATTATTCAAGGTTCGGCTATCTCTTCCTAATGCAATGTAAGTCTGAAGCCCTTGACAAGTTCAAGGAGTATAAGGCTGAAGTTGAAAACTTTTTAGGTAAGAAGATAAAAACACTACGATTTGATCGTGGTGGAGAGTATATAGACCTCTAATTCCATAACTATATGATAGAACATGGGATTGCGTCCCAACTCCCGGCCCCTGGTACACCTCAGCAGAATGGTGTATCAGAAAGGAGAAACAAAACCTTGTTGGACATGGTTCAATCTATGATGAGTTATGCTCATCTTCCAAACTTGTTTTGGGGTTATACAGTGCAGACTGCATGTTATATCCTGAACAACGTTCCCTCGAAAAGTGTTTCTGTAACAATTTTTGAGTTATGGAGAGGTCATAAAGGTATTTTATGCCACTTCAGGATTTGGGGCTGTCTGGCACATGTGCTAACGACTAACTCAATGAAGTTGGAACCGCGTTTGAAGGTTTGCCTCTTTATAGGCTACCCCAAGGAAACGAGAGGTGGATACTTCTATGATCCGAGTGAGAACAAAGTATTTGTTTCCACTAATGCTATCTTCTTGGAAGAAGATCACATGAGGGATCATAAGCCACAAAGTAAGCTTGTTTTTCGTGAGATCTCTAGTGAGACTGAGACTACTGAAGGTTCAACAAGAGTTTTTGAATAGGCCGACAGATCAACAAGAGTTGTTGAGGTTGGGACATCTAGTCAACCAGCTCAAGAGTTGAGACTGCCTCAACGTAGTGGGAAGGTTATGAACCCACCAAATCGCTATATGAGTTTGACTGAAGCCCAAAACGTCATTATGAATGATGGGGTAGAGGATCCGTTGTCTTTTAAGAAAGCAATGGAGGATATTGATAAAGATGAATGGGTTATGGCCATGAACTAGGAAATGGAGTCTATGTACTTCAATAACGTCTGAGAGCTTATTGATCCACTTGATGCGTAAGACCTATTGAGTGTAAGTGGATCTATAAGCGAAAAAGAGGTGTAGATGGAAAGATGCAAACCTTTAAGGCTAGACTCATGGCAAAAGGTTATACCCAGGTTGAGGGAGTTGACTATAAGAAAACTTTCTCACCAGTTGTCATGCTGAAGTCTATCAGGATTCTCCTGTCCATAGCCACATTTTATGATTATGAAATATGACAAATGGACGTCAAGATTGCCTTTCTTAATGGTAATCTTGAGGAGACCATCTATATGACTCAACCAGAGGGGTTCATAGTTTCGGATCAAGAGCAAAGAGTTTGCAAGCTTAATAGGTCCATTTATGGGCTGAAACAAGCATCTAGATCTTGGAACATCAGATTTGACATTGGTGTCAAGTTGTTTGGCTTTTATCAGAACGTTGATGAGTCTTATGTTTACCAGAAGATCATCAAAAACTCAGTAGCTTTCTTGGTACTGTATGTGGATGATATCCAACTCATTGGGAATGATGTAGGGTATCTGATTGATATTAAGGAGTGGCTAACTACCTAGTTCCAAAGGAAAGATTTGGGTGAGGCAAAGTATGTTCTCGGGATCCAGATCTTTTGGGATCGCAAGAACAAACGGTTAGCCCTATCTCAAGCATCGTACATTGATCAAATGTTGATCAGGTATAGGATGTAGGATTCCAAGAGAGGTTTATTACCATTCAGGCATGGAATCGTTTTGTCTAAGGATCAATGTTCTAAGACACCTCAAGAAGTTGAGGAGATGAGACGGATTCCCTATACTTCTACTATAGGAAGCTTGATGTATGCAATGTTATGTACCAGACCCGACATTTGCTATGCAGTAGGGACTGCTAGTCGATATTAGTCCAATCCAGGATTTGATCACTGGACGGCGATCAAGAAGATCCTCAAGTATCTTCGGAGAACGAAGGACTACATGCTCGTGTATGGAGATAAGAATCTGATCCTTAGAGGATACACGGATTCTGACTTTCAGACCGATAGAGATTCTCGTAAATCGACATCGGGGTTGGTTTTTACTCTGAATGGAGATGCTGTAGTCTGGCGAAGCATCAAACAAGGATGCATCGCGGACTCCACTATGGAAGCCAAATACGTCGCAGCTTGTGAAGCAGCTAAAGAGGCTGTTTGGCTGAGAAAGTTCCTTTCAGATTTGGAAGTTGTTCCAAATATGGATTTTCCTATCACTCTTTATTGTGATAACAATGGGGCTTGGAAAATTCAAAGGAGCCTCGGAGTCATCGTTGGGGTAAGCACATAGAACAGAAATATCACCTAATCAGGGAAATTGTGCATCGCGGTGATGTGATAGTCCCGAAGATCGCATCGGAGCACAACGTTGCTAATCCCTTTACAAAGGCCCTCACGACTAAAGTGGTCGAGGGTCACCTAGAGAGTCTGGGTTTACGAGATATGCGACATCTTTTTAGGGCAAGTGGGAGATGATACTGGGGTATGCCCTAGTTTATTGTATATTGTACATTTTTATATTGTATTGTACATTAGTCTCCTGAGTCATTGGGACAAGTGGGAGATTGTTGGGATTTGTGTCCTAATTCTCCCGGAGTCTCATTGTTTTGTAAAGATACACATTGTTTAATGAATAAAATAAGTGTTATTTAATTCTGGCATTTACTCATATCCAATAAAAAAAGCTTCTTGTTTATCTTATGTGAACTTAAGCATGTATATGTGATATATAAGTGGATCATGCCTTAAGTGATAACTTAAATAGGTCTGTAGTATAAAGATTAAGGTGGGATACCCGATCCTAATGACACTACGAATACGTCCCTCTTTGTAGAGGTTTGCAAGTGTTATAAACTACTACAGATGGTAGATGTGGAGACGTGCGAGTGGGGGTGTCCTATACAAAGAGTTTGTATAAGACCTGGACCACGAGATGACTAAATTCTGTATATAACACTGTTGATACTAAAAACTTACATCTCACCTAAATGACCATTGGTGACACAACCTCAATCCTGAGTGTTTTGGGAATTCTTGTCTTTGAGGGCGATCCTTTGATTAGTATGGGTGAGAGTGGCCAGATTGCCAACTCAACATGCCTACCTTTTTGGGTACTTGTCTGATCTGGGAGCTGAGAACTCAATCCACAAGATGGAATTCACTCCTTTCCTGAAGCAAGGATAAGTAGAGAGATTGCTCCCTTAAGGGCTGATTCCGAGGCTTGAATATAGTGGCCACAACTTTTCTTTGGAAGAGAAGACTCAGTCATAGTAGAACTATGACTTATGTTCATTAGAGAGATCAGTGGTACTTAAGGAGACAGATGTAACTTACGAGTGACCTGTGAAGGGTTGTCGCACTACTGATTGGTTAAGATGGACATATAATATATCTGTTATAAGGAGAGTCCAACTGTCGGTCTTTAGTGGAGTGTCTGGCAGTTAACAGATGGTGGATCCCGTGACTAAAAAGTTTAGTAAGTTATTCATGTACCGTTGGAGCTTCGAGCTACAGGTCCATAAGGCCCCCTTGGTAGCTCAATGTATTCATTTGAGGATCAGTTCTTGGTGATGATTTGAAATGTTCAAATTGACAAGAGGTATTTTGATTATATATGATATAATCAGTATGATGTATGAGATACATCTAGTGGAGGATTGATGTAAATGAGATTTACATTAAGTACCATGGAATAGAAAAAGAACTATGGTTTATATGTTTCATGAGATGAAATATTAAAACTATAGGTTATAAATATAGTATGATAAGTTCGTTATGATTTATTTTTATAATAATATTAATTATTGGATAATTAATTATTTTTCTTTAATAACCAATTGAGTGGGTGGTTATTGGATTTTCATGGTAATCGTGAGATAAAAGGAAAATGGTTTTCCTAATTTTAGTAAGTTTTGCAAAGAAAAAAATTTCATAAAAAGCTTTTTGAGATTTCTCTCTCGCAAAAAAAAAAAAAAAAGAAAAGAAAAGGATCTCACGGTAGTCGTCAAGTAAATATAAATTTACTAAACAACGGCTTGGGTTAGCTAAACAGTCGTGCAGTGGAGAGCTAAACGATCGTACAGTATTTACCAAACGATTGCATAGGTTTTGCTAGACGATCACTTGTCCAAAGTAAACAATTGTGTAGTGTTTGTAGGCGACAAAAACCGAGCAAAACGATGAGCTAAACGATTGCATAGCTTTAGCTAAACGATTGGGCATCAACCTATACGATATGTCTCTCCATCTCCCACTTGCCCAGTCGTGTACACGATCGGTGTTTCCTCTTTTGTTTGCTTCATACCAAGTACAAACAGAGCCCACCCTCTGAATTCTCACACGGAGAATACCAAGGTAGCCTTCTTGGTGGTGTTATACTCAATTCGATATCATCGAGGTTCTGTGGAGGTCGTTCGTGTTGCTGAGGAGTTCGTGGCCGAGGTAATCATTGAGGATGAGCATGAAGTTTTCATGCTGTGTTGCAGTCGTATAGATCGAGCGTTCGAGGTTACTTTTGTTCGAGCGGTCGTGTGCAAAGGAGTGTGGAGACGCATCTTCAAATGTTCGTAGAGTTTGCTCTTTTTTTATTTGAGTTATTCATGCTATAATTTCTATAAGAATTTTATAACTACATGTTTCTATGTTCGACTGTAAATGTAATGTTCATTCATGATTGTGATTTGGAATAATCTTATTTCCGCTGCTCATGAAAATCTCGGATTCGATTTCCTTCACTATCTACTAACCCTAGGACGGATAGGAGTGAATTTCACCTTGGAAGACTATGTCCCTAGCTATCTATACGGTCTTATCCTTAAAATGGTAGGCTTATTGAGCGATGATGTTGAACCACTCTCACCTATGGAGAATAAAAGATAATTTTGAATAAACATGAGTTCAGAGTTTGCTTAAGATTAAGATCGAGTTACCTTAGGTCATCAATTTGAAATAGTCAGTTTTAATTATAAACGGTCGTTATAAAGAAAAGTAGTTACTTTGCGGTCTGGTCCTATGCAAATATCTTTTGCATAGGATGCCTCCACTCACATGTCTCTACATGAATGACTTTGGATCACATCATTTGTATCAATATACAAAGAGGGCCGCATTCTATAGTGTTTCCAAGATAAGGTACCCAACCCTCATCCATATACTTATAAATCATTTTGGCTATATACTTAAAACTTGATCCTATTTTATGTCTCGCTTTTATGTCTCTACATAAAGTTCAAGTATTTATATTATAGCCATGGGTTTTTTTATTGGATTTATAAATAAATGCAGTTCAATAACATTTTTATTGAATGAAGTTTCAATAATACTTTTTTTTTTTTTTTTTTTGTAAATAGAATATGTTTAATGTTTACAAACTGCGAGTTTTAGGACATTTCAAACAAATTCCCACTTGGACTAAAAATCCAGTGAATTACAAATATATACAAATATATAATGTTGAGTGTGAGAGAAAAAAAATACAATAAACTAAGGCATCTAAATATCCTTGACATTCTCCCATTTGCCCTAGATTGATGAAGCTCGTAGTCCTAATCCTATCAGGTGACCCTCGAACACTTTAGCGTGAAGACCTTCGTAAATGGATCATCAAGATTATCTTCAGAGGTTATTTTCGTGACTATCACATCTCCTCAGTATACTATTTCCCTTATGAGATGGTACTTTCCCTCGATGTATTTTCCACGTTTATGGCTTTTAAGTTCCTTTGAGTTGGCAACTGCTCCACTGTTATCACAATACAGGGTGATTGGCAGATGCATATTTGGAACCACTTCCAAATCAGTCGAATTTTCTGAGTCATACTACTTCTTAGCTACTTCACATGTAACTACATATTCAACTTCCATGGTGGAGTCAGCAATACAACTCTATTTGATTCTTCTCCATACTATAGCTCCTCCGTTTAGAGTGAATATTGATCCCGAAGTAGATTTCCTAAAATCTACATCGGTCTGAAAATTAGAATCAGTATATCCCGTAAGGATCAAATCCTTAGAACCATACACGAGCCTATAGTCCCTCGTTCTCTGAAAATATTTGAGGATGTTCTTAAAGCAGTCCATTAATTATATCTAAGGTTGGACTGTACCTGCTGACTATCTCGACTGCAAAGCATATGTTTGGGTGCGTACACAACATAATGTACATCAAGCTCCCAACTGTTGATGCATAAGAAATTCTTTCCATTCCCTTAACTTCTTGAGGTGTTTTAGGACACTATTCCTTAGACAAATGAAATCAATGTCTAAAAGGCAACAAATTTCTTTTGAAATTTTGTATATTATATCTTGACAACATTTTGTCGATATAAAATGCTTGAGATAGTGCTAGCATTTTGTTCTTGCGATTCCGAACTATTTGGATTCTAAGAACATACTGTGCATCTTCTAAATCTTCACGTCAGCAAGGAAACCTATCTCATTCCTAATAAGTAGAATATCATCAATATAAAGTACCTAAAAAGCTACAGTTTGTTGACTATCTTCTTGTAAACACAAGGTTCGACAACATTCTATTCAAAGCCATAAGATTTGATCGTAGTGTCAAATCTTATATTCCAGGATCAAGATGCTTGTTTTAACCCATAAATGGATTTTTCAAGCTTGCAAACTTTTTTCTCTTGACCCTATTCAATGAACCCTACTGGTTGAGACATATAAATACTTTCATCAAGATGGTCATTCAAAAAGGATGTCTTGACATCCATTTACCATATTTCATAATCATAAAAAGCATCAATGGACAAAAGTATTCTAATAAATTTAATTATGGCAATAGGAGAGAAGGTTTTTTCATAGTCTACCCCTTTTCTTTGGGTAAAACCTTTTGCTACGAGTATGGTTTTGTAGGTTTGTACATACCTTACCAGTTTGGTCTCGTTTTCTCTTGTAGATTCACTTACAACCATTAGGTTTTACCCCATTTGGTTGATCTACAAGTTCCCAGATATAATTAAAGTACATAGACTCCATTTCAAAGTCCATGGCTTTTATCCATTGGTCTCTATCTACATCTCCCATTATGTGTTTAAAGGCCAATGGATCCTCTATGCCATCATCAGGTATGACGACTTGAGTTTCTGTTAAATCCATGTATCGGTCAGGCTGTTGAACAATCCTCCCACTATGTCGAGGCATTCTCAATTCGTGAGAAGGATGTAACGGGCAATTTCATTAACAACTTTTGTTGAAGGACCAACTTAATCAATGAGTTTTGTTGATTTATCTGTAGATTCTCTGGACATTTCATTTAATACCAATTTACTGCGAGATTGATGATTTCTTATGTGGTCTTCCTTTAAAAATGTAGCATTTGTTGATACAAATACTTTGTCTTCTTGAGGATCATAAAATAGACCACCTTTTGTTTCTTTAAGGTATCCTACAAATGGACATACTTTTGAACGTCGTTCCAATTTCTTAGGATTTTGCACCAACACATGTGTCGGGCATCCCCAAATTTTGAATTGACGTAAACTACCTTTACATCCTCTCTATAGCTCGTAAGGTGTTTCTGAAATACTTTTTGAAGGAACCATGTTCAAAATGTATACGTCAGTTTGCACTGCATGCCTCTAAAAGGATTGAGGTAACTGGGCATAACTCATCATTGAATGAACCATGTCTAACGAGGTTTGATTTCTCCTTTCTGCTGCACCGTTTTTTTATGGTGTACTAAAGCAATGAGCTGAGATTGAATTCTATGTTTTACTAAATAGTTCTGGAATTGTAAATCCATATACTCGTCACCTCGATCTGATCGAAGGGTTTTAATTTTTTTACCTAATAAATTTTCAACATCTCTCTTATACTCTTTGAACTTTTTAAGATTTTTAAACTTATGATGCATTAGGTAAATATAGCCATATCTGAAGTAATCATCAATAAAACTAATGAAATACTCAGATCCTCATTGAGCTTTAACATTCATTGGACTACAAAGATCTGAATGTATCAGTTTTAGAGGTTCGTTGGCTCTAAAACCTTTTGTTGAAAAAGTTCTTTTAGTCATTTTTTCCTCAAGACATGATTCACATGGAGATAAAGATTTGTCTTCTAACTGATTTAAATGTCCATTCTTTACTAATCTCTCAATCCTATTAAGATTTAAGTGTCCAAGTCTTAAGTGCCAAAGATAGGTGTTAGGAGAAATCTTTCGTTTCTTATTTTGAGATTCGACTGTTTTAAACATCTCTATGTTAAAAATGGCTTTTTCCTCAGTTGGTTTTAACACATACAAGTTATTTTCAAGTTTAGTAGAACATATTTGAACATCTATTGAACTAATGAGCACTTCATTTACATCAAAAGTAATTTTGTACATATGTTATAATAAACAGGAGACAAAGATTAAGTTCCTTTTCATCTTAAGTACATGATATACATTTTCTAACAAAATGTAAGATTCTTAAAAAAAAAATAACTTGATATCTCCCACTGCTTCAGTCGAAATGACTTCACTTGTTCCCACCTTGAAAGTCATCTCATTTTCCATCAGCTACCTCCAGGAACTAGTTTCCTAAATGAAAGTGCAAATATGCTTAGCAGCACCTAAATCTAGTATCTAGGTCAAATGAAAACTTTCCACTAAACATGTTTCTTTTACAAGTAAATCAGATTTACCTTGGTTTTCCTTCTCAACTTTCTTTTCTGTAAGATATTTTGGGCAATTACGTTTCCAATGCCCATCTTCAATACAATGGAAACATTTTTTTTTTTTTTTTTGCAACTTTTGTCTTTATCTTTTTAGTAGGAGCCTTCTTCTTCCATTTTCCCTTCTTCTTCATTTGGATTTTTTTATCCTTTGAAGGACTAGACTTCTTTTCTAAAGGTTTTATGCCCGATGTAGATCTCTTCATATTTTGGGTAACAACATTTTCTTCCTCTTCTTTATTTTTCACTAAAAATTGATAAGTCTGGAGTTCATTTAAGACAGTTGTCAAATTGTAATCAATCTTATTCATTACAGCGTTAGTGCTAAAAGTTAAGAAGCTCTTCAGAAGAGATTTCATGATCATACTAACTTGACTTTTCTCGTTAATGACACCGCCATTCGCTTCTGCAATATTAAAGTGGACCATCATGTCCAGGTTGTGTTCTCTAACAAAGGTCCCTTCCTTCATGCAGGAATTGTAGACGTATTTTATAGCATCGTATCATATTGATGAGGACAATTGTTCGAACATCCGTTGTAACGACTCCATGATCTCTGTAGTAGTGATCATAGTTTCATGCTTTTTAGTAAGCACATCAGTTATGCTTGCTAAAATGTAAACTTTGATTTTTTCATTAGCCCTGATCCACCTGTCATAGGCATTTCAAACACTTCGGTTTTTATTTGAACTAGGAAGAGGAGGACATTCCTCCGTTAAAATGAATCTCAAGTCATCAACAACTAGTATTGTATTTATGTTTGATTTTCAATTCGAATAACCCTCACCATTGAACTTATCGGAAGCTATAAGTTGAATTATCGAGTTTCACATATTGAAACATAAAAAATTCTATCAGAGAAATACATTTAAATCCAATTTTAGCAAAAGTACTGAAGTATCTAAATTTCTTTATTTATTTGCAATGATACTTAAGTGAGTCAGAATAGGTGCTACCGAGGTGTAGTCATACTCCTTCACTAAAGCAAGACATTCTTGACTAAATACTAACTTCAAAATAACCCTTTATTCTATTTAGTTATTTAGTTACCGTTTTCGGTCAATAACTTACTAACTCTTAGTAACTCTTGTAAGTGTGACCCTCAATTTTCAGATTTCATAGAACAGTATGAACAAGCTCCCGAATTGGAAGACAATGTTCAAGACGAAACTAAGAAACTTTATTCATTTATGAAGTTTGAGTTGTTCTGAATCCTATGTTACAACTCTTCGAGAGGATAGCCGTGAAAAACAACTAGTTAATGTCGCCTAAAAGCGGCGCAACATAAGAATCTCATGGTTCAAACTAATGGAAAAGACAGTAGGATATGCTGACACATTTCCTACACCCACTTACTATGAACTACTTCCCCTATTCACCTTGTTATTAACACATGTAAATACTTTCCGAATGAAGCAGTCACGGTAAAAGCGACACGAAACCGAGTATGGATCTCACGGTGTGAACTCTTAAGGATGTGAGAGCTAAAAATAAATATATCATCTAATGAAGTGTTCTAATTGTTTGGATATATTCTTTTACTTAGGTATATTCCGGCTAAAAACAATCCTAAATCTAAGTGGTTTATCCAAGTATAACGATTATATTTTGATTTTAACCTACAATGTCTAAGTGATAAAACCATTTTATTACCTCACACCACTCACGCATGCTCATAAAACCGGGTTAACAATGCACAATAATTCGACTATAATCCCTAGGTAGCAGGTGTTTCGTAAACCGTCAACTTAAATTACCCCAGCCTTAGACAGGATTATAGACTGATTTGAGTTTGTAACCAAAGTTTTACAAGATAACGACCTATTTTAACTATTAAAACAAGGTGTTATTTGTTACCCTAAGAGAGCATGTTGCTTATCTTTGTTATAGATTTTAAATTTCTAATCCATTTTATAACTCTTATAAAACTATAGACATGCTATAACATACATCAAACATTTCAAACTTTAATATAACAATATTTTGAACTTGTGAAACCCTATACATGCATATATATTATAACTATTTATGACATAATTTTAATGCATGAAACATGCTTTCCTATGGTGGGATTTTTAAGTCTACATAGCATACAATATGCACATACAAGATTTAATTTAATTACAACATATATCATATGCATAAATAAGTAAACAAACACTAATAGTGGGCCAGTTTTGGCATCCTAGGCAAGCAAAAAAGTAATTATTAAAAAAATAATCCAAAAACAGCTTAAAAAACTTCTGGACCACTCAAACTGACCCGAATCACTCAAATCAGATCTCCAAAGCTTCAAAAAGTGTTGAACCGGACCAAGAATGGTTGAATCAAAACTCCAACCAGTTGAACAGGTCGAATCAGACCAACCCTACGAACCAGCTCCTCGCAGCGCGTGTTTCTAGGCTTTAGGATGAACAGTGTTGCAACGCTCTAAGCATAGTGTTGCGACGCTGTGAAGGCAATAGCTCACCTTCAGTTTTCTACAGTTGTCCTTGCTTGTTTTTTTCTTCAATTACAACCTAATCACAACTCTATAGTCTCTAACAAATTTATAGACCCTTAAACACACATTGAGGCCCATCAACTCAGAGTCAATTACAATAATTACAACATAAATGAAGAGTAATCTAATGCCAAAATTGGAAAGACACCATATTAGCAACCATTTCATGCATCTTAAGAAATTCACCCACCATACTCAAATTAACGTTAATTGAGTGCTTAAATCATGCTCTGATACCAATTGATGGAGTAAGCATGCATAATACAGAAGCAAAATGAATCATTAAGCACTCTACTTCCATTAATTTTAGTAACAAGCATGCAAATTCAAAGTTTCCAATAGTAGGGTTTTGGTTTGAATACCTTTGATGATTTCCACTTGTTCCTTGTAATCTCCATGAAATTGACCTTCAATTCTTGTAGTAGACCACCAAGAAAGTCTTTTCTACTACACTCAGACCTTTGATTGAGTGGTAGAACTCCAATTGAGAGGGTATTTTAGATTGGATTGGAGGATTTGCCAGAAAATCAAATTTTCAGCAGAAATTCAGTAATAGATCTTTAATCTCCCTTCAAATCCCACTGAAATCTTAAGTATTTAAACAAATTAACCATGCAAAACTGATTAATTAACTATATGACACTTCAAATAGCACTAGATTAATGGGCTAGGTGTTTAGAATTTGAAAAATGCACTATAGATTTGATTTTGGGATAAATCCACTAAAAAAATCAAAATTTCAATTTCAATTTTATTTTATTTAATTCTTTAACATAATTAAATTAAATACAATATAAATTCAATTTCTAAAATTGAATTTTAAAATTGAAATTGATTTAATTAAATAATTAATTAATAATAATTTAATAACAAATATTAAATTAAGAAAACACAATTCAAACGTGAATCCTTATTCATGTAATCAATATTTAAATACATTGAACTAAATACATTTAATTTCAATAAATTTAAACGTTAATTATATCAAATTTAACTACCCAAACCTAATTCGAATTTGAACATTTCAAATTTACTCAATGTTCTAACCTAAGCTTTAATCCTTTTATGAGCTAGTAGAGGGACCTAATGGATCTGCAGATGATGAGCTCCAACGATTTGAGATTAATTGGCTAAACTCTTTAAATCAAATTAATTAATATTCGTTAACTACCGAGACATACCACTATAGCTCAGTAGTTGCACTTTCTTCATTATAGATATATTTTTGTCCACTTGAATTAACCATAATAAATAAGTCGATCCTTCATAGGTCGTTTGTATTTATAGCTAGGTCAAAATTACTGTTTTACCCTTGTTATACATCTTACTTGTTAAGTCTCCACTGATCCTCTATTGAATACTTGGTTTATGGTCCAACCAATAACTAAATCCCTCTCTACCATGAGAGGACGAGGCCCCTTTGTTCAAGACCAGGAGTCAGTACTTAAGGGAACAACTTATCTACTAACCTTAACATGGGTAGGAGTAAATTTCGTCGTGCACGACTATATCTCCAACTATTTATCCGGCCTTATCCCTAAAATGGGAGGCTTATTGAGTAGTGATGTTGAACCACTCTTACCTATGTAGAATAAAGGATAATTATGAATAAACATGAGTTCATAGTTAGCTCAAGATTAAGATCAAGTTACCTTAGGTCAATAATTTGAAATAGTCAGTTTTAATAGTAAACGGTCGTTATAAAGAAAAGTGGTTATTTCGCAGTCCGGTCTTATGTAAACATCTTTTGTATAGGATGCTCCCACTTGCATGTCTCTACATGAATGACTTTTGGATCACATCGTTTGTATCAATATACAAAGAAGGTCGCATCCTATAGTATTCCCAAGATAAGATACCCAACCCTTATCCATATACTTATAGACTATTTTGGCTATGTACTTAAAACCTTATCTTCTTTTTATGTCTCTATATAAAGTTCAAGTATTCATATTATAGCCATGAGTTTGTTTATTGCATTTATGAATAAATGCAATTCAATAACACTTTTATTGAATGAAGTCTCAATAATACATTTTTTTTTAAATAGAATATGTTTAATGTTTACAAACTGCGAGTTTTAGGACATTTCCAACATAAACAATATGAACCATATTGTTCTTGTAGAGACATATGAGCGGGAGTATCCTGTATAAAGGAGTTTATATATAGAATAGACCATGAAATAATTAGATTCTCCTTATAACACTGTTACTTGAAGAAACTAATAGTTCATTAGGATAACCATAGGAGACTTGATCTTTAATCCTAAGTGAGTTTTGAACTTCTGTTTATGATGATAGTACTTTGATATGTATCGATGAGAGTGACAACGATAGCCAACTCAATAGGATGACCATATTGTTGATCTATGTCAATGAGAGTGACCACAAACTGCCTAAACTGAACCTCTAGAGCTTCAAAAGTTACTAAACTGAACCAAACCGGGCTGAACCAGAGTAGAAGAAGCCAGACTGGTCGAATCGGTCACCTCCCACGCGAACCAGCTCCAATGCACGTATTTTTGGGCTGAGATGAGTAGCGTCGTGACGCTCATCGCAGCATTGCAATATTGTTCATAAAAATGCCCGTGGCGTTGCACCGCTCGATGAACAGCATTGCAACGCTTGCAAATAGAAGCTTCAATTCCAGTTTTGTTGCTCGATCTTGCTTGCTTCAAACTTCAAATTACAATCTAATTTCGGCTCTATTGACTCTAAATAAATTACAGACTCTAGAGCATACATAGAAGCTTATCAATCAAGAGCCCTTACAAATTTAACTTAGGAATCAAAGAGAAATCTAATGCCAAATCTGATTAAAACACCATATCAATCCCAAACATGCAATCATAGAAATTCACCCACTAAACTCAAATTAACGTTAATTGAATGCTTAAATCACACTCTGATACTAATCGATAGGAAAAAGAAGCAAGTAACGGAAGAAATCAGAATCAATAAGCGCTCTAATTACATTTAATTTGAGTTCTAAAAGCAGCAAAAACATATTTTACAGAATAAGATTTCAAACAACACATACCTTTGAAGAATTCCTCCAATCAAGCTGCTCTTCACATAATTTCAGCTCCGAATCTACAGTGAACCCCTAAGAAATCTTCTCTACCATTTTCAACCTTGAATTTAAGTGGTAGAACTTAAAAAGGGAGTGAATTTGTGAAGGAAATCAAGTGGGTTTTACGTGAAGAAGAGCTTTTGTGTAGAAACTTACTTTTAGCAACTCCAATTCCTAACTTTGAGAAAATTGAAGTGGTTTTAATCTTTTTCTACATGCAGATACTAAAGAAGAATCCAATTGACACTTCAATTGGATTAATTTAATGGGATAGGTGGAAGTATAGAGGTTAATCCATCTCCTACTTCAAAATTGTGGAAAACTTCACTATCCTTTTAATTTCTAATTTTTTATTTTATTTAATTTAAAATTAAAT
Organism: Benincasa hispida; assembly: GCF_009727055.1. NCBI lineage: Eukaryota > Viridiplantae > Streptophyta > Magnoliopsida > Cucurbitales > Cucurbitaceae > Benincasa > Benincasa hispida. The sequence continues at coordinate 19,130,359 of NC_052359.1, read as the reverse complement.
AAAATTAAATATTCAATTTCTAAAATTGATTTTGAATTTTTAAAATTAATTTGATTTTATTTAATTAAATTAATCACACAACTAATTTTAAACATGAATCCTATTCATGTCATTAATATTTAAATCAATATTTAAATATTATAAACTTTCCAATTTCGTTTAATTTCGATAAATTAAATGTTAATTAATAATATTAAATATAATTATACAGATCCTAATTTGAATTTGAACTATTCAAATTCAAACCCTAAATTCAATTTGAACACTTCAAATTGAAATCATTCCAAATTCACTTAATTTACTAATTCAAGGTGTTCATGTTTTACAAGCTAGTAGAGGAACGTTATGAACCTACAGATCATGAGCTGCAACAATTTGAGATTAATTGGCTAAAACTCTTTAGACTGAATTAATCAATATTCGTTAACTATCAAGTCACACAACTATAGCTCGATAGTTGCACTCTTCTCACTATAGATATATTTGTGTCCACTTGATTTAACCATAATCAGTAATTCGACCCTACACAGGTTGTTCGTAATAATGGTTTGGTCAATATATTGTTTTACCCCCAAAATTAAATCCTGCTCCTTAAGTTCCACTGATCCTCTAATGAACAATTGGTTTGTGATCTAATCATTAAATCAGATCCCACTCGGGCCAATGAGAGGGTGGAGCCCCTTGTTCAAGACCTGGATTCAACACTTAAGAGAACAACCTTCCTCCTATTCCTAAATCGAGTAGGCATGAATTCCATGTCCCTAGCTATCTACATGGTCTTACCCCTAAAATTGGAGACTTATTAAGCCGACACTATTAAGCCAACCCTCACTTATACAAATCTAAGTATAATCCCAAATAAATAGGAGTTCATAGTTAGCTCAGGATTAAGATCGAGTTACCTAGGTCATCTAAGCAAAATAATTAGTCTTAAACAGTAAACAATGTTATAAAGTAAGAGTGACTTTTTTCTTGGTCCGATCTTACGCAAACTCATTGCATAAGACACCCTTACTTCTCATGTCAATACATGAACGAATCAGGATCACTTCGTTTGTAACACCTTACAACAAATTGTAACAACTACAGAGTGGGCTGCATCCGATAGTGTTACCAGAATAAGGCAACCAACCTCATTCGTATACTATAGACCGTTTTGACTATTTACTCGAACTGGATCCATCTTTATGTCTCTACATAAAGTTCAAGTATTCATATAATAATCATGGATCTTAATTTATTGGATTTAGTATTTATAAGTGCAATTTACAAATTCAATAACAACTTTATTGAAGAAATGTTGAATAACATCTTTATTGATAATAGAATAAGTTTAACTTTACAAACTGTGAGTTTTAGGACATACAACCCAACAACCTTAACCTCTTACTGGCCTGAGAGGTGTTAGTTTATAGTTGGACTATAAACATTTTGTTCATTAGAGAAATTTATGGTACTTAAGGAATTAGATATAATTGTAGGGGAAAACGGTATTTTGACCCAGCTATAGTTATGAGCATTTGTGAATGATCATCACTCTATTGATTGGTTATATCCATGGACATGAAAATATATCTACAGTGTGAAGAGTGCAACTATTGGTCTTTAGTGGAGTGATCGATAGTTAATGAATATTGATTAATTTGATTAAAGAAGTTTAACCAATCAATTTATTATCATTGGAGCTTCTAATTTGTAGGTCCATAAGATCCCCTTGTTAGCTCACTAAAGGATAGTAATGAGGAATGATTTAAATTGTTCAAATCAAATGAGGGAATTTTATATTAATGAGATTAATATATAATGGTCAATTATGGATATGATCAATAATCCAAATCATGTAAGAGACATATATTTGAATAAGATTCAAATATTAGATTTGTATGAATTGGATTAATAAAAAGATGTATATATATAAATATGTGACATTTATATGTTAATTAGCTCCATATTAAATATGATTTAATATAGAAAAATTATTTCAAATGGTAAAACTATTGAAAATATTTACAAGATGTAGCAAAATTTTAGAACTATCAATGGTCAACGTTAATAGACATTGATAGACTTCTATCAGTATCTATCAATGTCACTGATAGACATTGTTTACAAAATATAACAATTTTAGAACTATCAATGATAGATGCTGATAGACATTAATAGTTCTACCAGTGTAATAGACACTGTTTACAAAATATAACAATTTTAGAACTATTAATGATAGATGCATATAGACATTGATAGTTCTATCAGTGTCTATCAGCATCTATCATTGATAGTTCTAAACTTTGATATATTTTGTAAATATTTTGATTCATTTTTCTATATTTAAGAACAACCCTTTAATATAGTTATTTAATTGACTAATTAATGGTTAGTTAATTGATTAAGAAATAATAGAGATTTAAGGTTAGTATAAATATATGATATTTATGATAGTTAATTAAATGTATATTAAATAGGATTTAATATATGGTTATTTAATTAATGTGTCAATTAATTAAATAAGGTTTATTTAATCAATTAGCACTAAGGGCAATTAGCACTAACTCTTCTCTATATAATATATCCTTATAGCCCATTTAGGGAAAAAAAAAAGTTTCTATTACACAAAAACCTAACCTCTAAGTCTTCACCTTCTCTCTAACTTCTCTCTATAAATTCTCTACCATTTTCCTCAAAAAAATTTTGAGATCACTCTTCCAAGTTCTTTGGAATCCTAGAGAATAGAAAGGTAATTTTGTTAGTGGCATCCTTCTTGGAGAAGTTTGAGATCGTTGATAACAGTAGAAGAGGAAAGCTAGAGGAATCAACAAAGGTGAGTTTTGATTTATTCTCTTTTTCTTGTTTTCTAGCACGCTTATATTTTTGTTTGAATGTTTATCCTACAGATGCATGTTTTATTGTACTGTTTTTGTTTCCATAAGAAATGAATGTCTAAATGTAATGCGTTCACACGCTTCTGTGAGAATTCGATTTCTTTAATTTTAAAGCTTCAAATCCTTAAGTTAGTTAGTTAAGAGGTTGTTTATAAGTTTTATGAAAGAAATTTGGAGTGAATTGGTTTAGAATTGATGAAATTGGAGTTGGAATTGTGTGAGTGTGTTGCTATCAAGAAATCAGGGGGGTCAACTGTTGGGATTTGTGCCCTAAAGCCTTGTAATTTATTAGGGTTAACTTAATTGTTAATTAAGCAATACTAATTTATCCATTAACCAGAAAAATCCAAGGTTATTGCATGAAGTCTTGAAAATGTATGTAGTTGGCATACAAGTGGATTATGTTCAAGAAATAACCTAAGGGTCTATAGTTTATGGATAAGGTTGGGTGCCTTATCCTGGTAACACTATGGATACAACTCACTTTGTAATAGTTATAAATGATTTGAGCCAAACCGTTCATGTGAAGACATGTGAGTGGAGGTACCCTATACAAAAAGTTTGTATAAGATCAGGCTGTGAAATTTTTAATCTCTCTTTGTAAATCCGTTCATTGATGAGATTAATATTTCATAGGATGATCATGTGCGACTCGATTTTAATCCTGAGTGATTTATGAACTCTTGTCTGTGAAGTCAGTCCTTTGATTTGCACGAGGGAGAATGGCCCAAGTTGTCGACTTAATAATCCTACCATTTTAGGGACTCGACTAAATAGGGAGCTGAGGAACATAACTTCACAAGATAGAATCCACTCCTTCTCGCATAGGGTAAGTATAAGATTAGTTCTATTAAGTGTTGATTTCGAGTTTTAAACAAGAGGCCCCGCCCTCTCACTGGCCCAAGAGGGACTTAGTTTATGGTTGGATCATAAACAAATTTTTCATTAAAGGAATCAGTGGTACTTAAGAAAAAGATGTAATTACATGGGTAAAACAGACATTTGACTCAGTTGTAATTATGAACAACTCGTGAAAGATCAACTTTCTTATATTGATTATATTCATGAACATAACTTATCCTACAGTACATAAAAGTTCAACTATGAGTTTGTTGGGGTTGATGCCCTAAATCTCGTAAGGTTCTATAGTTTGTAAACATTATTGAACAAACTCATTATGTATTTAATAAAATATATGTTATTTTATTCATTGTCTATAAATATATGATATTTTAGTTGCATTAACCACAAACCAATAAACTAACATCCAATGTTGTCTTTGTAACTTAAACATGTATGTAGAGACATACAGGTGGATCATGTTTAAGTGATAACCTAAATGTTCTGTAGTAGATGGATAAGGTTGGATACTTTATCCTGGTGACACTACGAGTATGACCTGCTTTGTAAGTGTTACAATCATTGTAAAGTCTTACAAATGATCTGATCCTGATCCTTCATGTATAGACATGCGAGCGATGATATTCTATACAAAGGAGTTTGTATAAGATCGAACCACAAAAGTTTTAGTCTCATTATATAACATCATTCATAATATAGACTTACATTTCACCAGAATGACCATAGGTAACATGACCTGAATTCTGAGTGAGTTGTGAACTCCTGCCTATGAGGGCGGTCATTTGATTTGTATAGGTAAAGATGGCCAGATCGTCGACTCAACAAGCATTTTGAAGATTCGTCTGATTGGAGTACTAGGAACATAGCTACACAAGACGGAATTCACTCCTTCCCCGAGGCAGGGGTAAGAGATAAATTGCTCATTTAAAGGCTGATTTCGGGTCACGAACAATGTGACACCACACCTTTTCCATGCCCGAGAGAGGTTTAGTCATAGTTGAACTATGATCTATTGTTCATTAGAGGGATCAGTGATACTTAAGGAGTTAAATGTAACTACATGGACAAAATGGTAATTTGGCCTAGCTGTACTTATGAACAATTTGTGAAGGATCATCATACTGTTGATTGGTTATATCTAGTGGATACAGAAATATATCTATAGTGCGAAAAGTGCAGTTGTCGATCTTTAGTAGAGTGTCCGACAGTTAACAGATGGTGAATAATGTAATTAAAGAGTTTAATTAATTATTCATGTATCGTTGGAGGTTCAAGCTACAAATCCGTAAGGTCCCCTTGGTAGCTCAATAGGATTAATTGAGAATCAATTTTTGGATTAATTTGAATTGTTCAAATTAATAGAGGGATTTAATCATTTATGATATAATTAAGTTGTTTCAATTATATGTGATATAATTATCATAATGTATTTGATACATTATAGCTTAATTGGAGGAAATAAATATTTGAATGAGAGTCAAATATAGTTTCTATAAATTGCATTCATAGCTGTTAAATTTAATATAAATAATATCTATATTAAATGCCATATAATAGAAAGAAACTTTAGCTTATATTGTATGTGATACAATATTAAAACTATATGTTATATGTTATATTTGATATAACATATAATTTAATGAACTATTCGAGTTGTTCGTGAACTGTTCGAGGGAAAACGTGAAGAAAGGTCTTCAAAGGTGAGCTTTTCTGAAACCTTTTTCATTAGCATGTTGTAATTTATAATTAAATGCATATCTTTTTTCTTGTTTACAGTGAAACTTTGTATTCAGAAAATAGAATTTGGTCGATCCGCTTCAAGGTTCTCTCCCAAAGAGTTCCTTTAGAGGTTATAGTGGTTTGCCCTGTAGTTAATGAATTAAGGTTAGTTTAATTAAAGAGTTTAATCAATTAATCTTGTATCATTGGAGCTTATAATCTATAGGTCCATAAGGTCCTCTTAGTAGCTCACCATAGACCAACAAAGACTAACTACGTTGAAAGAAAATTTGAAATGTTCAAATTTATTAAGGAAATATTAATTATATTGGATATAAGTAATTACATGATTTATTATAAAACTTATTTGAATGAGACTCAAATTATTTTATAATATGGAGATTATTTTATTTGAATATGATTCAAATAATTAATTATTTATTTAGATGAGATCCGTATAAATAAATAAGTTATTTAATTTGAATAAGATTCAAATTAAATAGATACGAAGATAATTAATTTATTGGAATAAAATTCAAATAGTTAATTATTTATTTGAATGAGATCCATATAAATAGGTTATTTAATTTAAATAAAAATTGAATCAAATAATTAGAGGGAGAATTAATTACTTTATTTGAATTAGATTCAAATAATTAATCATTTAATTTGGATGAAATTTAAATTAAAGATTTTGCAAGGAGATAAATATTAAATGTGATTTAGATACTTTCAACCATTTAATATAAGATTTTATTTGGGTAGATATTAATTAATATTGGATATTATTAATCATTTAATTTAAGATCTCTACAAAAGGGTTATCCCAATAGGATTAGGAGTAATCCATAGAGTTCTATAACTAAGGCCCTTGGGAGCCCTCATAGAACACACTCTACACTCTTTACAAGAATAATCTCTACGATTACCCTAAAATTCTCCCTCTAATATTTCTCCCAATTTTCTGAAAAAGTTCTAAGAAAAATCTTCCTCTCATTCTCTTTATTCTTTCAAGAAGCGGTTCTCACAAACCGGATCCTTGCCAGAGTCATAGCAAGGAAGATCTTGTGGAATTGGAAGAATTCAAGAAGGAGACAACCAGTTTCAAGATGAGATTTTGCTGCAATTATGGATTGACAAAGATATGTTGCTTAAACTTTTTCTTGCCTACTTGATTTTTAATTGTTTCAAGCAATCAAAGAAAGCGATCACACACTTCCATCGGGATTCAAATCCCTTCATCAACAGGTTGTTGGGCTGAAGAGGCGTCGCTTCACGCGCGCACGTCATGCCCCAACAACACATCTCGGCGTGCATCTGCCCTACCTCCAGCACTCATTTGCACCTAGGAATGGCAAAAAAACCTGCGAAAACTCGATGGAATCCCCGATTTAACGGGGAAAGGAGCAAATTGGGTACTCTTCTCAGGTTCCCTGTCGAGGATGAGGAGGAAATCTTCACCCCAACCCTGCCCAGAAATTTATATTTTTTAATTATAATATGATATATATATATATATATATTTATTTAACCCAACCATATCTATTTTATTCAATATTTATTTGGCACACTTTTATTTTATACTTAGTTGACCCAAAACTTAAGACATTGGTTGTTGTATAAGACATTTGAATTTATTTTATTTCAAACTTTTATTCGAACTTTATTTAATATTTGAACTTATATAATTTGACTTGTGAATTTGTAGAATTTTATTTATGGATTTGTGAGCTTGTGAATTTGTAGAATTTGTTTGTCTTATTTTATGGATTTGTTTCTATTAAATTTTGTTTATTTTCTATGACTCAATTTTTTTTTTTAAAAAAAAAACGAAATATATGACATTTAAAAGATAGAAGTAGTAGAGAAAAGAAGAGAGATTTTGAGAGAAGTTGTCACACCCCCTCCCAGATTACTCTCTTAATCTAAAAGAGACTGTGAAAGCAGTAAATATCAATCCTCTTATGGCATCCATTGCCCATCTAGACTTCCATGACCTGCTAAAATAACCCTTGCCATACAAACACAGCATATAACATACCAATATTATGTCCATATTAAACTGAGAACATCAACGGTTCAATACACAAGCATGCATAACATATTTACAATACAAAACTTAGTGGGTCCCTACACTTCCTTACTAGTCCCTAACCATGTACATGATATTAACATAGACTAAACCAATGTAGACACCTAAAACTTCTCTTTTGTCTTTTGAGTGGTAGAGCAACACATAGTTATCCTTTTGGGAGTTGACCATTACTTGGGGAAAAGGAAAACATTTGAAAAGAATGAGCTACTAGCTCAGTGAGTGACTATTTGAAAACACATGTACTGAAAAGCCAAGCAAACTCATACTTAAAACTTTTAAACATAAAACTATTGAAAATCATTAAACATATTAATCCTTAGTTGAGAGATAACCATTTTGCTTAATCCTTCAACGTCAATCCTTAGTTGGTGCGGAGTAATCTCAACACAATCAACGTCAGCTCTACCTACATGCATGTAATAATAATTGTGTATTGTTATACCTTAGGTACTAGAACCCGGATACCTTCTCAAGTCCTTTAGTATCGGGTTCATTATAAAACTCATTCAAGGATTAAAAGCATACTTTGAAACATAAGTAAGCTAACATAAAGAGATGTTCAATGCATGCCTCATAAAACCTAAGAATTGGAAGACTTAAGTCATGTTTTCATAGAATCATCTTATACTTAAGCATGCGTTAATGAGAACTTTTAAAACTAGTTTGTTTGGAAACCTTCCTTTTTATACTAAAAATAAAAACAAGTATCAAACTAACTTAAGGAAAATTATGCATTCATTAAAACATTTGGAAAACACTTGTGTCACTCACTGTCTTAGGCATCCTTATTATGGTTGGTAGGCCTTCCCATGAAATGACAAACACTTTTTGGTCAATGGTATTAACTCTCTTATGACTTAAACAAGCTTAACATTTAACTTAGAGCATTAGCCCCCTTCTCAACGCATATTAACTAACGCATGCCATACTTAGGAAAAATACTTTAGCTTGAGTTGCTAGGCTTTGCGGTCATATGCGCCCATCCCTTGTGCTATGCCACACTTGTCACGCCTATGCGTTGCATGCTTCACCTATGAACCAATGCTCATAGCCTCAACGCATCCATTGAAAGTAAGCTTGGCGCAATGCCCGACGCTCAATCTTGCCCTCACGCGCACGTCTATCAGTGTCTCCATCTGGCCAAGTGAGCTGCTTGCTTATGTTGGGATTAGTGTCGTAATTATCCAAGAGTCTTGTTGTTTTGTAAAGATACATATTGTTTAATGAATAAAATAAGTATTATTTAATTTTGGCATTTACTCATATCCAATAAACAAAGTTCATTGGTTATCTTATGTGAACTTAAGCATGTATATGTGATATACAAGTCGATCATGCCTTAAGTGATAACCTAAATAGGTGTGTAGTATAAGCATTAAGGTGGGATACCTGATCCTGGTGACACTACGGATACGCCCCGCTTTGTAGAGGTTTGCAAGTGTTGTAAACTACTACAGATGGTAGATCCTGACCATTCATGTGGAGACGTGCGAGCGGGGTGTCCTATACAAAAATTTTGTATAAGACCTGAACCACGAGATGACTAGACTTTGTATATAACACCGTTAATACTAGAGACTTGCATCTCACCTAAACGACCATAGGTGATACGATCTCAATCCTGAGTGTTTTAGGAACTCTTGCCTTTGAAGGCGGTCTTATGATTAGTGTGGGTGAGAGTGGCCAGAATCTCAACTTAACATGCCTACCTTTTTGGGGACTTGCCTGATCTGGGAGCTGGGAACTCAATCCACAAGATGGAATTCACTCCTTTCTTGAAGCAGGGATAAGTAGAGAGATTGCTCCCTTAAGGGCTAATTCCGGGGTTTGAACATAGTGGCCATAACTTTTTTATGGAAGAGAAAACTCAGTTATAGTAGAACTATGACTTATGTTCATTAGAGGGATCAATGGTACTTAAGAAGACAGATGTAACTACAAGGGCATAACGGTTATTGGCCTAGTTGTACTTACGAGCGATCTATGAAGGGTTGTCGCACTACTGATTGGTTAAGATGGACACATAATATATCTGTAGTAAGGAGAGTTCAGCTGTCGGTCTTTAGTGGAGTGCCTGGCAGTTAACGAATGGTGGATTCTGTGACTAAAGAGTTTAGTCAGTTATTCATGTACCATTGGAGATTCGAGCTACAGGTCCATAAGGTCCCCTTGGTAGCTCAATGGATTCAGTTGAGGATCAGTTTTTGTTGTTGATTTGAAACGTTCAAATTGACAAGAGATATTTTGATTATATATGATATAATCGTTATGATGTATGAGATACTTCTAGTGGAGGATTGATGTGAATAAGATTTACATTAAGTACCATGGAATAGAAAAGGAACTATGGTTTATATATTTCATGAGATGAAATATTAAAACTATAGGTTATAAATATAGTATGATAAGTTGGTTATCATTTATATTTATAATCATATTAATTATTGGATAATTAATTCTTTTTCTTTAATAACCAATTGAGTGGGTGGTTATTGAATTTTCAAGGTAACCGTGAGATAAAAGGAAAATGGTTTTCCTAATTTTAGTAAGTTTTACAATAAAAAGTTTTCATAAAAAGTTTTTTTACATTTCTCTCTCACAAAAAAATGATCTCACGGTAGTCATTAAGTAAATATAGATTTACTAAACGACAGCTTGTGCTAGCTAAACAATCGTGCAGTGGTGAGCTAAACGATCGTACAGTATTTACAAAAAGATCGCATAGCTTTTGGTAGACGATCGCTTGCCCAAAGTAAACGATCGTGTAGTGTTTGTAGGCGACAGACACTGAGCTAAATGATGAGCTAAACGATCATATAGCTTTATCTAAACGATTAGGCATCAACCTATACTATAGGTCTTCGCCATCTCCCACTTGTCCAGTCGTGTACACGATCGGTGATTTCTTCTTCGTCTGCCTCATACCTAGTCCAAACAGAGCCCACTCTCTAGATTCTCACACGGAGAATACCAAGGTAGCCTTCTTGGTGATGTCATAGTCAACTCAACACCGTTGAGGTTCTGTGGAGACTGTTCGTGTTGCTAAGGAGTTCGTGATCGAGGCGCTCGTTGAGGACAAGCGTGAAGTATTCATGCTGTGTTATGGTCGTGTAGATCGAGCGTTTGAGGTTGCTGTTGTTCGAATGGTCGTGCGCAAAGGAATGTGGAGACGCATCTTCAAATGTTCATAGAGTTTTCTCTTTGTTCATTTGAGTTTTCATGTTGTAATTTCTATATTAATTGTATAACTGCATGTTTCTGTTCGATTGTAATTTGTAATGTTCATTTATGATTATAATTTGGAATGTTATTATTTCCACTGCTCATGAAAATCTCAAGTCTGATTTCCTTCAGCTTACTCAACCGTTGCAGCTACCTGCTTGTTTAACCAAATTTTCAGATTCAACTTTAAACTCGAATAATTCTTTTTACAGACATTATTTTGGAAAATTTCCTTCTACAAACTTGCTTATAATTGTCTTCACTTTATCACTTTAAAATATGAGCTTTAGATTCCTTCTATAAAGCCTAGAAATCTTCAATCTTCCCACCTTGTTCACAATCACCCGAGAGCTTGAATTACTTGGGAAAAACTTCAAATTCTAACTCGAAATCGTGAGAGATTTCATCTGATAGTCCTAAATTTTCATCTATACTCTTCAGTCTTAAACTCAGCTCAAGAATTTCGCTCTTGGCAAGAGTGAAATAGGAAAACTGAAGACTTCTTTCAGCCTCAACCTTTTTATAACTGAAGATGCATGTTTCAACACAAGCTCAAGATGCTAGCTAGCCTACAAAGTGACATTAACCTCCTAATCATGACAACTGACCCACTAAGGTGGGTAATTAAGCTGAAAACCTTTACTTATTCACCAACACAAGGCTCTTACCCATCACTTATCTCATCACTAATACGCACATATAACCTCTATTCGGCTAACGCATGCTCATTTGTCTGCCTTCGCCCATAACTCACGCCTTGCAAACCTTATATTGTTACGCACGACTAGCTAGCTTCTCCTTCTCAATGCTTTAGCGTATACTCAAGCTATCGCATAGGCTAACGCTTAATGTATAGCATCCCCTCGGCCATTGCTTAGTCAGCCCACGCCTAAGCCTTACCTTCCATTAGCACATGACTGGCACCTCACCTAACCTCCTTGGACGCGTACGGCTACTGCACACCTGGACTTCAGCCTTCAATGCATCTTGGTATCAACACTTGGTTTCCAACACTTCGCCAAATTTCCTTCTTTCAACCAAGCACAAACACACTTTGTCCCTAAGAGCTTTAGGTATCAACACTTATATTATTTTCTTCTTCCTTTAGCATTCTCAAACCTCTTCCCCTACAATGAAGTATTATTATAAGTTACTCAACACATTAATTAATCATACTTAAGTAGAGAAAATAGAACTCAGGGTTTATAAAAGTACTAGGAGACTAGGATTCAGAATTCCCAATTCAACTGTGTCACAAACATGAGCTATGAAAACCTATGTATAGAGAGGAGGGGTGACTCACTTTTCCCAATCTTTCCTATTCCTACCATGGTTTTAATTTAACTAAATGACTTTTATTTAATTAATTAGTCCAATAATTAAATAATCATATATATTAAATCCAATTTAATATATATAATTAACAAATAAACATCACATTTTTATTTATCTCTACTTCTAAAAAATTAATTAATTAATTAACTAACCATTAATTAATCAATTAAACGACTATATTAAATCGTATTTAATATAGAATTAATCAACACATAATTATCACATATTTATATGTATACATCTCTTTAATATTTGAATCTTATTCAAATATTTTTCTCTCTTAATTATAGATCACATCTTAATTAACCATATTATATTAATCTCATTAATATGCAATTTATTTGAACAATTCAAACCATTTCTCTTATATATTTTTTAGTAAGCTAACAAGAAGACCTTATGAACCTATAGATTAGAAGCTCCAATGATATAAGATTAATTAATTAAACTCTTCAATTAAATTAATCAATTTTCATAAACTACCGGTCACTTCACTAAGGATCGATAGTTGCACTCTTCGCGCTGTAGATTTATTTCTGTATCTACGGATAATCAACAGTGAGTCGACCCTTCAAAAATTGCTCATAGTTATAGCTGGGTCAAAATACCGTTTTACCTCTGTAATTACATATAACTTCTTAAATACCATTGATCCCTCCAATGGACAAACAATTTATAGTTAACACCTTTCAAACCAGTGAGAGGTTGAGACCTCAATGTCCAAGACCCGGAATCAGCTATTAAGGGACAATTTATCTACTTTCATTAAGGTCAGGAAAGGAATGAATTCCATCTTTTGTAGTTGCGTTCCCAACTCCCTATTCGGACTAGTCCCAAAATGGTAGGTTTGTTGAGTTAGCTAACAAGACCACTCTTAACCATACAGATCAAAGGATTTCCTTCATAGATAAGAGTTCACAACTCACTCAAGATTAAGATCAAGCACCTATGATCATCTTAGTGAAATGTAAGTCTCTTCTAGCAATGGTGTTATATAGAGAGACTATTCATTTCGCGGTCCAATCTTAGATAAACTCTTTATATAGAATACCTCCATTCGCATGTCTCCACATGAAAGATCAGGATCATATCATTTGTATCACTTTACAACAATTGTAACATCTACAAAGCAGGTCGTATTCGAAATGTCACCAAGATAAGGTACCCAGCCTTATCCGTCTACTACAGACCATTTAGGTTATCACTTAAACGTGATCCACCTGTATGTCTCTACATACATGTTTAAGTTTCATAAAATAATCTGGGAACTTAGTTTATTGGATTGATATAATGCAGTCTAAACATTAATAAAATGCCTCTTATTTTATTAGATATATAATTTGTTCTTACAAACTACAAGATACACTCGATTGAGGACATTAACTCCAATAATTTGATCCCTTTATTTAGGAATTAAATGTTTTAACAAGGTTGTACGTTAGTAGTTTAATATAAAGTAATGCTTTTGGATTTAATATATACAAAAAAAAAAATAGTTGAGTTGACATTAATACTGAAAAATACTTATTGCACTTATAATTTAAATATAATAATGTGTTTTAATGGATTGTTAAGAGTTGCTCCAGGCAAGATCTCTAAAGCCCACAGGTGGACCTGAGAGCAAGGGCAACTGGACGCGGCATGGGGAAACATGCAATCCCAAAAGAGAAAAGTTAGAGCCTCAAGTTTCGGGGCGACTAGGCGAGTAGGTAATATATACTAATAGAGAAATAATCCCTTGTTTGGCACTTTATAGCCTCGAGCACCCTAAGTACCTTGACATCGTCAGAGTTATACATAAACACAATCGAGTGTTAGACGAACGTGCATTAATTAAATAGCCCCATTTGACGCCCTCCAAAGTGGGAGAGTAAGTAATCTCCCAAGGAGAGCCTTGATTTTATTTTTATGTGCTTAGTGAATTATACATTCTCTGTACTAACTTAGGCATTAGAGTGTGGTAGGCATGTAATATTAAATTTCCATCGATATTTGTACTTTTTCATTAGTTCAACTCAACATGAGGGGTGAATCGATATTTCCATTATATCGTAGAAAAAAATTCACAAAATATAAAAATAAGCAACAAAATATTAAGACCGTAAATAATGGACATATTAAATTGTTTAAAAATCATAAAATATGTATTTATTAATTTAAATTGATTTTTTTTTATATAATCTTTTTCAAGCACATTCATTGAAATCAAAATTTTATCAATATTTCCATCAAAATTTCTTTAAAATTAAGACCTAAGTATTTCCACCGATATTGACATTTTAAACCTTATAGGCTCAACACCACATAGATGCGAGGAGTTCACACAGGTCAGCTCGAAAAACGAAACCAAATTAAGAGAAGCGAGTTGGTAGACAATCCCACCAAAGGTCCACAATGACGACGTACATGTATGAGTTTCTCAAGCCAACATAAACTATTTATCTAAATATCTTTCATATCTAGTAAAGACTATTTTGAACTTTAGACTTCATTTCAATAATATCTTTAAACTTCAAAAAAAATTATTAATACCCTTGACCTTTAAAGGACATTAAAGAAAAAAATTAACCATACAAATATTCACCATGTTTTTCCAAACCTCCAATTTCCATCAACCATGGCATCTCTACTCGAACAACAATGGGTTTGGCAGATGGATAATCCAAAATTGGGGGAGAAAATGAAAGTTGTCCTACCTTTTGAAATTGAGGATGTTTTTTACCCTTTGCTAATGTCATATTCAAGTGATTTACCAAACGGAAGCTCGCACACACAAATTGGCCTTTCGCTTTTGCTCTCTTGTTCTCTTTTTCTCAATTTTCTCTCTCTCGTTCTCGCTCTCTTGTTCTCTTTCTCTCAATTTCCTCTCTTGTTCTCATCTTTCTCATTGTCTCACTATCTTGTTGTCATCTCTCACATTGTCTTGTCCTTACTCTCCCTTCTTCTTCTCCTCTCTTTCACTCACTCTTGGTCTCCTCTCGCTCTCTCGCTTTTCACTCTTCACTATCTCGCTCCACTACATCTGACATTTTGAATAATATTTCAATGGCAACATTCTAATGGTCGACAATAAATAGAGAAAAGAAAAATGGAGAATGATCGACACAAATGAAGGAAAGTTGAGAAGAAAAAGAAGAAGAGAGAAAAAGCTAAGGGTAATTTTATAACTTTGACTCATGATAATGTAAGTAAGAGTACAAAATTTTTAAGTTTGAAAAGGTAGGTAAAAACTATTTTGGAGTCTGAGATTGGATATTTTGATCAATTATCTCAACTTGGGGTAAGTATGGTAAATCGAAAAATCGAGTCAACCGATCAAAAACGATTGAATCAAAGGTAATTGATTGAAGAAGAGGATGGACTCGATTGACATCGATTTGAAAAAACAATCCAATGGATAAGTTCAAAAAATGCAAAGAATAAAACCACCCCAATCTCAACAACTAAACCCACAAACTCAAACACTACATCATCTATCTTTGAAACATAGGTCAAAGTTCGAGGGGCATATCTATGATTTAACCTGAAGACTACATGAAATTATGCCACGTGGCCAAAACTATAGGTACTTGAATCATTAATGGGCATTTGCACCTCAGCCGAACCGCTACATAATCTTACGACGGACCACCGTGAAGGGATAATCGGAGCCCAGATATTTTTGCTTCCACGTTTATTCTTCTCGCCGCCGGCCGGTATGATGGATGACGTCGTCGGAAACAACCGTATTCGTAATCTACAAGACGGCTTTCACCACCGTGACCTGCGGACGAAGATCATCCAATTTCTCACCGGCGTTGGCAAGTTCGCCGTGGACTCTACCTTCTTCAGCTCTCTCAAGGCCGTCTCCGGTTTTCTTTCCTCTCTCTTCCTCATAGACATATGGAGTATTTACGATGTTTTTTTACTTTCAATTTTTCATTTACATCGAAAAAACTACGAACCCTAATTCGTTCAGGTTAAGATCCAGTATCGTGTTCCATAGCTCTAATATTTTGTATAAATCTTCTTCCACCGCTCCCCTACATATTCTTTTCGACTCATCTGCCTTTAATCTGAAAGATTGGATTTGTTCCCACCCGGCTTTCCCAAAAGTATGGGAAATAGTTGTGAGTGTAATCCGTTTGTATTTGATTAGGAATATGCGTGGAAGAAAATTGAAGTTTGCGTATTGGAATGGCATGTTATGAGTATCATAGTTCTTTATGAAGTTCCAAGTAGTTGAATTTTGCTCGGCCTGAGTGTTCAATTTCTCTCCAGCAGCTCCAAAACAAGTACCAAAATTCGGCCATCGAGTGACTAGGTAAAAATTTCAAAGAAGGTTAAGCTTTTTGTGTGGCAACTCTCCACTTTGGATCGAGTTTGAGGAAGATGACCCTGATTGGCCATTGTGTTTGCATTCTCTTTAGTGGGCATACTGGGCGGCTAGAGACCTTGACCATATCTTCTAGAGTGTGATTTAGCCCGTCTTGTTTAGAGTCTTTTCTTTGAGGAGTTTGGTTCAAGTCCGGCTAGACATAGGGGTTGCAGATCAAGGGGTTCCTTCTTCATTCTCTTTTGAGAGAGGAAAAGGTTTTGTGGCATGTTGGAATTTTTGCTGTTTTGTAGTGCCTTTGGTGAGTGGAATAACAAGGTCTATAAGGGTTTGAGAGGTTTTTGAGTGATGTTGAGCCTTTGTTAGGGTCAAATCTTTTTTGTAGAGTTGTTTTTTTCATAGTTATTTTTTTCATAATCTGTTAAGTCTTGAGGCCTTTATTTAGTTTGCCTCCTTTTTTCCTGAGTTCTTTTTCTCTATAATCTGTGAGGTCTTGTCTTACCCGTTTGGAGGTTTTCTTTATTTTGCCTCCTTTATTTTGAGCTTGTTTTTGTCTGCCCTTGTATTCTTTGATCTCTTCATTTCATTTTGGTTATTCATTAAAATTGTATTGTAAAAGTTTAAGATTATGTTGGATACTTATTGTGCCTGACTGCCAGTTTTAGATTATGTTCCGAATTTTGGTTTCGGCATCAGTCTTTTTTATTTTGTTTAAACTGACACGTTGGTATGACATTGCTTTTTGTTAAAAGACTCACCTGAATTGATCTAGTTACACCCCTACGGATAATTTGCTGTCCTTTTAGTTGGTTTGATCTAAGAAAACAATTTACTCTATTCAAATGGAGAAAATGCATTGTTATGCTTACATCTTTCTCTAGGACTTTTCTTTACATACCTTTCCTGACTGTAATGATTAATCTCCTGGTTTTTTGTGGACGATCTTTAGAAGTCCTCAACTGATTTCTGCTAGTATTCAACTTTTTGTTTTCTCATTTTGGGTTTCTTCTCGTGCTTGCGTGATGTAGGTAAGAATCAAGCACATAAGGTTGGGGGAGGAGGATTAAAGGATACGCCCCATTCATCCTCTTTAAATGAAAAGAAACCGGAAGAGCTTAAACTAGTGCTGGATAAGATGCAGGCAGAGATGGAGAAAACAGAGGCAGACAAGAACAAAATGAAGCAACACCATTGTACATCTGCAGAGATTGTTGATGACTCTGAACCACTAAAGAAGTTGCCAGGGGAAGGTGTCAAAGGATCAGCCAACGAGATTCAAAACAAGAAAAGAATCTTCATCCGTTCCAGACTGTAGACAATGGAGTTCATTATTGTAGTAGCATAGCAAGAATAATGGATTCCTTTCTTGACAAGGTATGTAAGTTGTAGATATTAGTTCATTACTTTATCATCATGACTAAAGCTAAAGCTATGCATCCAATATCTTCATGGATGGAATTCTTAGTAAGTTGTATACAAATCCTTCTTTTGTTCCCTAAGAGTGATTTGGCTACTGGCATTTTGTTTTTGACAGGATCGGTATATTGACCCAACACACGTAGTGCTTGTGTTTGTAAACTTATGTCACATTGGTGTAGAATGAGACTAATATGATCTACATTTTAATGAATTAGTGTGTAA
Organism: Benincasa hispida; assembly: GCF_009727055.1. Taxonomy (NCBI): domain Eukaryota; kingdom Viridiplantae; phylum Streptophyta; class Magnoliopsida; order Cucurbitales; family Cucurbitaceae; genus Benincasa; species Benincasa hispida. The sequence continues at coordinate 19,112,292 of NC_052359.1, read as the reverse complement.
TTTGCTGTTGTCCCTCTTAACAAATAGAAAAAGTTGATCATATTTACCAATTACCAAATGTAGTTAGTGAAAACATAGGTTAAATTCTCCCCAGTTTTATTGTCTTACGTATGTTTTATTTCTTAATTTGATATTTGGAGCAAACTTATTAGATGTTGAAATTGTTATATTGTTTAATGTTTTAAGGTTAAGATTGCAACGTTGAGGTGCAATTTGGTAATATTCAAAGCTTATAGTTATAATTAATACAACTTAGACAATTTTAGAGGTCAAAATAGATTTTCTTTTTTTTTTTTTTTCCATTTATATCTATTCAAACTAGTGGTGTTCGTCAAACCTAAGGAAACCGAATCGAATGGTAAAGGACCGAAAAATTGGTTTTTTCTAAAGTTTTGGTTCAGTTTGGTTTAAAATTATAAGAAATCGAACTTCTCATCCAGTTTCAAATCCAAAATCAGAGCCAAAATCAAATTTGAACCATTCATAATTATATATATTATAAAATCGAACCAAACCAAATATATATATATATATTATATATATATATATATATATATTATATATATATATATATATATATTATATGTTTTTTAATATATACACATTACGTATATTTATAAAACCGAACCGTTTATGTTGAGTTAAAACCAAACAAAATCGTTTTTTATATTTTTTTACTTTTAGAAAAGATCTATTGTTATATGTTATATATAAAACTGAAAATTAAATCGAACTACGAATATTCGGTTCAATTTGATAAAAATAAATGGTTCTGTTTGGTTTGTATATATCCAAAAGTCAAATCGAACTAAACTACTCAATCTAAAAACGAACAATTAGGAGCTTTAAATAGAGTTATACTATGTTAGCACATAACAAGATTAATGATTAAGAGTTTAAGTAGAGTTATAACACATATCTTCAAGTTTAGATGGATTGTTTTCTTTCTCATAATCAATCAATATATCACTCCTAAGTTCACCTTCAAAAGTGCATATCATTTAGAAATTTAATTATCTGAGTCTATGTCGGCCTCCTAATCATCCAAAGATAAGTTCGCAAATTTCTAGAAGATGGTATGAGATTTTGATGCTTTGCCAAAGATCAAGATCACCAGATGGAAAATTATTAATGATATCATTCTTATGGCTTGTAATCTTTCTAGAAAAGGAGTTGTCCCTAACATTTATTGTTCGGTTTGCAGGGCTTACAAGGAAACATCTTGCCACCTATTTTGGGAATGTAAGGTTTCTAAGAAGATTTGGAATGTTTTAGTTCCCTCTAATGTTCGTCTGTTTTTTATGGGCAGGACATCTGGAATGTTTGTGATTACTGGGAATGCATAAAGGAGATTAATCCTAAAGAGCGGATGGGAAAAATCCTCACGTTTTTATGGTGCATCTAGAACCAAAGGAATGTTATTTGCTTCAACCACGTATCGTCTGAAGATAAAGACATTATCTCGGCTATCGAAGCGTCTTTTGAAGCTTACTCGGGTAGGTCTCCCACTGTCTCCCTGTTTCTCTTCCCACTCTGATCCCGATCAAGGGAATGACGGTTGGAAAGCCCCTAAGGAGGGTTGTTGAAAGTTGAATGTTGATGTGGTGTGGTCGGACTCTTTGCATTGTGGTGGTTTAGGCTGGATTGTGCGTGATTACCTTGGAACTCTTATTTTGGGTGGGTTCAAGCATATCAATCATAATTGGGGGATCAAGGTGTTTGAGGCAAAAGTAGTGGTGGAAGACTTGATTGAGGTCTACAGGCTTTGGAAGGGTCAAAATCCTCTGGTGGTGGTCTAAACAAATTCTCTTGAGGTAATTAAATTATTGAACTATCTAGACTCTGATTTTTCGGAAGTTGATATTTCTGTCAAAGAGGCCCTTAGCCTTGTAAAGTCTATTAATATCTGTAATTTTTGCAAGGTTCCTAGAGAGGAGAATAAAGTTGCCCACAATCTTGCTTCTTTGCCTCCTCTTTTGTATGGAAAGACACTTTTCTAGCATCTGTTCATCCTTTATCCTTGAAGGGGTGTGATTGGTTTGGGATTGGTTTGTATGGTTTGTTTCCAAAAAAAAAAATTGCAAACTTGGTCATAGTTTTATTTTTTAAAAAATATTATGCAACATATGTTTCAAAATAGGTATTGTTGTGAAAAAAAAAAATCAAGAACTACTTATAATTGGGTTAATTGGAGAAATATGGTGGTTTTGAAAATAAATTAGGAAAAAAAAATGGGTTGATTTCAAAATATTCAAGAAAAAGGGTTACTTTTTTGTCCTTATTAGGAGAAGCAATCTACATTTAAAAAAAATATATATATATTGCCCGGTCAAAACTAAATATATGTGTTTTCTGAAGAGATGCATTCAATTTAAAAACAAAAAGAAAAAATGATTGATTGAATGCATATGTTGAAGAGACATGCAGAATGCAAAATTTTGAGGTCTACAGCGCCAGTTGATCTCGTTGACCTTGTCACTTTATTCCACCAATTGTCCTTTTTCACCTACATACCCCCTTAAAAATTCAATCATTTTTACCATTTCCTTCATCTTCTTCATATTTTCTCCCCAAATTTGGCTGCCATCATTTTACCATCTCCTTCATATTTTCTCCCACCAAATTTGACAACCATCTTTTTTACCATCTTCTTCATATTTCTCCCCCAAATCCGACAACAATATCAATTTTTACCATTCCCTCATCTTTTTCATATTACCTCTATTTCTTACCATTTCATTATTTCAAACTCTCTCTCTCATCTTCTTCGTATTACACCTCTGTTTCATTTATCTTAATCAGTTTTTAAATAATTTCAGTGCAATATTTTTTTTTTGGTAAGTTAATATATTTTTGTTATTTATTGAAAATTTAAATATAATATGATTTTGTGTTGATTTTTCTATTATTATTATTATTATTTTGTTTACAATGATATTATTAAGAGAAAAGTTCTACCAACAATCATTCAAAAGTATAATAAATGGGCAAAAAGTTAGTAGTCATAAAGCTTTAAATTTTGTTCAATTTAATTTATTATGAAATAATGTTAATTTCAGACATCTGAAAATAGTAGAAAGGTACATATAAAACAATCTAGGAAAATAGGGTAGGTTTTTTTTTTTTGGGTTTATTGGGATGCGTGTACTAATAAAACTATTTTCACAGCGAAAGGATCAGATACTTGAGTAGCTAAAGCCTAATATTTGCCCGAACAAATTGTTATAAGACTCGAGAGACGGAAGAACAAAGGTTCTATTATTTACTTTATTGTGTTTTTGCTTTTTCATATTTTGATTAATCCATCAATATATTCTCTAGATTTTTTTCAGGAAAAAAATATTATTATAGCCACGGAACTTTAATGTTCGTTTAATATTAATTTCTTGTGAAATAATGATCAATTCGTTCAAATTAGAATACTATTGTAGTCATGGAATTTGAAATTTTGTTTGATGGTAATTTCTTGTGAAATAATGTTCAATTCGTTCAATTTAAGATATTATTGTAGTCATGAAACTTTAGAGTCTCCATTCCATAAAGATTCTATATAGTCTCCATTCCATAAATATTCTATTGAAAAATAATTGACCTATGAAGCATACAAGCAAAACAAAGCAGAAACAAGAATTCCAGTCAAGCTTAAAAACGAAAGTGAGAAGAAGAAGGTGATGAAGACAGGGAAATATAGTGGTTCGACTATATCAGTCTACATCCACTTGAATCAGAGAGCAGCAGCTTCATTATTCAAATATTCAAAAGAGATAACAAGTTACAGAGAGCAAGCTTCAAATCTAGACTACAAAGAAGTCATCAACCTCACTACCTTTCCCCCTTTCTAACAAAAAACAACACTCGACCCCTTTATTCCTTCCAAGGACAAATTAATAAAACCTTTCACCAATAGCATAACAAATTGTTAACTATAGTTAGCTGACTAACAAATTTTTAACCATGGTAACATGGAAAGAAACTGAGCTGTGAAGAGGAAAAACAAACTTGAGGTAGAGCTGGGAGAGAGAAAGAGAGAGAGAGTCACAAAACTTTTACAAATTCACTCTCTTGACAATCTCTAACAAACAAACTTCTGAAGAGAAGACTACTCAAACTCTGAAACATTCAAAGTAGCTTTCACGGTTAGCCAACACCAAGTTTCAACAGGTCACATAAGCAAGTGAACTTGTCTCCACTGAGGACTTTAGTCAGCATGTCTGCTGGATTGCTTAAAGTATGAATTTTATCAACTGTAATCTTACCTTAATTGATGGCCTCTCTCACAAAGTGAAACCTCACATCTATATGTTTGGTTCTATCATGGAAGGTAGGATTCTTTGATAATGAGATAGCACTATAACTATCATAATTTATGGTAACATCACATGTGGAGTTAAACATTTCAGATATAAGGCCCTTGAGCCACAAGCTTTCTTTGACAGAGTCTGATAGAGCAATGTATTCTGCTTCTGTAGAGGATAAGGCTACTACAGATTACAAAACCGATTTCCAGCTAATAACATTCCCAAAAAAAGTAAAGACATACCCGTTTAAAGATCTTCTTCTATCTGGATCAGCAGTATAATCAGAGTCTACAAAACCAACCAAGGAGATTGGAGTTTCATTAGCAGAATTGTAAATCAAACCTAAATCAACAATGCCTTTCAAGTATCCAAGAACCCACTTTGAGGCTTCCCAATGAGCTTTGCCAAGATTACTTATAAAACGGCTTATACCACTCATACTATATGCTAAGTCAGGCCTACAACAAATCATACCATACATTAGACTCCCAACAAGATTTGCATAGGGAGCTGACCTTATAGCTTTAATGTCTTCAGGTGTTTCAGGGCACTGTGATGAAGACAATTTGAAATGCTATGTGAGAGGGGTCTTTACTGGTTTGGAGGAGTCCATATGAAACTTGGATAGAATTTTATTGAAGTATTCTAGTTGTGAGATGATCAAACTATTTCTTTGTCTATCTCTTGATAGCTCCATACTAAGAATCCTCTTTGCATTTCCAAGATCCTTCATTTCAAATTCATTTTCTGGAAGATCTTTAAGCTTTCGAATTTCCTGTAAACTTTGAGAAGCAATCAAAATATCACCAACGTACAAAAGTAGAAGAACAAATGTCCTTTCACAAATTGATTTTCTATAAACACAACTATCAAATTTACTTCTAATGAAGCCATTAGAGGTAATGAAGGTATCAAAGCATTTGTTCCATTGTCTTGGGGATTGTTTTAGCCCGTAGATGGATCTTGTTAGATGATAAACTTGATCTTCTTTCCCTGCTTCTTCAAAACCTGGTAGTTGATTCATGTATATCTTTTTATCAAGAGTACCAAACAAGAATGCAGTGGTGACATACATTTGTTCAAGCTCAAGCTAATAATGAGTAACTATAGACAAAAGAACTCTGATAGAAGTGTGCCTTTCCACGGGTGAGAAGATTTCGTTGTAGTCAACACCCTCTTCTTATGTGTACCCCTTAGCAACCAACCTAGCTTTATATCTAAGTTGATCATTCTTTCCTATTCCTGGCTTCAATTTGAAGATCCACTTGCAATCAACAACTTTCTGATTTAGGGGTTTATCCACAAGCACCCAAGTATTATTTTTATGCAATGAGTCTATTTCCAATTGCATAGCTTCACGCTATTTTCTGCATTCATAGTACTTCCTTATAACTATTTGGTTTTGTAATATTCCCAAATTCTACACAAGTCGAAGTAAAACCAGATAGATTTAAGAATTCAAACCGTGATGGTGATCTGATTGACCTTCTTTCTCTATCTCTAGCTAGTTGATAATCATCAAGATGATGAGTTGAGCTTTGAGGAGGAATGGAAAAAGAAGACAAAATGGAAGAACCCTTTTCTCCCTTAATCTGAGATTGAGACTCATCAACATGTGGGGCAGAATCTATATTACCATCAAAGTGTGAACTATCTGGAACAATCTCAACTTCAAAAGTTTCCTTTTAAGCATCTTCTCCTACAGTTTTTTGATCCTTCCAAGGCATCACAGCTTCATTGAATGTAACATCCCTACTTATGATGCATTTTTTATCTCCAGGTTCAAGAGACTAAAGTTTATACCCCTTAATTCCGTGAGGATAGCCAAGAAAAATACATCTCTTGGCTCTTGGTTCTAGCTTTCCTTGTTTGGTATGTGCAAAAGTTGCACACCCAAAGGTCCTCAAGTGATTTAGGCTAGGGGGACTACCTATCCATAACTCTTGAGGTGTTTTAAAGCCAAGTGCAAATGAAGGGAGTCTTTTAACCAAATAGATTGTTGTGTTGCAGCCTCCCCCCAGAAAACCTTGGGAAGAGATGCACTTGAGAGCATACATCTTACCTTTTCAAGGATTGTTCTATTGTACCTCTCAGTTAGACCATTCTATTGTGGAGTGCCTAGAACAGTGAAATGCCTACCAATTTCAGATGTCTTACATAAGTCTATGAACTGACTGTTTAGGTATTCAAGCCCATTGTCTATTCTGAGTTTTTTAATTTTCTTCCCACACTGATTTTCAATATACGTTTTCCATCCAACAAACTTATCAAATACTTGGTCTTTAGTCTTAAGCAAGTAGACCCAGACTTTCTTGGAGAAATCATCAATTAGAGTTAGAAAATATCTAGCTCCTCCATGAGTGGATACTCTAGCTGGTTCCCATAAATCAGAGTGTATATTGTCAAGTCTGTCGGTAGTCTTTTTCTTGGATTGTGTGAAGCTTTGTCTTTCTTAATACACAGTGGTCATAGAAACCAAGGTCTAGTTCCCGTCCTTTATCCAAGAGGCCTTTCTTACAAAGGTGATTTATACCTGTTGGATTGATATGTGACAGCCTTCCATGCCAGAGTTGAGCCTTATTTTCAAGCTTATGAGAAGCCAAATTTGACTCTGCAGTATAGGTACTTCCTGACAAAACATACAGGCCTCTCTTCAGGTAACTTGTCATTTTCAGAATAAACGACTTATACACAGTCATCACCCCCTGTTGAGCCCTCCAAATGTAGCCATCTTTATCAAACGTACCAAGGGAGATTAGGTTTATTTTAAGGCTTGGCACAAATCTCACAGAGTTGAGGATTTTAAGGGATCCATCACTTAGTTTTAAAGTAACAGATCCTATCCCTTTAATTTTACACAAGTGATTGCCACCAACCATTACTTCGTCAGAATCAAATTCTTTCTGTTCCGAGAATAAACTTCTATAAGAAGTCGCATGAAAAGTACAGTCGGAGTCCAAAATCCATTCAGCATCTATTTCAGACTGAGATACCATCAGGACTTCAGCTATTTCAAAGCCTTCAGCATTGGTTGATACCTTATTCTCACCTCTAACAGGAAGTTTACCTTTGTGCCTGAAGATAGGGCATTCAAATTTTGTATGACCTTCCTCTTGCAATAGTTGCAAGTAATTTTCTTCTTCTCCTTGTTTACAGACTTGTTTGACGTTTTTTTTATTGTTGTTTATTCGATTTCTGATGTTGCCTCTTTGATTGTTTTCCTTTAGAAAACAGTGCTTCAGGCTCCTTTTTTCAAACTTTAGCTCAAGCTCTTTCGAACAGAGAGAATCTAAAACAATATCCAAGGTCAAGGTTTCTCTTCCGTACTTAATGGATGCCTTAATTTCCTTATACTTCTCAGGTACCGAGTTAAGAAGAATTACTGCATGATTCTCACATGATATTTTTTCCCCTGTATTCGCTACTGCCAAGCATATCTCATTAAATTCATCAATATTTTCTTTAAGTCCTTTGGTTGGATCCATTTTATATCCAACCAGTTTTTCTTTCAAGTAGATCTTGTTAGTTATCGATTTAGACATATACATTTCATCTAATTTCTTCCACAGATCAGAGACATTATCAATATCACTAACTCTCCTCAAAACACTATCAGAGAGATACAATATAACAGTGCTATATGGCATTTCATACATCTCAGCCTTTTGATCTTCAGTCCTAGTAGTAGGTAACTTACTTGGATCTAGGAGTGCTTTCGTAACCTTTTGCTGAACGAGAAGAGCTTTCATCTTTCTTTTCCACAAATTGAAGTCACCTTTTCTATCAAATCGATCTATCTCAAATTTCGTCGCCATCCTGAATAGCTCTGATCCTCAGAAAAGAAGATGCAGTCGAAAGAAGAACTCTGAGATTCGCTTGTGAGCTCAATCACACCTCAGGTGTTCAATGGAACAGGGAACACAACAGTAAAAAAAAAAAAAAAAAAAAAATCAGAAACGTGAGAGTGAGCTTTAATCAAACAAGAATTCTTCTACAATAGCTCTGATACTTGTTCAAAAATAATTAGCCTATGAAGTATACAACAAAACAGAAACAAGAACTCTAGTCAAGTTAAAACCGAAAGTGAGAAGAAGAAGGTGATGAAGATAGGGAATTATAGTGGTTCGACTATATTAGTCTACATCCACTTGAATCGAAGAGAAACAACTTCATTATTCAAATACTTAGAAGAGAGAACAAGTTACAGAGAGCAAGCTTCAAATCTGGATTACAAAGAATAAGTCATTAACCTTTCTACCTTTCCCCCTTTTTAACAAAAAATAATAATAATAATAATAATAATAATAACACTCAACCCCTTTTATTCCTTCCAAGGAAAAATTAGTAAATCCTTTCACCAATAGAATAACAAATTGTTAACTATAGTTAGCTGACTAATAAATTTTTAACATGGTAACATGAAAAGAAACTGAGATGTGAAGAGGAAAAACAAACTTGAGGTAGAGCGGGGAGAGAGAGAGAGTCACAAAACTTTTACATATTCTATATCTATTCTATAAAGGTCTATTAAGCATGGAGATATTAAATTTGGACATTCTAATGTAGGTGAAATATTAAATTTGGATATCTAAATGTAGATGGAGTAGAAGGACCAATAAATCATGTTTGGTTCTTTCTAGTTATTTACTTCTCAATGTATACTTACATAGTTTTTGGTAAATATCAGATTGAATTGACCAAACTACAATAGATGTTGTGGGGCTTCTATGTTATGAAATACGTGTTGGGTTTTATATCTTAAAACTCATGGTTTGTAAACATTCGAACTTATTCTGAGAATTCAATAAAGTTGTTGAATATATTTTTTTTAAAAAAATCCAATAAACCTAAGTCCCTTGACTATTATATGTGCACTTGAACTTTATGTGGAGACATACAAGTGGATCAGGTTCGAGTAAATATTCAAAATGATCTATAGTATATGAATAAGGTTGGGTATCTTATTCTGGTAACACTATTGGATGCGGCCTACTTTGTAGTTGTTACAAAGAGTTGTAAAGTGCTACATACAAAGTGATCATAATTCGTACATGTTGAGACATGAAGAGTGGGGGTGTCCTATGCAAATGAGTTTTGTGCAAGGTCGGACAACGAAACTTGTCACTCTTACTTTATAACGCTGTTTACTATTTAAGAAGAACTATTTCAAAGCGATGACCTAGGTAAGTTAACTTTAATCTTGAGCTAACTATGAACTCCTGTTTGTTCGAGATTATCCTTTGATCTGTAAACAGTGAGAGTAGACCAATTGCCTCTGCTCAATAAGCTTACCATTTTGAGGATAAGACCGGATGAATAGTTAGGAACATAGGGTGCAAGAGAGAATTCACTCCTACCCGTTCATTTAAGTGCTGATTCTGGGTCTTAAACAAGAGGCCTCACCCTTTCATTGACCTGAGAGGGATTTGATTTGTTGATTGGATCACAAATCAATTGTTCATTAGGGGGTAAAACATGTTGGGGTTGATGCCCTAAAGTCTCGTGTCCTGTAGTTTGTAAACAGCATATATGAATAGCTGTGATTGTTAATATATGATATTTACTTCACCTATTGTTGTTCTGCTCATTTACTTGTTTTATTTGCTTTACCACAAACTAATAAACATAAAATCCCTGGTTACCTGTATGTGACTTAAGCATGTATGTGGTGACATACAAGTGGATCATGTCTTGAGTGATAACCAAAATGATCTGTAGTATATGGATATAGGAGGGAAACCTTATCCTGGTAA